>NC_045558.1:60695514-61018014 GCF_009769535.1 Thamnophis elegans | reverse complement strand
TTGTAGGTTTTCCCTCTAACGGACGCTCTGATTTCCTAGCTGGTTCTTGAGAACGGTATTCTGCAGCTCGGTTGAAGTTTTCGTAGAAGATGCCGTTTGCAGATTGAAAGGGTCTTGCTTCCATTGGGTTGGGGATTTCTTCCACATTCGCTCGATACTGGTTCCTGGCCATGTTGATCTCTGCTTCTTCTGCAGTGAGATACCACTCATGTAGATGGTTCAGTGCACCTCGGGCCACCCAGGCATTGTAGAGGTCATCATTCAGCCCATTCTTGAACCAGCTTACCAGGATATCTTCTGGCCAGTTCACATGACACGCCAGGTCTTGGAATTCTTTGGTATACTCTGCCACTGGCCGGCATCCCTGCTTCACAACTTTAATGCAGTCACATGTTTTGTGATCTGGAGGGGGGTCCTCGAAACGTCATAGCAGGGCCATCATGAAACGGTCAAAGTCCTGCAGTTCTGGTGCATCGACATCATGTAGAGTCACCATCCATTTGGCAGCGGCTCCTTCCAGGGCTAGGGTAACCACTCGCACTCAGCATCCTTGGGTTTGAAAATCACACCCATATTCTTTCATGTAGGTGAGCAGATGTGCAACAAAGAATCCCAATTTTTTGGGGTTCACATCAAACTTCACCCCAAGAGAAGGAGTTTTTCTTTGTAATTGCAGGTTTCAGGGTTGGTTGGGAGCAGCTCCCAATCCATGTACCAACTGAGGGGGAGGGTTTGCTGTGTTTTTTGCTGTTGCTGCTATGCTATCTGCTTGATCAGCAGGGCCCAGAGTGGGGTAGCCACCCCCCTGCATCATCTGTGGCTGCCGCCCTTCCAATGCCTTTTAGTTGCTATTCTGGCTCCTCCCAGATGTTGAGATTTTCCAAAATCTCCATTACCAACTGGGTTACATGTCTCTTCAGAGGATCCTGTCTCAGTGAGTCTTCATTTAGCTCCTCCTGGTCAGAGGGGGCTTCTAGCTCCAATTTCCACCCCGGTTTTCAGTTACCATGGGTGAGAGTGACTCCTCTGGCCCTCTCATTTCAGCCTTCTTTCATGCCGATGACAAATGACCAATGGGGCTTTTTGGGGTCCTCCAGGTTCACCTCTCCTACAGTGTACATGGAGCAGGTCTCCGGTTGGAAGGGGTTGATGTCTCCCTCCAGCATTTAGCTTCCCCTTGTTCGCTGTTGTGCTTGGACATGATTTGCAAGGTCCCCTTGGTAGAGCAAATGTTGCTTCTCTGGGTGGACCGTTTTGCAGAGATGTTGCTTTATATAAGGGCTCCTCTCCTAACTTAAGAAATTGAAAAGTTTTTATTAAGAAGAATGGAAGCCACTAAAGTCAAAGCAACATCTGAATCTTCTTAGGCAATGCAAGTAGAATTAAAGCAGTAGAGACCCCATCCCATTTGTTAGAATGCGGATTCTAGCCAATACACAGATGTGAAGATGTTTCCTTTATCAACTGCCCTGAGAGCCAAATAAACATAAATTCCCATGGCTATCTTCTGTTACACAGTAAAGTGCAACATTCCAGATGGCCATCATAAATGTTCCCCCAAATGATGATGGGATCTCAGGTATTTCGGCGCCAGGAAACCAGTTGTAAAATATCAATTGCCACAGGCACTGCTAATAAATTGACTCCAAGACCCCCTCCTCCCAACTGAATAGCAGTATCACTATTGGGGATCTGACAGCCGTGTCATCAGCTAGTAGTAAATAAGAATCTGGAAATATTTAGGAGTAGAGATGATCTTCAACCAGCTTCCATTTGAAGCAAAGGTTGCTGCTGCTGCTGGAGCTATCTTTTTCTCCATGTTAATATCACAAATATATCTGACTGAAAATATTGAGGTGACAAGATTGAGATGGCTACTGAAGTTGCAGATGGTGTTCTTTATTAATGTCTTAATAGTCATAGGAGCCCGTCACAAATGAAGAAATATAGTGATTGTGTTCTACAACTCATTCTCCTTCGTTTTATGAAAAACACTATTGTTCATGTCGTCATTTTGCCATACTCAAGTTTTTTCACACCATCATTTCTTATTGCAAAAGAGCCTTATTTTTCCCCCCTTTAACAGCATTTATTTATCTTGGAAGCTACATCATTCTTATTTTCTTTCTCTTCATTGTTGGTTCTTTTAAATAGCTTTTTAAGCTCATGAGTCAAAGAAATGCAAAATTAGGTAGTATCAGTAAAATTGGTAAATTGGGAAGGAATCTAGCAGCTACTGTAGCTGTAGGATTGACTGTTATTGGACTCATCAATGCTCCCCAACCTTGTGCAATAAAATCAATAGCAATTACTATTCATAAATTACCTTTGTCCATGAATAATCTTAAAAGAACTTTGCTTTCTGATATTCCTTTGGGGCCAACCATTGGAAAAACTAATCTCCAGATGATTGTAAAAATAGTTAAAACTTTAAAACCAAGTTTCACTGTGATTGTTGGTGATCAGACAGATTCTGAGGTGAAAAGCCTTGTCCATGATATGGAACTGCTTGGCCATCTTGATTCCCCATTGGAGGCTTATTTTGTCACAGGGAATCATGAATGCTATATCTCTGGTTTGAATGTCTAAAGTCACTCAATAGTCACAATGAGCATGTGAAGATCACGCCCTACAAAGACAGCAATATTAACTGGTTTTGTCTGGCTGGGGTTGATGATATTGAAACAAATGTGTTACATAACATCGACCATGGAGTGAATTTGAAAAAGTATTAGAAGGCTGTAGTACCGACCATGCCTATCAGCTGCTTGCTGCAAAACAGGCTCTTCAAGATTAGTCAGATAAGTTTGGTTTTGTCTGGGCACAAACACGGAGGAAAAATATTTCCTCTGCATATTGATGTTTATTATTTATCTGTTTTTTGTTCGTTTATATAAAGTTGGACAAAACATGCTGGTATATGCTGCAGGTGTCAAACTCAATTTCATTGAGGGCTGAATCAGGGTTGTGATTGACTTTGGGGTGGGCGGGATGAGTGTGGCCAGGGTAGGCATGGCCAGCTCCCACTGCTGTTGTGCTTGCTCTCCTTGGCCAGATTGCTCATGGTGTGTGTGGGAGGGCAAAGTGTGTGGGTCAGAGGAAGGCCCACTCCCTCTCCTTCCGAGAGCTGGCTTTGTAACCAAAGCATCCTCAATGCTAGGAAAGGTCAGGAAGAGGGGACCAGGGGATGGCAAAAGGGCTGCTGGTGGCCAAGTGCTAAGGGAGACTTCCCTCAGATTCTCACTCTCTCAATATAATCTTCCTTCCTTCCTTCCTTCCTTCCTTCCTTCCTTCCTTCCCTCCCTCCCTCCCTCCCTCCCTCCCTCCCTTTTCTTTTTTTCCTTTTCTTTCCCTCTTCATTCTCCTTTCTTCTTCCTTCCTTGCTCTCTTCCCCTCTCTTTTTTATTTGTCTTTCCTCTTCTTGGATGCTCAAATGCAAAAGGAGAAACATTTCCCAATGTGTCCTTGCCTTGTGAGCAAATGCCATTTTTGCTACCGCTGTTCCTCTGAAAATAAGACCGTGTCTTATAATTTTTTTTGCCACCAAAAAGGCACTAGGTCTTATTTTCAGTGGGCGGGGATGTCACCTCACTTGCCTATGTCACGCCTGGCCACTTTTTCATTATCAGAGGCCTTCAGGAACTTCTTCATCCGGCAGGGCCAACAAAGCTTTCCTGAAAGCCTCTGTAGCCAATAACAAGGCCAGCAAGGTCTTTCCTGAAGGCCTCTGTAGCCGATAACAGAGCTCTGGATTGGTCTGGAGCTCTGTTATCAGCTAGAGACTTTTAGGAAAGGCCTCTTCAGCTGATAACAGAGCTCCAGATCAATCCAGAACTCTGTTATCAGCTATAGAGGCCTTCAGGAAAGCCTTGCTGGCTGCAGCAAAAGAAATGGGCTGAAGTGCAAGGCCTGGCTGCAACTATCCAAAGTAGGTAGAAGGGCAGCTCCATCCCCCCATCCACACCTAGCTTAATTTTTACCTGTACACCCTGGAGTGGGCAGTGTCTTAACTAGGGCTTATTTGGGGGGGATAGGGCTTATATTGGACGCACGTGTAAAAGTCAAGCTAGGACTTTCTGAGTAGTAAGTCACTTAAAGGACTTGGAACAAACCAGGTTCAGTTTATCCTCATGCTTGCATTTTGTGGGGGTGTCCACAGACAATAGTAAAGCAAAACTGTCAAAATGATGGCTGTGCTAGTTGACCAGAGCTCCTCTATTTTGTGCAACAGCTTTAGCATTTCAGAACAGAGGTAAGTTAATTGCTTTTCTATTAATACATAATCCTTAAAAGGGCTTTCCTGTAGGGACCCTGCCATGGTCTAATTCAGACTGGAAATATAGCAAAGGAAAATATTTTCCCCACTTGCTTTGTCCTGTTTTCCCCACTGGAAATGGCTGTTTGCAACACATGAGGAAGGGATACTTTCCCAAAAGCTCACAATTCAAGAATACCAATGTGCCATTTGTTAAGTGCACATCAGGTATCTCAGGGTGGGAAGCCTGGGGGAGCCTAGTGATAGAACAGCCCTCTCTCTAGGCCTCCCCAGTCCACTAAGATACCTCATGCTTCTCCCTCCCTTCCTGCCGCAGGAACTCACTTACCTCGCAAGTATCTGTCTCCTCTCTGCTGCAGTTTCTTTGCCTTTAAGGAAGGGAGAGGAAAGTTGGCTTGGAAATACTTTTCATGCCAAGAATGGATACTCCTGGATGCCATAATATCGTGCAGGTTGAGGCACCCATCATCTTTTGCAGAGTCAGGGATCCACAAACTTTCATTCTCGGCATGAAAAGTGTTTGTGGTGCCAGTCTTCTGCTCCTCCCCTCCCCAACTACTTTCCACTTAACTACTTAATGAGACCTTGTGGTCCCACAGAGCACAGCTGTATGCAAATAGGGCGTCTGCATGCACTTGGGGCACTTGGAGCGATCTTTGTGCGTTGGAACTTTTATTTTGGGAAAGTGACTCTGAGCTCAGACCTTGTGAACTGAAATGTAAAAACAGAAGTTCCTCCCTCTCACTTGCTCTTTTCCCTTGTATGCACTTCTGCGGCTACTTAGGGGGGGCCACCACATGCAGATAAGCAGGACAAGCAATTGGGCAGGGAGTTCTGATGGGGCAACCACCAGGACTCCTAAATGCTAATTGGATGGGGGTTATGAATTTAAGAAAACAGGTCCTGGATCGGATCTTGTGAAAGTTGATCTGCAGCCAAACTGCATTTGCAGATTCTGGCAGCTCTCCTACAAGGCACACGAATGTGACATTGCATGCAGCAATTAGGGAGGAGGGGAGTAAGCCCCTTCTATAGTCCGCAGTACCATGGTACCCCCTAGGGTTGGGCTTATCAAACAGCAGGTGCACTTTGAGTCCACTAAAGCAGAGATTTTTATCCCCCTCTCCCAGTTGGGGATAAACAGTCTTAGGGGGAGGGTAAGCAGTTTAATTGGTTTGCTTACCAGTGGTTCATCCTCTGGATCGCTTCCGAGTGAGTATGGTTCCTCCTACTGAGAAGCCTGGCTTTCCTCCTCAAAGAGGGGAGGGGGTGGCGATTCTATGATCTTCCTGCTTCCTGCACTGGCCATTCTGATGTGGATGAATTCATTCATTTAGCACTTGTTTGATCCTTTCCACCGTAATTGCTGCAAATAATTTATAATTGCAATTTAATAATGAGATTGGTCTATAGTTTTGAATTTCTTGTGCGTTAGCTTCTTTAGGGATGAGCGATATTACTGCTTCCATCCATGAGTCAGGAACCTTGGCTTCTCCTAGAACTTCATTAAACACCAATTCCTCCAGTATTATTTGGTTATATTTATATAGCTCCACCACAATTCCGTCTGGTCCTGGGGTTTTATTGTTCTTCTGTTTCTTCAGAATTGATTCTACTTCCACTGTCATTATTGGCCTGTTTATCACCTCCCTCTGTTCTTTCGAGATTGGATTCATCTTTCCTGGGTTTTTAGGTATTATTTTATCTTGGTTTCCACTGTGGCATCCTGCATGTATAATTTTGTGAAGTATCCTTGTATAATTTGCTTCTTTTCTTCCGATCTATGTTTAATAATACCTTCTTCATCCTTTTTTCCTCTTTTGTTTTTTAGTCTGTATGCTGGCCACTGTCCGGGTTTCTTGGCATGTTCAAAATAATTTTGTTTTGCCGCTTTAATTTTCCACGCTAATTCTTTTTGGGTTATTAGATTGATCTTATGTTTTATCATCTCTCTTTTTTCTTCTTTGGGTTTATTCTGTAGGTCTTTCTGTAATTCTGCCTCTACTTCACTGAGCTCTCTTTGCATACATTCTTGTTCTTTTTTTTTCTATTTTTTCTTGCTGCATAAGCAATCATGAGTCCTCTTATGTATGCTTTCGTGGTGTCCCAGAGGTTTTATAGTGAAGTGTCTTATTTTTTGTTGACCCTAAGGAATAGTTTTAATTCTTTCTCTAACATTTGGGTGTATTCTGTCTCCTTTACCAAAGTTTGGTTCATCATCCATCTTTTTTTTTATTTTTTGGCCTTTCCATTTTAATTTTATTGGGTTATGATCCACCCATTCGTTGGTTCCTATTTCATTTTGTTCTAGCTGGTTTCGTAAACCCAATGATGTCCAAGCCATATCTATTCTCGACCAGGACTGGTGGGGGTTTGAATAAAAAGTATATTGTTTTCGTGATTTGTGCATCTTTCTCCATATATCATGGTGTTTATATTCCATTGCCATATCAAAGGACTTAGGTAGTGTGTTTTTCTTAGTCTTATTTTTTACTTTCGTAATCCATCTTTTTGTTCGCTATTGCATTGTAGTCCTCAATTAAACAGTTGTTTTCATAGTCTAATTCATTTATTTTATGAATTTCCTGTAAAAATCCTCTTGATTCTGGTTTGGGGCATATATTACTATTAATAGAATTGGTGTTTGTGTTGTTTCTAAATTAATCATTAATAATCCTATATTATTATTATTTTCCTTTATATTATTCTTTTATAATCTTATGTATAAAAATATATGCTTTCAATGATAACAATCCTTTTGTTTAGTATTCAATTACGTCTTTATCAATCATGATTCTTCTATTTCCCCCAAAGATTCCCCTCCCCCTTTATGTCACTGTCACTTGTTCTTGCCTCAGCCTTTATAGTTCAAAATTATAATCCACTAGATGACAACTTCGTCTCAATGTCACTCTCCATATGTTCAGGAAAAGAAACCAGAAACTTATTTGGTTACTCCAAAAATGCTGTTCTAGCTATCCCTCAGCCAATTCCGTCTCCCAATAATATTTATAGTTATGGTCCCAAGAGTTAGATTCTTTGTTATCTGTGTTTGTTGCTTGTGATTGTTACACTGTTCAGTATCTGCCTGTTCTCAGAGGAACACTGTATCCAGATCTGATTCAATCCTCTGTGTGATCCAACTGTTCCTGTCTACAACCAATATTTCCCGATCTCATTGGAAGCACCATTTCTTTCTACTTTCTCTTCAGTCTCCTGTCGGGTTTCTCTCCGCATTCACTCCTCTTGTACTTATTTGCGCCGTCACTTTCCACTCTTCGCTTCTGCTCTCATTGCCTTTTCGTCGCTGATCCAGACTGTAAACAGTCTTCTCTATAGAGTCTTTCTCTTTCCACTTCACCGCTCCACCAATTTCACAATCTCTTTCCTCTTCTCCTGGGTTGTTTCTTGCTAAAAGTATCTCCAATTTCTGCTGCTTTCTCTACTCTTTGCTTCCGTCTTATGTGGCTGCTGTTGATCCGGTCCTGTCTAAATTAGAGGGTAGTTCTTCGTCAGTTTAGTGAGTTTCTCCTATCCATTGGGGGGTTTGCCTTATCACCCCAGTGTCTTCAGAGTTTCCCCCTGAATCTGCCGATCTCTTTGGGTCTCGCAGTGCTGGAAATCGAGCTTCTACGAAGAAATTTTGGTTTTGGATTACGGGAGCTGATGTTCCTCAATCCTCTACACAATGACATCATTGCTGGAAGTCCTGCACCAGCTATTTTAATTTCCTTTCAACTTGCACTGTCATGCTCATTTCCATAATAACAAGGAAAGTCACAACTAAAGATTCCATTTAATTGGGGGAGGGGGAGGGGGAAGAGAAGACCTGATCCAATTCAACGTTTTAACTTTGGATAAGAGGTTCTGAGCTCTATCATGATTGGAACTTTGCCTGAGCTGGACATTTAGTTGTCTGGATGTGGCTCTCAACCTGCACTTTCTCCCCCTTCCTAATTCCAATATCCAGGACTGAGCAACGTTGAAGACTTCAGTCCTGCCCTCAAATAGTAAGTCCAGCTGTGGAATCAGCCGGGCACAGGAACCAATGCCAGACATGGCCTTACTATTTGAAGGCTGAACGAAGTCTTCAACTGAGTGAGGAGGCACTGTGGGGCCAGGCTCTTCACAACTGCATCCAGCCTGCTGGAGTTCTCTGTGCTGAGGGAGAAATGAGACCCTGTCCCATGGAGCTCTCTGCCACTTGGTTATGGAGGAGGGATCATAGCTGCTCATGTGGCTCCTGCCATCCCCACTGCTGCCAGCAGCTTGGGTGCCCTGACTGAAGCACGGATTGCTCTCTCTCTTATACACACAGACACAAACAGAGGTTGGAGAGCTCTGTTGCTCTCTCTCTCACTCATGGCAGCAGAGGTGGTAGTTTAATGCCTGGCCAGTGAGGTGATCAGGTAAGTTGGTGCGGTGCATGGGGAGAAGCTCCACACCCTCACTTTGCTTCATCCTCTATCCCCACTGCCTTGTTTTGTGGCTGCCACACCAGTGTGTTGCTCAATCTCCTGCTCTGTTATGATAGCGAGCAAGGAGAAGAAGTGGCGAAGAAAGAAGTGTGGCAATGGGATGAAGGACAAAGCAAGGCAGAAGATACGGAGCTGTCCCACCCACCCTGTCCCAGCTTACCTGAGAACCAGGGGTGGATTTCAACCGGTACGGACCAGTATGGCCGTACCGGATGATGAAATTTAGTGTGCCTTCCCGTACCTGTTGGTCGGAAGGCCCAGTACCCGAATTCTCCCTCTCCTTGTTTGCTCTTTCAATCACCCTGCCCATCCGCACCATGCTGTCGAAAATTTCTCAGAAGAAGAACCAGAAGAAAAAACTGATGAATGGCTGGGGGGGCGGTGTTGGCGAAGAGGCAGAGGGGCTGCTGGATTAGTGTGTTCACAGGCTGTGGGTTTTAAAAACATCTGAGTAAATCTAGGAAGAGGGAAGAGGCAGAGGGGCTGGAAGATACTCTTCCAGCCCCTCTGCCTCTTCCCTCTTCCTAGATTCACTCACAGCCTGTGCTCAGCACGCACTCCTTCAGCCTCTCAGCACACACTCTTTCAGCCTCTCTGCCTCTTCCCTCTTCCTGGATTCACTCAGACATTTTAAAACTCACAGCCTGTGCACACGCACACACTTCCAGTCCGTCTGTCTCTTCCCTCTTCCTAGATTCACTCAGGCGTTTTAAAAACTCACAGCCTGTGCACACACAAGATGTTTTTAAAACTCACAGCCTGTGCACAGCACACACACTTCCAGCCCCTCTACCTCTTCCCTCTTCCTGGATTCACTCAGACATGAGTGGCTGTGAGTTTTAAAAATATATAGATGATGGAGTAAGTGGGCCAGTAACTGGGAGAACTGGGCCTGTGCATGCACATATGCACTAGGATGGTGGGGGCCAGGCCGAAGTGATGCAGGCCAGCCTCTTACAGTTTCCAGAATGACCAAGCGGACTGGATCTGGCCCATGGGCCTTGAGTTTGAGACATACCTCTGGGATATGTCAAACCAGGGATAATGTTCTGTGGAATACCCCTGATATTGGGAAGTTGTACAGAAATTATAGAGATCTAACTACATTATATGCTTGTCAAATCTTTAAAAAATTGGCTAAAACATCCTACTTCTGGGGAAAGCAAAATTATTTCAGTAATGCAACTTAAAAGGTGAAACTAATATATGAGATAGACTCATTACATGCAAAACAAGATAGTTCAAGCCATGATTTGTCATAATTGTGATGATTATGGTTTACAGCTCATGAAAACCCCAAATCCACAATCTCAGAAAATTAGAATATTACATGTAATCAATAAAACAAGAATGGTACAAAGAACAATATCAGACCTCTGAAAAGTATACACATTCATATGTACTCGGTACTTGGTTTGGGCCCCTTTTGCAGCAAGTACTGCTTCAATGCAGTGTGGCATGGAAGCTATCAGCCTGTGGCACTGCTGAGGTGTTATGGAAGACCAGGATGCTTCAATAGCAGCCTTAAGCTCTTCTGCATTGTTCGGTCTCATGTCTCTCATCTTTCTCTTGACACTGCCTCATAGATTCTCTAAGGGGTTCAGGCCAGGTGAGTTTGCTGACCAATTAAGCACAGTAATCCCACTGTCATTGAACCAGGTTTTGGTGCTTTTGGCAGTGTGGGCAGGTGCCAAAACTTGCTGGAAAATGAAGTCAGTATCACCATAAAGCTCGTCTGTGGAAGGAAGCATGGAGTACTTCAAAATCTCCTGGTAGACGGCTGCATTGACTCTGGACTTAATGAAGCACAGTGGACCAACACCAGCAGATGACATGACTCCCCAAATCAACACAGACTGTGGAAACTTCACACTGGACTTCAAGCATCTTGCAGTGTGTACCTCTCCATTCTTCCTCCATACTCTGGGTCCTTGGTTTCCAAATGAGATGCAAAAGTTGCTATCATCAGAAAAGAGGACTTTGGACCACTGAGCAACAGACCAGGTCTGTTTTTCTTTAGCCCAGGTAAGACGCTTCTGATGTTGTTTGCTGTTCAGGAGCAGCTTGACAAGAGGAATACGACATTTGAAGCCCATGTCCAGGATCCGTCTGTGTGTGGTGGCTCTTGATGCACTGACTCCAGCCTCAGTCCACCCCTTGTGAAAGTCCACAATACTTTTGAATGGCCTTTTCATGACAATCCTCTCCAGGCTGCAGTCATCCCTGCTGCTTGTGCACCTTTTTCTTCTACACTTTTCCCTTTCACATAACTTTCTATTAATGTGCTTTGATACAGCACTTTGGGAACATCTGACTTCTTTTGCAATTACCTTTTGAGGCTTTCCCTCCTTATGGAGAGTGTCAATGATGGTTTTCTGCGCAACTGTCAGCTCAGCAATCTTTCCCATGATTGTGATTCCTACTGAATCAGACTAAGAGACCATTTAAAGGCTCGGGAACCCTTTGCAGATGTTATGGCTTAATTAGCTGATTAGAGTGAGACACTTTGAGCCTAGAATATTACACCTTTTCACAATATTTTAATTTTCTGAGATTGTGGATTTGGGGTTTTCATGAGCTGTAAGCCATAATCATCACAATTATGACAAATCACGGCTTAAACCATCTTGCTTTGCATATAATGGATATGTCATATATTAGTTTTACTTTTTAAGTTGCATTACTGAAATAAATGAACTTTTGCACGATATTCTAATTTTTCGAGTTTCACCTGTATGTTCAAGCTTCTAGCAAATCTAATGTTGGCATCTGCCCAAGAAAAAACATTAATATAGAAGGCAGTTTTATTGATATCATACATTATCAGAGCCCTTATATTTGAGAAAAAGGATACACAAGAAATATAACATTTCAGACATAACATCACATTTTAAATATGAATATAATAAGCTTTTTTTATTCTGCGAAGCCCATGTTTTAAATTAGTGTTTTAAAACTTGCATCCCTAAATAATAGCATTTTTCTTTTTTTTAAAAAAAGCAGATGCTGTTTATAGTTATTGCATTTTTAAAAGCTTATTTTATTATTTTAATACAGATAAAGGAAAATATAAAAGAAAAAAGTGCACACACAGAGACACAGACATACATTCAAAAAGATTTCCCCCCTACAAATGTCAGAATGATTTCAGAATCTCTGAATAATTTGAAATTTGATTTGAGGGAAAAGGACATGCCCTCAATTCTTCAGAAGCTAAATATCATGAAGCAATCCAATATATTTGCTGCCCTGTAGATTGACACAGAAAAGGATCTGTGCAGACCTGAGCCTGAGGATTGCACATAACCCAAATCCTTTTTGGTGACCTTTAAACTCAGTAGATGCTATTTTGTGCTTCGTTTTTGTGAAATTTAAACTATATAAATATGTAAATTTCCTTCAGGCTTATCTCAAAACCCCACTTCCCCAAAACAACTGTTTTTACCTTAAAATTCCACTCCTTCCTAGACTCATGCTGTAGCCCTCAACCCTGCCCTTTGGTGACGTATAGTATTGTTTGTTGAAAAATTGAACTGATTAGACGCTATTGACTTATTTCTTTTGACAATTTCTGCCAGCTTAATAAAAAGTGAGGGATGCTTGGGAGCCAAGCTTAACAACATTTTAAAAATTACATATTTTGTATCCCTCACTGTAATATATACTGGCTACAGATTAAAAATTGATAAGTAACTAGAGGCAATACATTCTAGAGTTAAACCTGAACTGATTCTAAGTTCAGCTTTAACTCATTATATAGGATGTAATAGAGAATTAATGCATGCACGTGTTTATCTCTTGAATGTTATAGAAAGAGAAGGAGATCACATAACAAGAAAAACTGATAGGTAAACTATACATTGCAATTTTGTAAAATTTGCTGAAATAGGATTGTAACGGAGAAGGAGAATGTTTATGTGTCTCCACAGTAAAATGGAGGGCTGTTTAGATTATTATATATGTATGCTTAATTTGTGAATGAGATGTTCAGAAAAGTAATCAGACATAGCGCACAACTCTAATGTTCATTAAAGCCTTCTGCTAGGAAAGTCTGCTGCCACATTCAGCAAAGGATTTTGTAACTTTTTAATGTTTAAAAAATGTATTATGGCCTAAGTCAGGGTTGGCTAACCTTTTTGTCCTCATGTGCCAAAATTGTGTCCGTGCGCATGACAATATGTGTGTGCATGCCCCCTGTGCACACAACCCCACACACCTCATGAATGTGTGCCTCCCGCGCCCTGTTTGGGCCTAGCAAGCCTCCCTGAAGCCTCCTGAAAGAAAAAATGTGTGGGGGCTTGCTCCGCACCTGCGCACACAACCCTCTGCACATGTGCATGTTACTTCTATGTGCCTATGTGCACCCGGCTCCCGCATGTGCGGCAAATGCCCCCAAATCAGCTGGCATTTGTGCCATAGGTTTGCCATCACGGGCCTAAGTCTTTGTAGATCACAGTCTATTTCATCCATCATTTCAGCTACATAATATATGATGTTTTTATATCATGCATCTGAAATTATTATGACATAGTTCTAGGTTCTTGAGATACCATAAGAACCCCTGATATGTATTGCAAAAGTTGTGACCAAAAGCTCCACTATATGTGGAAAAATGGAAAGCATTAGTTAAGTTCACTCAACATGAGTGGCTAGGTATAAAACTGAGGACCTTTTTTAGACTGGACGAAGGTAGGAACCATTATGTAAGGTTTGGAGAAAGGACTAACAATTTTTCAGGCAACAGTCATACTTAATGATTTTGTCAGATATCACAGGTACCAAAAATATCATTTTTATAAAGAAAATTATATTTTCTTATAAATCAGTTTAAAATATGTAGTATTCTTTTTGTGGCTTATTATAATTTTATTTGTATTATTGTTGCAGCTACTTTTAAACATAGTATTAATTGATAATTGATGGAGAAATAAAGAAATTATCTTTTCTTTGGCATAGTGGGAAAGGCATTAGATTAAAATTGTCAGATTTTACAGTGATATTGTTTTATTTTAGGAAACATCTCCACTTTTCCAAAAATAAAATACAGCCCATAATAACTTTTCACAAATATGATAAGATTAAACAAATTTATGACCCATGTCCAGCATTGCAGTGCTCCTGTGATTATGACCTAAACATTTGGACATTTGGCAATACACTTGCCCTTAGAACTGCAGAAGTACTGCAGCTCCCATACTCACCTATCTCCCCCTGATTTAGACTGCCATGATGGGCCTAAAATAGAGCCTGGTGTCTTCAGCTGTCACTACATCAGGCCTCTATTTCAGCCCTAGTGCTGTCAGTGCCACACAAAAAGCCCCCCCCCCCCCCCACGTATTCTCAAAGATATGCAAACCTTGGGGAATGGCACACTTAGTTCACTGAAAGCCAAATCTGCCTCAGTTTACCTTCTCAATAACCAAGTGAATCAGAAGATCATTTAAAAGCAGTTTATTACAGTACCCTGATAAAGTGGGATCTCTCTATGAAAAAGGAAAGAGAGAACCTCGAGCTCCGTTTTCATTCCTTTTTATAATTAACACAACAAAGAAAATGCAAGAGGAAAGTTGATTGGATAAGATAAAAGTAACTTCCCCATTGCATAGGAAACCAGTTACATGTAGTCAAACATGTTATATATTTATATCCCATAATATCCTACATGTTCATTTTTAGCATAACAACAACCCTATGAGGTGAGGTGAGCTGAGAGACTGCCCAAGGTCACTCAGATGGCTTTCATAGCTAGGATGTCACTTGAATTCATGGTCTCCTGCTTTCTAGTCTGGTGCTTTAACCATTAGAACAAATTAGCATCAATGAAGCAATGGCACATAGATGAATTACGAGTCTGGCTCAGACTGCTGAAAAATACTAGGTCTCTATTTCAGACCAATACCTGACATTGCTGCCAAGTGCTACACACTGTTGGGTTGACTGTAGCTGTGTGTCACACTGCACTACTATTCCATTTTGTACCTGATTTACATGAAATTTCCCAGGGCTCCCCTACCTCTGGAGGTACCCACATGTTCTACTTAATGATCCCTGCAATTGCTTAATGACCACAACTGGGATAGCCAGAATTGTTGTCATTAAGGGAAGCTGCCACATGGGCATCTTGCTTAAAAATTAGAAAGTGTATGACTGAAATTCTGGGCACAGTTGTGGTCATATGTCAAAGACAACCTGTTTTACAAATTCAGCAAGCCAAATTGAATACTTACAATCTAATTTGGAAAATGTTAATTGAGAAGTTGATTTCCATTAGGGTAGTTTAAATTTATGAAACAGTATCTTACTTTTCATGCCTTTTATTATAAATGTAAATTAAAACAATATGAATGATAAAAATGAATTTAAGTTAATGAAATCCATATATATTTGTTTTAATAAAAATGAAAAAGCAAATGATTTAGAAGATTAAAAGAATATAAGATTACATTATCAAATAAAACTTTTTATGGCCTTTGGGAAAGCATAAAAATAAAATACATAGACCTGTAATTATTATAAAACTTTAAAAATGGAATAAAATGACATAACATTTTTTGTTATAGTAACTGTAGGATAAATAACAATGACAATTGCTACAACTTCAATTATAAGTCAAACAGATAAAACAAATGTTTGCCCAAAATTGAGCAACCTGGAAAGATACATTAGAGTGCTGGCCAAATAGAAACAGTGACAGATAGACATTGTGCCCTCTATCAAGGTTATTCTTTAAAATGGGATAAATATTTTCCCCATAATTAGATATAGATATGATAAAGGGAGTGTAACAAAGGAACATATGGCTTAGCAATTCCAAATAACCATCTCCACATAAGGTCAGCTGAAAGGGATGTTTTTATACTGTCCCACAGAATTGAGAATGATAGTGCATCCAACCTGGCCAAGAGGAAAACCTGATGAAATTTATGAATAAGAACTAAAGAGAGGGAAGAGAAAGAAATGTCCATCTTAGTAGTACTGGAATATTACGGTTTGAAAATCAATACCCCAAATTGATAGTTTAGATGGCTCCTGACATTTTTAAGCCCTAATGGACAGAAGCTTTCCAGAGAAAATTCCAAGGACTGGAGGTTTTTATTAACTTTTATTAATCGGGTTTACAACAGTCCCTAAGAATCAATGGAACCAGGCTTCCGGGGAGGGGTCTGTCGCCGTCGGCAGCTTAACCGAGCTGCCCCCAGAGTTCTGGTTCGTTATCTACTCAATATCAAGAAGATAACTCTTTTTTCAGACAAGAAAAAAGCAGTGAGGAATCTCAGCTGGTAAGAATCTTCTTTGAAGTTCACAGTTTGTTTCTTTTTGGGCTGTGAACGGAGGGGGGGGATCAACCCATAGCTGAGTCATTCAACTCCGACCCGAACTTCTCAGCTGTTATCTACAGCACAAGACAGGAACCCCCCCCCCCTTAGGACAATCTTTAAAAAACAGACTATTGAAAATCAATACGAGCAAAGACCAAACTTGTGAACTTTAAAATTTTTCTTTATCTGAAATACCAGCTTCAATGTTATAAAAATCTCTTTTGTTTAATTGTCTTCAAAATGGCGCTTACAGCTTTTGCATTTGTTATCTCTGGCTTCCTGGTACAGAATCAAAGGAATAACTTTTTATAATCTAATTAGACCTACTCCCTTGAAGCCTTCAAAGACTCTTTGTTGTTGATATAGAGACATTCCAAACATTCCAAACGGACTTTCTCTTTTGAAACCCTCCGTAAAACCCTTTGTAAAAAAAAAAAGGGGGGGGAGGAATTTCTTTTTCTCCAAACAGCATAGTGGATTAGCAATTTAGAATAAATAATTAAAACCAAAATATAATGGCATCCAAATCAACCTCTGTGAAATTACCTCCGAAAACGTCTCCCATACCTGGCACAAAGTTGCAGCCCCCACCCTCTATGCCCCCTAATGGAGACGTACTAACAAAAGAATTTTTCTTGGAAATGTTCAAAGAATCCAGAGAACAGAACTTAGAAATGTTTAGAGAATCCAGAGAACAGAATCTAGAAATGCTTAGAGAGTTCAAAGATGAAATAAGGAATGAGATGGAAGTTCTATATGACAAATTTGATACTAGGGTCACTAAAATGAATGATGATATGATGGGAATTGTAAATGTGATGACAGAATATATTTCTGGAATGGAAGATAATTTAGAAATTCTCAATGAAGCTAAAACTAACCTGATATCCAAAACTGAAGTGGTGGAACAAAAAATTGATAATGCTGAAAATCAAATTATTATGATACAGTATAAGCAGATGGAGCTTGCATTAAGAGTGAGGGGGCTGCGTGAAGAAAAGCAGGAGAACTTAAAGCAAATGTTTTCTGAAGCTTTTGACCGTCTGGTGGGAAAACCGGGATCCAATTTTGATTGGCAGATTGACAAGACTTTTCGTGTTAACTCGTGGGCGGCAAAACAAAGGCAACTCCCCCGAGATGTGGTAATATACTTTGTTACAAGAGAATCTAGAAATATGATATCACAATAGTCCTATAATACTAAGCTTCAAATTGGTGGACAGGATCTGATTGTTTTGAAATAAATACCACCTCAAATGCTAAGAGCCAGAAGAGATTATGCTTTTCTGGTGGAAGAGCTCAGAAAGCGTCAGATACAGTACAGATGGGATGCCCCATTCGGTATTATAGTTACAATGGACAAATAAAGATATCGTCTCAGTTCTGTATGGAAAGCTCGTGATTTCTATCATAAGATTCTGAAGATGGGATACCCTGAATCTTCGGGATATGGTGAAAAACCACGAGACGAACAAGATAAACAGCAAACCACACAACCATCAGATAAAATGTATCATCTCCCTCTCCCGGAAGGGCAAGGAGTCAAGGAAAAAAGACCCAACCGTATGACCACCAGACAAACGGATAAACAAGCTACTATGCAACAATCTCAACAATCGTTGGCCATTGATCAAGGAGCTACAGCAACAAGCTCAGAAGCTGTGGGAGGAGCCAAACCAAAGGTGAGACAGGCCTTGCGGGAGGCTCTAAAAAAGCTTCAGGCAACCAAAAATGACAACTAAGATTTTGACATGGAATGTTAACGGACTGAACTCTCCACAGAAAAGAAAGAAAATATTTCATTATCTCAAACAGTTTAAGAATGACATAATTTGTTTGCAAGAAACTCATATCAAATCAACCGATCAAAAATATTTGTTTAACCCCAAACTGGGCCAACATTTTGCGACCTCAGCCATGGAAAAGAAAAACAGCATAGTAGTATATTTAAGAAAAGACATTAAAGCTGAGCTAATTGAAGCAGATCCCTTTGGAAGATATATTGCATTAGATTTAATCTTAGAAGGGAAAAAGACGTTACTTTTGGGAATTTATGCTCCTAATCAACAACAAGATGGATTTTATAGAAATCTCCATGCTAAATTAGTACAGTGGGACTTTGAGTCTTGTATAATATTGGGTGACTGGAATGGCGTGATCGACACCAAAAGAGATAAGAAGACATCTCGCCCGAACACCAAATTCCGAGCTAAGTTACCCAAACGCTTTTTTGACATGCTGGACGACTTTGAATTGCGAGACGCTTGGCGCGAGAGGCATGCAGAAGAATATGACTTTACCTTTTTTTCCAACAGACATCAATCTCTTTCAAGGATTGATTTTATACTAATTACAAATGATTTACTTTGCAGGGTGAAGAAGACAAAGATTATGGCGAGAGTTCTTTCAAATCATAATCCAGTCTGGATGGAATTGGGAAGGGTAGCCCAGGCAAGAAGGTCCTGGAGGTTGAATGAAAACTTATTTAGATATGAAAAGTATGTTAATGACTGTAAAAAATTGCTATCGGAATATTTTGTTCTTAATATGAATAAGGGTACATCTATGGAATATGTATGGGATGCAAGCAAAGCGTATATGAGAGGAGTATTAATGAATATAAACAAAATACATAGACACAAACAAGGGCAAAAATGAAAAGAATTGGAAGAGGAAATTAAAGGGAAAGAGTCAGAATTAACATTGAATCCAGGAGATACAAAGATTAAGGAAACAATTTCTATACTAAAATCTCAGTTTGATATGCTGATCTCTGACCAGGTAGCCACCAGTTTATTATATGCTAAACATAATACTTTCTGCAACGCAAATAAACCCGGTAGGTGGTTGGCTTATCAGATTAGAAAAAAAAGGAAAGCTCGAAATGTATCCAAATTGTGTTACAGAGGGAAGGAAGTGTTTCAACAGGAAGAGATCCAAAAGGTATTTCGGGAATTTTTTACAGAGTTGTATAAAGGGGATAAAATTAAGGACGTAGACATAGACAAATACCTAGATAAAGAGAAAATCCCCCTAGTTAGAGAAGAACATAGGCATAAGCTGAATCAACCAATAACCTCTGGGGAAATTCTGCAGGCAATTAAACAATTAAAGTTAGGGAAAGCACCAGGCACAGATGGTTTAACAGCTGTTTATTATAAATATCTACAGTTAGAAATGGTAGAACCCCTCAGAGAACTATTCAATAAAATTCAATCGGGAGGGAAAGTGCCCCCTTCGTGGAAGACTGCGTTCATATCGTTGATACCCAAAGAAGACCAAGACCTTACCCAGCCAAAAAATTATAGACCTATTTCATTACTCAATGTAGATTATAAAATATTTACTAAAATATTAGCAAATAGGCTAATGGTGGTAATTCAACAATTGATACATACCGATCAAACTGGTTTTATACAGGGCAGACAGATGAAGAACAATGTTAGATTAATTATTAACGCTTTAGAATACCTGGGAAAGAACAATCAAATCCCGGCCGCATTCATATTTTTGGATGCGGAGAAAGCCTTTGATCGAGTTAATTGGCAATTCCTGCTGAAGACATTGCAAAAAATGCAGATAGGAGATGGCAAAAAATGCAAATAGGAGATGGCTTTTTACGGTCAATTGGTGCAATATATCAGCAGCAAACAGCCCAGATCATTGTCAATGGAAGTCTGACAGACTCCTTTCAAATTGAAAAAGGTACAAGACAGGGCTGTCCTCTGTCCCCATTATTGTTTATTATAACTTTGGAAATACTGTTGAATAAGATACGGGGCTTGGGCGGTCTAAAAGGGATTAAGATTAGACAGCAAGAATACAGAGTCCGCGCATTTGCGGATGATCTGGTCATAATATTGGAACAACCGCAGGAATCTAGTAGGGTCTTATTGAACACGATCAATCAATATGGTCAAGTCTCGGGATTTAAAATAAATCTAGGAAAAACCAAAATATTAGCTATAAATATGACTATCAAACAGAAGGAAGAACTGGGGGCGATGCTAAGATGTGAGGTAGTTAAAAAAGTTAAATATCTTGGAGTTAATATTTTAATCTCAAATGGGAAATTATATAAGCATAATTATGAATCACTTTGGCATAGTATACAGTTGGAGTTGAAAAGGTGGGAGAAACTGCATTTGTCCTTGCTGGGTAGAATAGTGGCAGTAAAAATGAACATTTTACCAAAATTTTTATTTCTTTTTCAAATGTTACCAATACTTAAAAGAGATGCGAATCTTTCAGAATGGCAGAAGGGTATCAACAAATTTGTGTGGGCAGGAAAGAAGCCGAGGGTAAAGATGAAAATAATGCAAGATGCACGTGAAAGAGGAGGATTGAAATTACCTAACTTAAAATTATACTACGATGCAGTGGCATTATCTGCAATTAGTGACTGGACTCATCTAACTAATGACAGAATTTTGAATAACGAGGGATATGACTTGTTATATGGTTGGCATGCTTACTTGTTATTTAACAAAAAAATGGATAAGAAATTTAAAAATCATATCTTAAGAAATGCTTTATTGCGGGTTTGGAAAAAATATCAACATAAATTAAATGATAAATTGCCCATGTGGGCAATTCCTAGACATGCAATTGAAAATATGAACGTAGAACAAAAACTCGATAGAACCACCTATAGACAACTTCTTATTTCAGAAAGAGGGGTGTTGCAACTAAAATCTTTAGAGGTACTTAAAGAAGAGAAGGTAGTTCAAACGTGGTTTCAGTATGGTCAACTACAGGCTAGGTGGAAAACAGATCAAAAAATTGGCTTTGTAAAAGTTGAGGATAATTTGTTTAAACAAATAAGAGATCAAAGCTCAATGCATATAAAGAGGATATATAATGTACTAATACAGATGGATTCTGAAACGGAACTGATTAAGGATTGTATGATAAAATGGGCTCAGAATATTGAGGAACCAATAATGCTTGAAACATGGGAAAGAATCTGGGTAAGAAATGTGAAATTTACACAAGCACAAAACTTGAGAGAAAATTTTTATAAGATGTTTTATAGATGGCACCTAGATACTAAAAAGCTTGCCTCTATGTATCCAAATGTTCAACCTAAATGTTGGAGATGTGGTTCTTTTGATGCTACATATTTTCATATATGGTGGACATGTCGTAATGTCAAGGCATTTTGGATAAAAATATGGTGGATCCTGCAAAACATCTTCAAAAGAAGGATAAAATTCACCCCCCAGTTGTTTTTACTGGGTATATGTATTGACTTTACAGCACTAGAGACTAATTTGGTTCTGTACTTAATAACGGCAGCAAGACTCTTGGTGGCGCAGTATTGGAAGAAGAAAGATTTACCTACAATTCAAGAATGGACTTTGAAAGTTATGAACTTAGCTGAAATGGCCAAAATTTCAGCATATCTCAAAGAACATTCAAACGAGAGATATAAACGAGACTGGAAAAAATGGATTGATTACATAAAAAGTAAATATGGGACTAAGAAACTCCAGATAGCTTATGCTTAGTATCAGTAACAATTTAAATTGTTTAAAATTTGGGTAACAGTAAGAAGCTGAGTTCAATGTAGAGATATTTTAGACTGTGATTGTCCAAAAGTTATACCACGTATGGTCTTTGGGAAGTCGGGGGGAGGGAAGGGAGGTGGGGATTTAGGGGGAGGGGGGAGGGGGGAAATACAATATGTGTTAAATTCCATGATTGCATTTGTATACTGTGGCTTTTTAATGTTAGTGCGAAAACATAACAAACCGAATATACTGGAAGGTAATAGAAATATACCGAAGGAAAGAGTCGAGTGAAAGAAGAAGGAGGGTGGAGAGGGTGAGAGAGAGGAGGAGGAGAAGGGAGGGAGGGAATGGATTAGAGGGAGTGATAGGGTTAGGGTTAGAAAGAAGGGGAGGGGAAGTAGGCGTAGAGGGGTGTGTGAGAAGGAAGAATGAAAGTTGGAGGGGGTTGAAAGAGGGTGTATGGTGGGCCAAGGTGGTATATTGGGTTTGTAATGTAGGGGGCATTTTCTATATAAGTGAGGGCCGTGTTTATTATTCAATGTTATATGCCCTGATTAAGCACAGTAAATATGTGATTGTATAGAATGAAAAACATAATAAAATATATATATATATATATATATTAAAAAAAGAATCAATGGAACCAGGCTCAAGGAGGAAAAAAAAAATTCAACCAGATTCGAGCACCCATAGAAACCAAACCTGTCTCTAATTGTAAAACAACATTCTTAGTGTATCTTGGAACTACAAATATTGTTCCTATAAATTTGGACTGTATAGCTTTCAGGAAATTAAACTTTGTAAAAATGCAATTTTGAATGCCATAAAGAAGCTGAGAGATAACCTTAGCAAACAAAAACCATGCAAACTATAGGAATAAAATATTCCTACTTTGAGCAGAATTTTAAGACAGCTAGGAAACTTTGCTGGGCCATATAAGAATAATGTGCACTCCAAGATTAGGAAGCCTTGAACTGCACCCCAAGATATTTATAAGAACATGCTTGTTTTATTGCTGTCCTATTAACTTGCCATTTATATAACCTACTTTCGTATTATCAAACATTAACACTTTAGCTTTTTGATAATTTACTATAAGTTGTTCTCTTAGACAAAAGGAAACCCAAGGATCAAAATCCAATTTTTGTACAGCCACTGAATTTATATTAGTAATGATACGTTACATTTTTCCAAAATTTAAATACAGTCAAAATAGGTGTCTGCTGTGGTAAAATTTATGGCACAAATCATCCTCGGGCTGAATGAATTATGTTGAACATTAATGTTAAGGTTAAAATTGACACAATTTCTATTTAACAAGGGTGATTTTTTCACACAATTATTAAATTATATATTGCCCTCCACTGTTTGCAAATTGAAGTTTTTGTCTAAATAATTTTCTTTCATAGGTTACATACCAGAGAAACTTTGAAATTGACTATGCTCGCAACTGTTTCCTTAAGGATGGGAAACCATTCCGCTACATTTCAGGCAGCATCCATTATGCCCGGATTCCCCATTTCTACTGGAAGGATCGTCTCTTGAAGATGAAAATGGCAGGCCTTGATGCTATTCAAATGTAAGTAACACTGAAACTCTCAGACCCCTGAAGACAGGAATTCACCTGAGATTTATGGTTGCAGTCATTGAAAATGTAGCATCATAAGATGATGATCAGAACTGTCAAATGTTTGCAGTTCAGGTAATAATTATTTTCTTCAATAAAGAATAATCAGAGGATATAGTCTGTGGTCTATATCAGGAGTCCACAACCCCGTGTCTGTGGACCAACACCGGACCATGGCATGCCAGCAACTGGGCTGTACAAAGGCCCTTCAAGGGATGCAGGCAGCACACAAAACCACATCCCCTTCAGTTCTTGGAAAAACTTTCTCCATGGAACTGGTCCCTGGTGCCCAAAAGGTTGGGAGCCACTAGTCTATGTAATGCATTTGTTTATTTTATTCAGGAACACATTTTATTCAGGAACATGTTTTTGGTAAGCCAAAATCAGTTTTTAACAGATTAACAGAATTGGAAGGGACCTTGAAGGTCATTTAGTCCAACCCCTCCATCCAAGCAGGAGACCCTACACCATTTCTGACAAATAGCAGTTCAATCTTTTCTTGAAAGCCTCCAATGATGAAGCTCCAACAACTTCTGAAGTCAAGCTGTTATATTGGTGGATTGTTCTCACTGTCAGAAAATGTATCCTTATTTCTAGGTTGAATTTCTCCTTGGTCAGTTTCTATCCATTATTCCTTGTCTGGCCTTCAGGTGCCTTGGAAAATAGCCTGACCACTTCCTCTCTGTGGCAGTCCCTCAAATATTGGAACACTGCTATCATGTCTCCCCTGGTTCTTCTCTTCACTAGACTATTCATGCCCAGCTCCTGTAACCATTTTTCATATGTTTTAGTCATTTGTCCCTTAATCATCCTGGTTGCTCTTCTCTACGATTTTTTTAGACTAGAGTCTCAATATCTTTTTTATAGTGTGGTGACCAAAACTGGATGCAGTACTCTAGGTGTGGTCTTATTAGAGCTTTATAGAGTGGTATTAGTACCTCACTTGATCTTGATTGTATGCCTCTGTTAATGCAACTTGGGAGTGCACTGGTGTTTTTGGCAGACACTGCACACTGCTGGCTCATATTTAACTGGCTGTTCACTAAGACTTCAAGATCTCTCTCACAGTTACTGCTATTAAATCTGGTTTCACTTACTCTGTATGTGTACTTTTGGTTTTTCTTGCCTAAATATAAGATTTTTCTGTACATTGAATTCTATTTTGTTAGATAGAGTCCAGTGTTCAAGTCTGTCAAGATCCATCTGGATCTTGAGCCTATTATCTAGGGCTGTGATGGCTTCCCTCCCTCCCTGCCCAAGCGGGCTTCTTGCGCACATGTGGCTTCTTGCGCCCAAGCAGGCTTCTTGCCCAAGCAGTGAAGCAGCAGCATGAGAACTGTTGCCGCCAGGGACAATGGGGTGGTAGTGGTGGTGAGGACAGTCGGGCCGGAGCTTTCCTCCATCCCTGCCAAGCGGGCTTCTTTTTTTTTTTGTAAAAAGTTTTTTATTTTTCCTTCCAAATTCATTCTTAAATATACATTCTTATAATTGTTATTTAACATATATCAATTCATATCATTTTTCTGCCTGTATATTTATATTTTGATATTTTCCTATTTCCCCTCCCCCTATTTTAATCATATGTCATCTAAGATATTTATTTCATGTTTTGTTCCTTTTTCTTTCTATTTATATCTTTTTTCAAGCCACTCATAAAATCGCCCCCATGTCCTGTAGTACGCTGATTCCTCTTTGTCTTTTATTCTCAATGTCAATCTATTCATTTCTGCACAGTCTAATATCTTATTTTATTACCTCCCCTTCCAATGGGATTTTGTCTGCTTTCCAGTTTTGTGCAAATATAATTCTAGTGTCAGCTCCTCTCCATTAATTAATTAGGAAAGAAAGACCACGAGTCTCCATGTGTGGAAATCAAGTGTACTTTTACTAATTAAGAATGATTAAAGACGTAGCGTAGCGAAGTCTGATTATTTAGGCGCGAAAGCGATTGATATATAGAATAGCCCATTCCCCACCCTCTTGGCATCATAGTCCCAGTCCAATCATAATTCTTCCAAGTGTAAGGTGTGAGATAACTTCAAAAGGCATCACGAAGATGGAATGTCGGTGCCGTTAGTCCTGGCGGGAAACACCCACGCATGCGTAGTCGGATCAGTCGGTGAACTCCAGAACCTTCCTCCAGCACAATGAGTAACCCCTCCCAAATACCATGCCCTCCCTCCCCGTTTCATGGCAGCTGAAGCGAGAGCAAAGCAGAAGCTGACATCTAGTTGCTGTTATTATTTGTACAATCAAATATGAATCTTCTTTACTATATTTCTCTGGTAGACTTTCCAATAAAAATACCTCTGGCTTAAACTCTACGGGTTTATGTATCATTTTCTCTAACCATGTTTGTATTTTAACCCAATAGCTTTTTGCATCCCTACACATCCACCACATATGATAATACGTTCCTGGCAATTGGTGACATTTCCAACATTTAACTCATTTATCCGTAAACATTTTTGCTAATCTTTCAGGTGTTACGTGCCATCTATAAAACATTTTATATAAATTCTCTTTATATGCTATCCCCATTGTCGGTTTATAATTCCTTTCCCATAGTTGTTGCCATTTTTCTAGTTCTATTGTATATCTAAAGTTTTTTTGCTCATTTTATCATTGTTTTTTTAACCTCCTCTTCTTCTAAGTATATTCTAAGTAGATAACTGTATAATTTTTAATCAGTTTTTCATCTATTCCCATGAGTATCCTATTTAATTCTGAATTTTCCATATTAAAACCATACTATTTAATATCTTTCTCATATCTTGTTTGTATTTGCATTTGTTTAAACCATCCTATCTCAATCTCTTCCCTTGGCTGGAAGCCCAGAAAGCTATCTATGAAACAAGGCTTGAACTCATGAAATTCTCCCAATCTTTCTCTACGGCTGGATCAGTAAATTGTTGTTTCCTGCAAAATTCTCCTCCCATTGCCCCATCTATGAGCTCTCCAGGAGGGGCCAATCAGTAGTCACCTGCTCCTATTTCCTTCTTTGACCCTTTTTCCAAAGCTGCTTCCTCCTCCTCACAGCCCTATGCATACCTACGTCAGGGACAGCCTCCCTCTGTTCTTCCTCACTGCTCCCTGATTCAGATGCCATCTGGTGATCAACAGGCCTCTCTAGTCCCTGCTCTGACTCCGAACACCACCACTCCCAGAGTCTTTCTCAGCCTCCAGGGCAGTCCCATAGTGTTCATCGTTGTCAGATTCCACCAACAGCTCAGCCAGCCACTGTTGGGCCACAACACTATCCCTCACCGCAGGGCCCTTCCTCCGTGTCTGACACTCAGAATGTGGCCTAGATGTGAATTGCTCATGGAAGGCCTGCACCAAAACAAGTGCGTGCCCGGAGGTCGCATCCTGCCAGGTAAAATCCTCCAGCCCATAGCCCTTCCATTCAATCAGGTATTGGAACCGTCCTTTCAGCCATCGGGAACCTCGGATGCTGGCAACTTCATACTCGGGCGGCTCCTCATTGTCACGAGGTTCTGTCTGAGGATGATCTGGTTGGCGAAGAGGACAAGCCAGCCATTCAGGAACAAGGAGAGATTGATGAAAGACCGGATGGACTCGCATCGAATGTGGCAACATCAGGTGCTAGGCGACCGGATCGATGATTGCTTCAACAGGAAACAGGCCAAGGTAACGGTGGTCTAACTTCTTGACGGCCGGTCTGAGAGAAGGACTCTAGTGGACAGCCACACTTGACCCCCTACAGTCAACACCGGCGTCGCGCGATGAGACCTGTCCACAACTCTCTTATAATCCTCCTTGGCTTTACCCAGATATCATCGTACCACTTGATGGGCCACCTGTAGTTCTGACAAAAAGTCCTTAGCTGCAGGGACCAGTGAATTGATGGGTGTGAGGTGAAAGTACCGAGGATGATACCCTACATTGGCTAAGAAGGGCGTCATTTGCGTGGATGTGTGCTGTGAGTTATTGAACACAAACTCTGCCACTGCCAGGTAGTCCGCCCAATCATTTTGCTGCTGGTTCACAAAGCAGTGCAGGTACTACTCCAAGATCCTGATCACTTTCTCTGTCTCTCCGTCAGTTTCTGAATGACAGTTTCTGAATGAGGACAAGCAGATTTTTACATCCAAGGCCTTCATCATCCCTTTCCAAAACTGGGTTGTAAATTGCGTTCCCCTGTCTGATATGATCCTGTCAGGTAGGCTGTGCAGCCTGAAAACATGTTGGATAAACACGTGGGTGGTGGTGCGGTCTGTCGGTAATCTCTGACACGGGATAAAATGCGCCATCTTTGTCAGCATGTCTACCACTACGAACACCGTGGTAAATCCAGAAGACGGAGGCAAGTCCGTCAAGAAATGGCCCCCCAGCGTCTCTTCAGTGTTTGCAATGGCTGGAGAAACCTTGGGGGGCGCTCCCATCGCTGACTTGGCCTGCCGATACCGTACACAAGACGTGATGTAAGATTGTACGTCATGTCATAATCGGGGCCACCAGAAAGTACGGGAGACCAGGTTCAAGATCTTGAAGAGGCCAAAGTGCCCCGCCGCAGGATTATCATGGCACTGGGATAGAATAAGTCCCCAAAGTGGCCCCACTGGCACATAGAGTCTGTCTTGGTACCGCAAGAGTTCATTAGTGAATGTCCATGGGGAGGCAGGCCCCACCTCTGCTTTCCATTGTTCCACCCAATTGTCATGCTGCTGCGCTTCCCGTATCTGAGGCCATAAGTCCTCAGGCTCCTGAACCACGGAGAAGGACTCTACAGGCAAAACTGTCTGGGGTGGAATCTGGACTTTGGTACAAGAATACTCGGGTTTCTGCGAGAATGCATCTGCCCTTTGGTTGCGCGCACTGGGTATGTATGTCACATGGAAATTGAACCGTGCAAAGAAGAGGGACCACCGAATCTGGCGCTGGTTCAATTTTCGTGCGGTCTTTCAAAATTCCAAATTTCTATGGTCCATCCGGACTTCAATTTGATGTCTGGCCCCCTCTAAATGATGCCTCCAGGCCTCAAACACCACCTTCTCCCAAATACTATAATTGCGCTCAGAACAGTTGAGTTTCCGTGAATAATAAGTGCAAGGGAAGAGGATATGCCGGAGGCGTGAGCCTGAAGTAATACCATTCCAACAGCGATATCTGATGCATCTGCCTCCACTACAAATGGAGGGTGGGGGTCAGGATGCCTCAAGATTGGCTCTTTCATGAAGGCTTGCTTCAAGGCCTGGAACGCTTGATGGTCAGCGGCACTCCAGTGACATGGAACTTTCTTTTGAAGGAGCCGAGTGAGGGGCGAAGTCAGGGAAGCAAAGCTGGGGAGAAAGGTCCGATAATAGTTGGCAAACCCGAGGAGTCGTTGGACATCCTTCACTCACCAAGGAGGTTGTCAATTACGCAAAGACTACCTTGCCTGGCTCCATCGCAATGCCTTTAGGAGAGACACGATGCCCCAGGAACTTGATGGTGGACTGCCAAAACTGGCATTTCTCCAGTTTCACATACAAGCGATTTTCACAGAGCTGTTGTAGGACTAGGCATAAGTGCTGCCGATGACTCTCCCGGGAAGATGAGTAAATTAGAATGTCATCTAGATAAATAACGACAAACTGGTCCAAAAGGTCCCGGAAGATGTTCATAAAATGTTGGAAGACGGCAGGGGTGTTGGTCAGCCTAAAAGGCATGACCATATACTCAAAAAGCCCTGGTGCCGAATGCCGTCTTCCATTCATCCAGGGGCCAGATCCGGACAAGATTATAGGTTCCACACAGATCCAATTTCATGAAAATTGTAGCCTCTCTGAGCCGCTCCAACAGTTCAGTAATAAGGGGCAGAGGATATCGATTGCATACCATGATATAATTAAGTTTACGGTAGTCACAATATAGTTTCAAATCTCCGGTCTTCTTTTTACGAACGGTTTACGGTTTATTAGGATTTGTATGCCGCCCACTCTCGAGAGACTCAGGGTGGCTTTCAGATGAAAACAGGGAGGGGGAACATATAAAAATTAAAAAAACAGACATTAAAATTGCACAACATTCATATAACTTAGGATGGGGCTGGATAAATCAACAGCCCCAGGCCTGCCGGAACAGCCAGGTCTTAATCACTTTGCGGAAGGCCAGAAGAGTAGTAAGGGTCCGGATCTCCACGGGGAGATTGTTCCATAGGGCCGGAGCAGCTACAGAGAAGGCCCTCCCCTAGGGAGTCACCAGCCGACAATGACCGGCAGATGGAATCTGGAGGAGGCTAATCTGTGCGATCTTATAGGTCTCTGGGAGGAACAAGACCGGTTCAGACAGTGGAGGAAGACGAGGATCAGATAAAACCCTGAGCTAGGTTTTTGTCCAAAAAGTGGCCAACTCCGGATCTGACTGAGAGAAGGCTAATCATAAACCCCACTTTACCTCGGTCAGTGGGGAATCCTCTGCTCTCAAGCTGATAAACAGGTGGCATTGTCCCACAAAAGCCGGAAACATGGCTTGGTTGCCATTGAATTTATCAGGCACTGCAAC
Source organism: Thamnophis elegans (assembly GCF_009769535.1). Lineage (NCBI taxonomy): Eukaryota > Metazoa > Chordata > Lepidosauria > Squamata > Natricidae > Thamnophis > Thamnophis elegans. The sequence continues at coordinate 60,988,294 of NC_045558.1, read as the reverse complement.
TGGGCATTTCCTCCGAGGTGCTAGTGGAGCAGTGTGAACTTGGAGCTGAGCCACCTGGGCAGCCAGCACAGCTACCTGTTGCATGAGCTGTGCGTTTTCTGCACGAAGCTGCTCCATTTTAAATTATATTTAAATCTGTTTTAGAGGGCAAGAAACAAACTGTTCTGTCCCAAGCCTCTACAATATATATGGACACAGACTTTGCTGTCTGCCACAACTAAGGAGGGAGATAAGCAACCCCTTGTCTGGGAGCCCAGAAAGCTATCTCTATGAAACAAGGCTTGAACTCACAAAATTCTCCTGATCTTTCTCTGCAGCTGGATCAGTAAATTATTGTTTCCTGCAAAATTCTCCTCCCGTTGCCCCACCTATAAGCTCTCTGGGAGGGGCCAATCAGTAGCCACCTGTTCCTATTTCCTTCTCTGACCCTCGGTAAGAGCCGAGGTGGCGCAGTGGTTAAATGCAGCACTGCAGGCTACTTCAGCTGACTGCAGTTCTGCAGTTCGGTTGTTCAAATCTCACCGGCTCAGGGTTGACTCAGCCTCCCATCCTTCCGAGGTGGGTAAAATGAGAACCCGGATTGTTGTTGGGGGCGATATGCTGACTCTGTAAACCGCTTAGAGAGGGCTGAAAGCCCTATGAAGCGGTATATAAGTCTAACTGCTATTGCTATTTTCCAAAGCTGCTTCCTCCTCCTCACAGTCCTATGCATACATACGTCAGGGACAGCCTCCCTCTGTTCTTCCTCACTGCTCCCTGACTCAGATGCCACCTGGTGGCCAACAGGCCTCTCTAGTCCCTGCTCTGACTCTGAACACTCCCCAGAGTCTTCCTCAGCCTCCAGGGCAGTCCCATAGTGTTCATCGTTGTCAGATTCCAGTAACAGCTCAGCCGGCTGCTGTTGGGCCACAACACATGAATTGCCAATTTAGATTATTAAAAGCTTTTGGTGCATCCAAACATAACAATGCCATTTGTTTTCCAAGGTGTACTTCATAGTATTCTAATGAATTCAATATAATTTGCATGTTATCTCTAATTTGTTTCATGGGTAAAAAGCCAGTTTGATCTGAGTATATAAATTCACTTAACAGTCTTTTAAGTCTTTCCGCCATGATTGATGCAAAGATTTTATAATCCACATTTAATAAAGAGATTGGCTATAGTTCTTTTTTTATTTTTTTTTATTTTTTTTAACATTTCTCTTTTATTTTCATTTTCTTACACTCACATGTATACTGTACATAGCCAACGCCATACAGCATTAAACAATAATTGCATCAATTCCTCTTGTCAACAATGCCCCAGAAAATAGAAACCCAATATAACTCTTCCGCTCTCCATACACCTCCTTCTTCCATCACCCTCCAACTTTCTATCTTCCCTCCATCATCCCCCTCTACCCTACTTCCCCTCCCCCTCTACCACTCTTCTCTCCACATCTACTCCCCCCTTCCTTCTCACCTTTCCCTCCCACCCTCTCTCCCATCCCTCTCTGCCCATCTTTCTTCTTTCCCACTCCTCCGCTCCTTGGTGTATTTCCGCTATATGTCAATATACTTGGCCTATCCTATTTTTAAAGAAAAGTTAAGAAAAAAAACAGTATACATGTGAAGTCACATTACATTGAGATCTAACACATCTTGTCTAACCTAATATATATCCGTCCCTACCCCCACCCGACCCCCCCACATTCTTCCCCCCCCCCGACTTCCCAGAACCCGTACACGGTATACATTTTTAACAAACACAGTCTAAGATATATTGAGAAGGAAAGAATAAGAAATTAATAACATCTCTACATTGAGCTTAGCTCCTTCTTGCTAAGCTAGCTTTAAACAACTTAAATCATTCCTGGTCTTAAGCATAGGCTATCTGGAATTTCTTAGTCCCGTATTTATTTTGTATATAATCAATCCATTTTTTCCAGTCTCGTTTATATCTCTCATTTGAGTGGTCTTTAAGAAATGCAGATATTTTAGCCATCTCAGCTAAATTTGTAACTTTCAATGTCCATTCTTGAATTGTAGGCAAGTCTTCCTTCTTCCAGTATTGCGCCACCAACAGTCTTGCTGCCGTTATTAAGTGCAAAATCAAGTTAATATCTACCGCTGTAAAGTCAGTACTTATACCTAACAGAAATAACTGAGGAGTAAACTTTATCCTTCTTTTAAAAATATTTTGCATAATCCACCATATTTTTATCCGAAATGCCTTAAGCTTTTGGCAAGTCCACCATATATGGAAATATGTAGCATTCAGAGAACCACATCTCCAACATTTGGGTTGTAAATTCAGATACATAGAAGCCAACTTTTTACTATCTAAATGCCATCTATAGAACATCTTGTAAAAATTTTCTCTCAGGTTTTGAGCTTGTGTAAATTTCACATTTCTTACCCAAATTCTTTCCCACGTATCCAACATTATCGGTTCTTCAATATTTTGAGCCCACTTTATCATACAATCTTTAACTAATTCTGTTTCCGAATCCATCTGTATTAATACATTATATATCATCTTTATATGCATTAAACTTTGGTCTCTTATTTGTTTAAATAGATTATCCTCAACTTGCATAAAACCATTTTTTAAAATCTATTTTCCACCTGGCCTGTAATTGCCCATACTGGAACCATGTTTGAACTGCCTTCTCCTCTTTCAATATCTCTAAGGATTTTAGTTGTAGTGCCCCCCTTTCCAAGATGAGGAGCTGTCTATAAGTAGTTCTATCCTGTTTTTGTGCTATATTCATATTTTCAATTGCATGTCTAGGAATTGCCCACATGGGTATCTTGTCATTTAGTTTATGTTGATATTTTTTCCAGACCCACAGTAAAGCATTTCTTAAAATATGACTTTTAAAGTTTTTGTCCAGTTTTTTGTTGAATAACAGGTAAGCGTGCCAACCATATACCAGATCATATCCCTCAATATTCAATATCCTATCATTGGTTAAATCGATTCAATCACTAATTACAGATAATATCACTGCATCGTAATATAGTTTTAGGTTGGGTAGTTTCAAGCGTCCTCTCTCGCGTCCATCTTGCATTATTTTCAGCTTTACCCTCAGCTTCTTTCCTGCCCATACAAATTTATTGATACCCTTCTGCCATTCTAAAAGATTCACATCTTTTTTGAGTATAGGTAACATTTGGAAAAGAAATAAAAATTTTGGTAAGATGTTCATTTTAACTGCCGCTATTCTTCCCAGCAAAGATAAGTGCAATTTCTCCCATTTTTTCATCTCTATCTGTATGCTATGCCAGAGTGGTTCATAATTATACATATAATTTCCCATTTGAGATTGAAATATTAAGTCCAAGATATTTGACCTTTTTGACTATCTCACATCCTAACATTCCTCCTAATGTTCCTCCTTACTACCCCCTCAGCCTTCCGCAAAGCCGTTAAGTCCTGGCTGCTCCAGGAGGCCGGGGGGCTTTCGAAATATCCAGCCCCACGGAAACTGTGACTGTTGTGTATTTTAAAGTGTTGTTTTGTTTATTTATCCCCTCCCTTGTTTATTGTAAGCCGCCCGGAGTCCTTCGGGAGTGGGCGGCATACAAGACAAATAAAAGTAAACTAAACTAAGCTAATTCTTCCTTTTGTTTAGTATTCATATTTATAGCTAATATTTTTGTTTTCCCTGAGTTTATTTTAAAATCAGACACGTGACCATATTGATTAATCGTATTCATTAAAACCATACTGTATTCCTGCGGTTGTTCCAATATTATGACCAAATCATCCGCAAAAGCACGCACTCTGTATTCTTGCTGCCTAATCTTAATTCCTTTTAGACCATCCAAGCCCCGTATTTTATTCAACAATACTTCCAAAGTTATAATAAACAATAGTGGGGACAAAGGACAGCCCTGTCTTGTACCTTTTCCAATTTGAAAAGAGTCTGTTAAACTTCCATTGACTATGATTTGAGCTGTTTGCTGTTGATATATTGCTTTGATTGACTGTAAAAAATTATCTCCTATCTGCATTTTTTGCAATATCTTCAACAGAAATTGCCAATTAACTTGACCAAAGGCTTTCTCAGCACCCAAAAATATGAATGCAGCAGGAATTTGATTGTTCTTTCCCAAGTATTCTAATGCATTAATAACTAATCTAACATTATATTTCATTTGTCTCCCTTGTATAAAATCTGTTTGGTCAGCGTGTATCAATTGTTGAATAACCAGCATTAACCTATTTGCTAATATTTTAGTAAAAATTTTATAATCTACATTAAGTAATGAGATAGGTCTATAGTTTTTGGGTTGAGTAGTATCTTGATCTTCTTTGGGTATCAAAGATATAAACGCTGTCTTCCAAGATGGAGGGACTTTACCTTCCATTTGAATCATATTAAATAATTCTCTAAGAGGTTCTACCATTTCTAACTGTAAGTTTTTATAGTAAACCGCTGTCAAGCCATCCGTTCCTGGTGCCTTCCCTGACTTTAATTGCTTAATTACCTGTATAATTTTCCCCGAGGTTATTGGTTGATTCAATTTTTGCCTGTGCTCTTCTTTAACTAAGGGTATTTTCTCTTTATCTAAATATTTATCTATATCTAGACCATTAATTTTATCCGGCTTATACAACTCTGTAAAAAATTCCCGAAATGCCTTTTGAATCTCATCCTGTTGAAACACCTCCTTCCCTCTATAGGTCAATTTAGATATATTTCGAGATTTCCTTTTTTTCCTAATCTGATAAGCTAACCATCTGCCAGGTTTATTTGGGTTGTAGAAAGTATTGTGTTTTGCGTATAACAAACTAGTAGCTACCTGGTCAGAGATCAACATATCAAATTGAGATTTTAATATGGCAATTGCTTCCTTGACCTTTGTATCGCCTGGATTCAATGTTAACTCCAGCTCTTTCCTCTTAATTTCCTCTTCCAATTATGTTCGTTTTACCCCTTGTTTATGTCTATGTGCTTTATTTATATTTATCAGTATTCCTCTCATATACGCTTTGCTTGCATCCCATACGAATTCCATAGGTGTACCCTTATTCATATTAAAAACAAAGTATTCGGTTAGCAATTTTTTACAATCATTGACATACTTTTCATATCTAAATAAGTTTTCATTCAATCTCCAAGACCTTCTTGTGTGTATCACCCCTCCCAATTTCATCCAAACTGGGTTATGATCCAAAAGGACCCTAGCCGCATATCTTTGTCTTCTTCACCCTAGAAAGCAAATATTAGTGATTAGTATGAAATCAATCCTAGAAAGGGATTGATGTCTATCTGAAAAGAAGGTAAAATCATATTCCTTTCTTCTTTCTCGCCAGATATCTCTCAGTTCAAAGTCATTCATCATGTCAAAAAAGGATTTAGGTAGGGAGAAGGAGGGGCTTAGCAGTGAGAAGACGGAGTTTCAGGCTATTCCTGAAATTCCCCTATTCTGAAGGAAATTGGACGGGTCGTTTCCAATCCTAGCTGTCCTGAAGAGACAGTGAAAGGTTAGGGGAGATCCAGTGACCTCAGAGACGTTCGCAAGTCTCTGGGGGGCTTAGAATTCAACCCCTTTTGCCAGCTCCTTCTGGATTAGCTGTAAGCTAACAGAAACTGCAGGTTGCCCCTAAGAATGGTGGAAGTGATTTCAACTGGTAAGCTGATTTTATTACTCAAAGAGAGACGGTCCACACTAAAATTTAAGCTAATTGAAACCAAAGAACAGAAAAATCTAGCAGCGAATTGGTTTTTTTTTTAATGGATTTATGGCTGGTGGTTACCCTATTTCTTAAACATTTTAAAGATTACTTCAACATTCCCTCTGACACTTTAAGTGGGCTGTAAACTAATTTACTACAAATTGGCTTTTTACGATCTGACACTTTTATTGCTTGGCTGTGTTGGTCTAAGATCAGATAAGATCGCACAGCTCCCAGCGTGTTCTTACTTGCAAATATGTTAGTGCTTTTAGCTGCGTTACAACATGGCGTCTATACCTGTTTCAGATGATTCCTTTCAAATGATTTTCTCTGCATTTCAAAAGTTGTTTGACTCATATGAAAGATTTGAAAAAAAAAACTGGACTATCTAACATTAAAATATGAAGGAAAAAATGAGAATGTTGAATGTTCCTGAAATACAAATGAAGAATGTTAAAAACGAAGTTTCTCAACTTGCTGACATGCCGGGCGTCTGGTTTACTTCGGAGGGAGAAAGAGATGCAACGTTTGAAAGGGGGGCAGCCAAACTGAAGATTTATTTTAAAAGACAGAGCGCAGGAGGAATGAGGAGCATTAAAGAACCTATACTTTATGAAACATCATTTGCAGAATTTTCGATACTACCCTTGAGAATTAAAGACAAACTGAAAAGTGGAACAAGCGTAGGACAACGATAATATTACATCAGAGGCATTCTGAGCAAAAAGGTGCGAAGATATTCCTGTTTGGGCTTGCTTATAAAAACATTTGGTAAATCTATTCCACAAATGGCAATAGGACTAAGGAGGTTTTGTTATTGGAGAGACATAGGCTGATAGATGGAAGAATACAATTTAAAATTAGTTAAATCTAATTACTCTTATTTGTAATAGACATAGCTGAATAATAATTGATATTGATAGTAATGTATATAATGTGGAGTTGATATGATAAATAATAATTGGATATGAGAAGGGAAGGTTGGAAATATTTTTGGACCATATACAAAGGTCATTAATCACAATAATTATCACTATTAAAAAATAAAATATATACAGTTAAATGTTAACTAATATGGGGAAAATGTTACGATATACGATATACTTACATAAAGAAGGGAGAATGATAATAAACTATACTGCATGGAAGATGGAATTCTTGGTATTAAATACTATGGATGTTCAGCTAAAATAGGATACGAGGATTTGATGTTAATAGAGGATTTTACAAACAAGTAAATGAAATGTCAGCATGTGGTTATGGATTAAATCTTTGGCATAGTTAAGGATGAAGGTTGTTTAAATAACTGTAGTCAACTAAAAGTGGAGGTATAATGATGTCAATATGGTAAACATTTGAGTTAAGATATTTGAATTAATATGAATTAATGGAAGAGATGCACCACAACATGTTGTAACCAGCTGATATACTTTTTTTTAATAATATATACCTGTGTTCTTTTTTCTTTCTTTTTTTGGGGGGGTCTTTCTTTTGTTCTTCGTTTTTTCTTTTTTTTCTTCCCTGCCTTGTTTTTTATTCATTTTTTCTTTTTTTTTTTTTCTTTTTTTTTTCTTTTCCCACTGGTGTGGGCATGTATTGTTTAAGAAACAAAAATTATTATTATTATTATTATTAATATTATTATTATTATTATTATTATTATTATTATTTAATAACAATTATAGTCAAATGAAAATGGATATATGATGATGGTGACATGTATGAATATTTGAGTTAAAATGCTCGAGTTAACATGAACTATGTTGACTGTGGAAGAGATGCGTAAAAGTCTATTTGTAACCAACTGATACACTTTCTATAGCATGTAAAGAAGGATGTTGTATTTGTTTTAAATTAAAAATTAAAAAATTTAATTAAAAAAAAGGATTTAGGTAGCTTTGCTCGCATCTTAGTATTTGGGCGAGAAATCTTATCTCTCTTGGTATTTATAATGCCATTCCAATCACCCAATAGTATACAAGACCTATAGTCCCACTGTACTAATTTAGCATGAAGATTTCTATAGAATCCGTCTTGCTGTTGGTTAGGAGCATAAATTCCCAAAAGCAATGTCTTTTTCCCTTCTAGGATTAGATCTAACGCGATGTATCTTCCATAGGGATCTGCTTCAATTAATTCAGCTTTTATATCTTTTCTTAACTATACAACTATACCATTTTTCTTTTCCGTAGCAGAAGCTACAAAATGTTGACCAAGTCTTGGGTTAATCAGATATTTTGATCGGTTGGTTTAATATGAGTTTCTTGCAAACAAATTATGTCATTCTTAAACTGTTTAAGATAGTGAAATATTTTCTTTCTCTTCTGTGGAGAATTCAATCCATTGACATTCCATGTTAAGATCTTAGTTATCATCTTTGGTTACCTGAAGCTTTTTTAGGGCCTCCTGCATGGCCTGTTTAACCTTTGGCCTAGCTCCTCCCACTGCTTCTGGACTTGTTGCTGTAGTTCCTTGATCGATGGCCGGTGATTGATGAGGTTGTTGCCTTTTAGCTTGTTTCTCCATTTGTCTAGTAATCATAGGGCTAGGTCTTTGTTCCATAACACTTTGCGCTTCTAGGAGAGAGAGATGATCCATCTTATCTGGTAGTTGTGGTTTGCTGTCTGTCTTGTCCTTCTTGTGATCTTTCTCCGGGTCCAGATGGTGCAGGATGTCCAGCCTTCAAAATATAGTAAAAATCTCGGGCTTTCCATACGGAGTTGAGATGATATCTTTGCCTATCAAATGTAAGTATAATGCCAAATGGTGCATCCCATCTGTACTGTATCTGACGGTTTCTAAGTTCTTCAACTAAAAAAGCATAATCTATCCTGGCTCTTAGCATTTGAGGTGGTATCTCTTTCAAAACAGTCAGGTCTTGACCCCCAATTTGGAGCTTAGTGTTATAAGACTCTTGTAATATTGTTTCTGAGCTCTCTTGTAGTGAAAAATATAACAATGTCTTGAGGGAGCTGCTTCTGCTTTGCAACCCAAGAGTTAACACTGTAAACTTTATCGATTTGCCAGTCAAATTTAGCCCCCGGTCTTCCCACCAGACTATCAAAGGCTTCTGAAAGAACCTGTTTCAGGTTCTCCTGTTTTTCTTCACGCAACCCCCTTACTCTTAATGCCAGTTCCATTTGCCTGTACTGTATCATAATAATTTCTTTTTCAGCATTTTCAACTTTTTGTTGCACCACCTCTGTTTTCGATGTCAAGTTGGTATTAGCTTCATTAAGATCCTCTAGACTATCTTCAATTCCGGAAACATGTTCTGTCAGTACAGTTACAAGCCCCAGCATATCATCTCTAATTTTAGCAACCCTGGAATCAATTTTATCATACAACTCCTCTTTAAGTTCTTTTATCTCCTCTTTTATCTCCTCTTTTATCTCCTCTTTAAAGTCTTTAAGTTTGTCTTCCACTTTAGTTGTCTGGGTGTTGAGAGCCTCATTTAATTCCCTCAAGAAAAAATTTTTTGTTAGCAAATCTCCAGTAGGGGGCATAGAGAGCGGAGGCTGCGACTTTGTGCTAGGTATTGGGGATGTGCTTCTGGGAGCTGAGGGAGGGAGTTTCAAATTAGGATTTGGTTTTGAGGCCATTCCAAGTTTTATCTTCAAGCAATTAGTAAAACTCTACTGGCCCACTGTACAGCTATGGAAAGAGGTACTAAATCTTCCCCTTTATTTTGAAATTTTTGAGGCTCGTTAGGACTTTGCAAAAGGTTTCAGAAAATAAGCATTGTAACGAGACAGTTCAGCATACTCATCGCCATTTTAAGTGTCTCTATATCAGCAGAACTAATGGAAGAAAGAAAGTCTTGTAAAAGTGAAACTAATTAGTGAGACTGCTGGTGGGCTGTGAGGCAAAGTAATAAATCACTCCCTTCCTTTGAAGTTTTAAAGCTCTGTAGAATTTAACAAGGAGATTAAGAAAATAATCATTGTTACGGTAGAATTCAGCAGGCTCGTCGCCATTTTAAATGCCTTTTTAAGTAATTAGATTAAAGGAAGAAGATCTTGTAAAAAATGAAGCTAGGATTTGGATAAACAATTAAAGTCCTCCATACGAGCTCAGCTCGTGTTAAAATCAAATAGTTCAAACTTTGTTCTGAGTGTGAGGATGCTTACTTCGTACTGCACAAGGCAGTTGGAGATTTCCCGCATGGATACCATTCTGCCTTCGGCTGGCCCCCCTCTCTCCGCAGACACAGAAGCTGCAAAGATCAAAAGGCATTTGCACAGCAGAACTAATCTTCTTCCCTTCTTTCCCGAAGAGTAAGATACCTGTCAGACATCTGATAGACGATCGTCTAAACAGATAACGTGACCAGGAACTCGGGAGCAGCTATGTTAAGCTGCTTCCATCAGTAAGCCCCGCCCAGGAAGCCCGGTTATAGTTCTTTATTTGTTGCAAGTTTGTTTCTTCTTTTGGGATAAGAGTTATATAGACCTCCGACCAAGAATCCGGTATTTTTGCTTTCAGTAACAGCTCATTGATTACTTCTAGCACTTAGCACATCTTGTAGTGTTTTATAGAATTCTGCTGGTAATCCATCTGGACCTGGTGTTTCTCTCTCTCTTTTTTTTTTTTTTTTTGTATTTGTATTGCTTCTGTTACTTCCATCATTGTTATTCTCTCTTCTAGTGCCTTTTTAAATTTTTCTGGAATCTTAGGTATTTCTGCCTTCTCTAGATATTGTTTTATCTTTTCCTCTGCCACTGTGTCTTGCTGGTATAGTTCCTTATAATATTTTTCTACTATTTTTTTCCTTTTCTTCCTTTTCATTTCATTTCATTTCATTTATGGAATTTCTGTGCCACCCAATCCCAAGGGACTCCGGGCGGCTTACAGAAATGAAAAAAAATTAAAAAGAATTTTTAAAAACAATGGGACACAATAAAGTTAAAAAAGGAATACAACAAACACCCAAACAAAAGGGGGCTGGACCTCAATCAAGGGGTGAACAGCCCCAGGCCTGCCAAAAAAGCCAGGTTTTAATGGCTTTGCGAAAGGCTATGAGAGTGGGCAGGGCCCGGATCTCTGGGGGCAGCTCATTCCATAGGGCCGGAGCGGCAACAGAGAAGGCCCTACTCCTAGGCGTTGCCAGCCAGCATTGTCCCACTGAAGGCACCCAGAGAAGGTCCATCTTGTGCGATCTTATTGGTCTAAGGGAGGTATGTGGCAGAAGATGGTCTCGCAGGTATCCGGGTCCTACGCCATGTAGGGCTTTAAAGGTGATAACTAGCACCTTGAATCGTGCTCGGAGACCAATGGGCAGCCAGTGCAGCTTGCGGAGGATAGGTGTGATATGGGTGTACCTTGGCACACCCAGTATTGCTCATGTGGCTGCATTCTGGACTAATTGCAGTCTCCGAACACTTTTCAGGGGCAGCCCCAAGTAGAGCGCATTACAGTAATCCAGTCTTGAGATGATGAGGGCATGAGTGACTGTCTAAAATGCCTCCCGCTCCAAACAGGGCTGCAACTGGTGCACCAGGCAAACCTGGGCAAAAGCCCCCCTGGTCACAGCCGACAGGTGGTGTTCCAAAGTCAGCTGCGGGTCCAGGAGGACCCCCAAGTTGCGAATCCTCTCTGAAGGGGGCAATTTTTCTCCCCCCAGGGTTAAGGACGGACTGGATGGGCTGTTCTTAGGGGGCAACATCCACAGCCATTCGGTCTTGTCAGGATTGAGTGCGAGTTTGTTCACTCCCATCCAGACCCTAACAGCTTCCAGGCACTGGCACATCACTTCCACCACTTCACTGAGTTGGCACGGGGTGGACAGATACAACTGAGTATTGTCCGCATACTGGTGGTATTTAATCCCGTGCTGGTGGATGATCTCACCCAGTGGCTTCATGTAGATGTTAAATAGGAGGGGGGACAGGACTGACCGCTGCGGCACCCCATAATTGAGGGGCCTAGGAGTCGACCTCTGTCCTCCGACCAACACCGACTGCACCCTGTCGGAGAGGTAAGAGGACAACCACCGTAAAACGGTGCCTCCCACTCCCACCTCCCGTAACCATCGCAGAAGGATACCATGGTCGATGGTATCGAAGACTGCTGAGAGGTCAAGGAGTACAAGGACAGAGGAATGCCCTCTGTCCCTGGCCTGCCAGAGATCATCGGTCAGTGCGGTCAAAGCGGTTTCGGTGGAGTAACCAGGCCTGAAACCAGACTGAAAAAGGTCTAGATAATCTGCTTCATCCAAGGTCCGTCGGAGTTGGAGGGCCGCCACCTTCTCAACAACCTTCCCTAAGAAAGAAAGGTTGGAGACTGTATGATAGTTTTTAAAAATAGCTGGGTCCAGAGAAGGCTTCTTGAGGAGGGATCTCACCACCACCTCCTTAAGAGGCCGTGGAAAGGATCCCTGCATCAAGGAGGCATTTGTAATTCTCTGGAACCAGCCTCGTGATACCTCCCTGCTGGTCGAGACCAGCTAGGAGGGGCACGGATCCAGTAAACAGGTGGAGGCACTCATCGCTCCCATGGCCTTGTCCACTTCATCAGGGGTGACAAGCTGGAACTCATTCCAGAAAGTTTGAACAAGACCCTCTCTTGGCATCTCTGCTGGTTCTGTCCAAATGGACTCCGGGTGTGCCCGAATCTGAGCGATTTTGTCCGACAGAAACTGAGCAAACTCCTCAGCTCAACCCTGCAAGGCATCCCCCATTTCCCCCCCCCCCCATTCAGGAGGGAATGGGTTATCCTAAACAGGGCGGCTGGGAGAGATTCTGCGGACGCAATGAGAGCGGAAAAATGTGCACATATTGGCGCCCGTATCGCCACTAGATAAGTCCTAATGAAGGCTCTTAGCAGTGTTCAGTCGGATTCGGAGTTACTAGCCCTCCAGCGTCGCTCTAGGCGTCTCTTTTGGCGCTTCATCTCCCGGAGTTCCTCAGTAAACCAAGGAGCCCTCCTGGATCCACTGCCGCGGAGACGCCACAAAGGTGCAATCTGATCCAGGGTCCCAGTTGCCGCTGTATTCCAAGCAGTGACTAGGGACTATGCCGGATTGTGGGCAAGAGAGTTAGGTATCTCCCCAAGCTCCTTCTGAAATCTCAACGGGTCCATCAGGTGTCTGGAGCGGAACCACTTAATCTGTTCCACCTCCCTGCGGTGGGGGAGTAGCTTCCAAAAATCAAGCCTCAACAGGAAGTGATCCGACCATGACAAGGGCGATATGTCTATTTCCCTTAACTCGAGATCACATCTCCATTGCCCTGAGATAAACACTAGGTCGAGCGTGTGTCCTGCTCTATGAGTCGGACCCTGAATTACTTGGGTCAAGTCCATGGCTGTCATGGAAGCCATGAACTCCTGGTCCCCATCAGAGTGTTCGCCTAAGGACGGCAAATTAAAGTCCCCCAGTACTAACAGTCTGGGGAACTCAATCGCCAACCTGGCTACTGACTCCAGGAGCGCAGGCAGGGCTGTTGTGATGCAGCTAGGAGGTAGGTACGCCAACAACAAGCCCACTTGAACCCCTAGGTCCAACTTCAAAAGAAGGGACTCACACCCAACAATCTCCGAAGCAGGGCTCCTACGAGGCGCTAAAGATTCCCGGATAATAATCACCACTCCCCCACCCCTTTCTCTGGTGTCGTGGTTGATGGAGCACCTGAAACCCTTCTGGGCACATTTCTGAGAGGGGGACTCCTCCCTCATGGCCCAGCCAGGTGTCAGTAATACATGCCAGGTCTGTCACCTCGTCAAGTATTAAGTCCCGGACGAGGGGAGCTTTCTGGATCACAGGCCTGGCATTTAGCAACAGCAACCTGAGACCAGGGCCCTGGCTTCTCCTGCCACCTGGTCCTTGAGTTGAGCTTACGGGGCCAGAACAAGGGATCGCTGTGATGTAGCGAGCCCTCCTTCCCCGATAATGGCTAGCCCTGTAGCCCCCGTCATACCTGCCCCTCCCCAACATGACTGGAATGCTCTGGCCCGCCCCCATCCCAGAAGGTCCCTCCCCCCTCCCATGGCCCACGCTCCGCCCGGCAGAACACATATATCACATATTCTAGGATGAGGGGTAGGCCTGGGCCCCCCTACCACTTCTGCTTGAGCACTCAGTGGGGGAGGCACTAGGCCACACCCTCAGTCCTCTTAGATGCACTCACAATCACTCTCTCATACATACCCCACCAAAATCCATTAAAACATATTAAAAATACAATAGTATAATAAAAATAGTTAAAATTAAGTGGGTTCATTCATCCAGCAATCACCCCATACACTCTCCATAAACAAAAATAGTGCAGATCTTAACAAAAAGTACCACTCAAGTGGGATAGTGCAGAGATCGCGGTCGGAAACCAATGATAATAAAGAGGAGGGAGAGTTCCACAGTCCTTCTCCCTCTTGTAGGTCTGGAGATGCAAGGAAGTGGGGGGGGGGGGGCGCAAAGGCCCAGAGTCCGAAATGGCTGGAGTAGGTATGGAGTAGGGGGTAGACGCTCGTTGAAATCGATGATAAGTTTGTAGTCTCGACCCCCCCCCCACCTCACGATGATGACCCAGCCAACCCGGCCCAGGATGCGGTCGCAAAAGGTCGTCTTGAGGAGCAGCAGATTCTTGAGGAGCAGCAGATGGTGGATAGTAAATAAAAAGAGGGGGGAGGGGAGGAGGGAGGCCTAGAAGGGCTGTTGCAACAGCAAAAGCCAGCCGCCTAGTCCTGGCAAACATGGTTAGTCTACTCACCGCTCCTCCTCGGGGCGCCACTCCAGAACACCAGATACAAAGGTCTAACAATCTGAGTCTGGAGGTCCACTAGGCCCAGATCAATAAGCTCACTTCCTTCTGACCACGCCGCTCAAGCACTGTCGCCACCGCCGCCACCTTTTGATAACAAATTTTCCTTTCTTGGTCTAATAATTAATTTATGAATTTTTTTCTTTCTCTTTTTTCATCTTATATGCCAACCATCGTCCTGGTTTATTTGCGTTTTCAAAGAAATTTTGTCTTAATGGCTTTTACTTTATTTGCCACTTTTTGTGTTCCATTAAATTCAATTTATGTTTTTCTAGGTCCATCAAGTTTTTAATTTTAACATTTTGTGGGTTTCTTTGTAGTTCTATTTCCAGTCTCCTCTATTCCACCTTTATCTTCTTTCGTGTTTGTCTGTTTTGTTTGTTTCTTTTTCCTAAATAAGTTCTTACTAGTCTTCTAGTGTATGCCTTGTTGGTATCCCACACATTCTGTAGGGATGTGTCGTCCTTCTTATTCTCTTTAAAAAAAAATTCAATTCTTTTTCCATATATTGTTGGAATTCTTTTTCATTTAATAGATTTTGATTTAATGTCCATCTCATTTTTTTCTGTGTCCTTTCCATTTCATTATTATTGATTATGGTCTGCCCATATATTTATTTCTATATCAATCTTTTGTGTTTTAGCAATTCGATGTATTGTTGTCCAAATATCTATTCTTGGCCATGACATGTGTCTATTTGAATAAAATGTATATTGTTTTTCTCTCAAGTGTCTTCTTCTCCATACATCTTGTAGACTTAATTCTTCCATCATTGTAAAAAATGTTTTAGGCAGTATTCTTCTTAACTTCTTATTCAACTTTGCAGTTTTATGATCCAGCTCATTATTTGCTATTGCATTAAAATCTCCTAATATGCATATTTCTTCATTTTCATATTCCATTATCTTTTTGTGGAGTTTTCCATAAAATTCTTCTTGATTGTCATTTGGCGCATATATCACTACCATCAATATTTTTTATTATTATTCATCATTATTTCCACTATCAATATTCTTCCTTCTTCATCTTTAAATATTTGTTTTGATTGTATTATCTTTTTAATATATAATGACATACCTCTTTTGCTTTGATCGGTAAGTGTCATATATAGCTTCCCCAATTTTGGATAATCCAAATATTTTTGTGTTGTTTTTTAATATATACTTCTTGCAGGCATAGTATATCTAATTTCAGTTTCTCTAATTTTTTAAATGTCCTCTTTCTTTTTATGCTTGAATTTAGTCCATTTATGTTTAATGAAATTATTTTTATTTCTTCTTCCATGCCTTAATTTTTTGTTGTTTTAGTTGATCTAGTGATTCTCACCTCCATTTGTTCTTTCATCCCTTTTGCTCTTGCTCCTTCTCTTAATGCCCTTTTTTCTTGTTCTTTAGCTGGTCCTCTCTTTTCTTTCTCCTTCTCTTCTTGTAGTTTTGTTCCTCTTTCCTCTCTCCGTCTCTCTTCTTCTTGTGGTCCAAAGTGTTGTCATAAAATAACTCTGTCTTCTCTACTGTATCCAGCCTATGTCTTTGTTCCTGCCAAGTTACTAGTATCCCTTCTGCTATTAACCATCTGAAGTTGATTCCTTTTGTTTTATTAGGCATTTGGTCAGAAATTGATATTCTCTTCTTAGATCTCTCACCTTTCTTGGCACTTGTTTAAGGACTATTTTTCTTTAGATTTGTATTTTATTGTAGTGTAGCTTTCAGGATCTCTGTTCTCAGTTTTTTCTTAGTAAATCTTAAGTGTATCTCTCTAAGTAATTCATTTCTTGTAGCATATCTTCTATGGACCCTGTAAGTTTCATCAATCCTGCTTAGCATCTTTTCCTTGGGTTCTTCCAATCTGTCTGCCAATATGTTGGTGATTTTTTTCTGCTAGATTCTCTTCCTTTTCATCTTCAGTATTTTGGAATTTTAAATAATAATAATCAGCCTTGTCTGTTTCCCACAAAATACTTATTTTTCTTGCTTTTATTGTTGTCCGTCTATAATCCATCTCCTCCATTTTCTTCTCTGTTGTTTCCACTTTTTCTTGCACATTATGCAGTCTCTGCTCATTTTTTCCCATTATCTCTTTATCTTCTTTAACTTCATCCACTTTGTCCATTCTTTCTTTGAGGTCTTCATGCATAGCCTGTAACATACTCTTTAACTCCATGCTAGCTTTATCTTGTTGTATTGTTGTATTTGATGATTTTTGTACTGTAGGGCTGGAGGTTGTTGCTGTCGATGAGGAATATGCTGTTATCTTCTTCATCTTGTTGATTTCTTTTTCATATTCCAAATATCAAAAAAGAGAAAAGAGAAAGAGAGAGAGAGAAATCAAAATTTTGAAGATCGCCTCTCCAATTCTGATGGGCCAAACTTCAGGTTCTTGTTACCTTAATCCATTTGTAGTAGTAAAGTAAAAAGAAAAAAAGAAGATGAAAAAGAGAGGACCAAATTCCAACAACAACAAAAAATAGTAAAAAAAAATTGACCACAATTGTAAAATAAAAATGCCTTAAGTCCCCCTTATTTCCTCCAAACTTCAAGTTCTCATTACCTTAATCCAATTGCAGTGGAAGGTAGAAAGACAAAAACCTAAACAAGAACAACCAACCAACCCCCCCCCCGCAAATTCCTACAAAGAGAGCAGAGAGAGGAAAAGTAATAAAAAAGAAGAAATGGTAACAATTGTAAGATAAAAATATATCTTTAATCCCCCTTTTCCCCTCCAATTCTAACAGTAAAAGAGAAAAGGAGGAAAGAAAAAGGAGAGAGAAAAAATAAAAATAAACAGTAAAAATCCAGTAAGTACCCGCTAGGTGGAAAGTTACAAGGAAAAATCAAGAAAGAAGTTGATTTAAAAAAGGAACCAAGTACAGATCCATCTAAAGAAAATAATCTCCATTCTTAATATAAGCAAAAGCTCCACAGTTCCAAATAGTTCCAAAACGATTCCAGAGCTCCAAAGTTATAATCAGGAAAATGCAAAAACAAAAGCGCCCAAGATGACTCCACAGCTGGTGTTTTGTCTTATGTAGCAGTTTTTATCATCAGTCTGTTTATAAAATCATGTGTTCAAGTTTATTTTTTTCCTCTCTGTTGCCACTAGATGGACTATTGTTACTGAAAAGAGTAGTTAGAAAAAAAGAGAATTCCAGGAGTAATCTCAGAGATCAATTTCTTCAAATATCAATATCAAAACTTAAAAATTTCACTGGCAATCAACTCTATCCAGACTGCTCTCTATTTCTCCAGACCATCCTCCCAAAACTATTTGATGAATCCTTTTATGAATGCCTTTTATTGGCATTTGCTTCTCTGCCACTACTTCCTGGAGGGGTAATCCAATCCCCCCCTTTTGCTTTCTCTGTTCTCTGTCAGTCAATCAGGGAGAAAAAAACAAACAAACTTTTGAATTTAGTGTGCCCCAGGGTATTATCACAATCTCATCAGACGTTCAAAGCCACTTTTTTCTCTCTTTTTGTGAAGCCGCCTCAACTTTTGACAACTCGCAATGGCTGTCTTCTCATCTGGATCAAAAGCTATTGCAGATGTTGTGGAGGGTTTGCAGCGCCCCCTTCACTTCTGCCCGTGGTCTCATTTCTCACTGTCCCTTCAGGACAGTTCCAGGCTCAAACGAGCCTCCCAGAGTGGTAGGATATTGTCGCTTCTCTGGAGCCCCGAAGTTTCCTTGCATACTGTTGAGGCGCTGGCCCCTCCTCCCTCCCAAGCGGGCTTCTTGCATCCAAGCAGACTTCATGCCCAAGCAGAGTCTTAGCTTTTCCTGCCAGCTTAGTATCACCCACAAATTTGGTAAGCTGCCCTTCTATTCCCTCATTTAAGTCGTTTCTGAAGACATTGAAGAGGGCCTAAGGCAGAACCTTGTAGTACCCCACTGCTTACTTCCCTCCATGTAGACGTAGACCCATTAAGGACTATTTGTTGAGTACTGTTTGTCAGCCAGTTATGAATGCAACTGGTGGTGATGCTATCTATCCCACTTTTTCAGAGCTTCCCAAGATTCTTTTTTTAAAAATATGTTTTTATTGTTTTTACATTTTAAAATAGTGCTGCACAGCGAAGCCAATATGATCATACAATCACATTATATACAGATAATCTTGTCCATTAACTGTTAACCTGCTTAATACATTAACTATTCTTCTATCCAATCACATTATTTACATTTTGTTCCAGTCTTGTCACCTTGTCTTATACCAATAATAAAATATGTTCCAAACTTCATAATATTCCGATTCCCCTTTATTTTTTAGTTCAAGAGTGAGCCTGTCTGCTTCCGCACAGGCCAAAATTTTCCTAATTATGTCTAACTCTGATGGGATATTTCTTTTTTTTCCCAATACTGCGCATAGGTTATTCGCACCACAGTTAATACATGTATAATTAGATAGAGCACATCTTTCTCATAACCCTCTGGTATGCCTAGGAGAAAAATTTCTGATTTGAACAAAATTTGAATGAATAGATATAAAAGATATAATAGCAGTAATACACTGCATTAACATATTAATGCAGTGGGCCAATGAGATATACCAAGTCCTACATGTTGGCCAGGAAGTTGTAAAAAATCCCAGATGGACACCAGATCTCTTCCAGCAACTATCCTTTTCCCCGCCGATGCACCAAGCTATCATAGGAAAATTCAACACAATAATCATTGTTACTTTAAGATCAGAGGCTTATTGTTCTCCAGTGCGCTGCTTGGAGAGTCCAAGCGTGGGTTAACACAGCCTATCTGCTCTTGGACTGATTAATGTTTTTCTTGAGCACGCCTCCCTTTGCCTCTCTATGTTCAGTTTAAAAACTCAGTCCACCCGTTGGGACTGTTTTGGGAGTGCTCCAGTCCAAAGACAGATAGACTGGGGTCCCTAAATCCATTTTGACCAACTTTTCTTCTCATCATGCAGGCGGAGATACTCCATCTTCTCCAGATAGAGGCCATAGAACCAGTTCCGAGGGACCAGGAGGGGCGGGGTTTCTATTCCATCCTGTTCCTGGTCCCAAGAGCTCAGGGAGGTGGAGGGCCATCTTGGACCTGAAAAGCCTGAATCAACATCTGGCTTACAAGAGGTTCAAGATGCAGTCCCTCCACTCCATCCTGGATTGTGTGAGGAAAGGGGATCTATTGACATCGATAGATCTGAAGGAGGCCTACCTGCATGTCCCCATCCATGCTGCCCACAGGAGCTTCCTGAGGTTCTGTTCCAAGGGGAAGCACTACCAGTACAAGGCGCTCCCTTTCGGGCTCTCGTCAGTGCCCAGAACATTCACCAAGATCCTGGTGGTGGTAGCGGCTCATCTCCGCAACCATCCTGTCCGTCTGGAATGTTATTTGGACGACATAATCATTCATTCTGTCACACCAGAGCAGGCTCAACGTGATGTCATGCTGACCATTCGGACGTTACAGCAACATGGATTCTCTGTCAACATGGAGAAGAGCCAGTTCCGGCCAGCCACGAACATACAACACCTGGGCGCCGTCATCAATTCCATCTCCTGTCAGGTTTTCCTGTCCCCAGACCGTCTGAACAATCTGAGGAGCAGGGTGAAACATTGCCCTCAGTCCAGGTCGGTGCCGATCATCCAGCTGTCCCAGCTCCTGGGGATCATGATCTCCTGTCTGAAGGTGGTTCCCTGGGCCCGGCTGCATGCCAGGGAACTGCAATGGTTTCTTCTTCCAATGCAGAGAGCGAAAACCAGAAACTCCCATAGGCGCGTGCGCCTCCCGCAGAAGGTGACCCGATCCCTGGACTGGTGGAGGTCCAAGACGGTCGTGAAAGGCTGTCTGTTCAAAGAACCAGAAAGGGTCATTGTGACCACAGATGCCAGCCTTCTGGGGTGGGGTGCCCACTGTCAGGGTCAGCTTGCCCAGGGCCAGTGGGCTCAGAGGGAGGCTGCCCACAGCATCAACTGGCTAGAGCTGAGGGCAGCCCGACTCGCGCTATGCCACTTTGCATGCTTGATAAAGGGAAGTCATGTACTGTTAATGACAGACAATGTGGCAACAAAAACCCACATAAATAGGCAGGGCGGTACCCATTCAAGGGGGCTCATGCATGAGGCAGAGGCTCTGGGCAGGTGAGCGGAGCGACATCTGGCTTCTCTCAGCGCAGATCACATCTCTGGAACCAGCAACCGGGAGGCAGACTGGCTGAGCCGACAGCGCATCGATCACTCGGAGTGGCACCTACACCCGGACCTGTTCCAACAGATTGTGAGGAAATTCGGCAAGCCGCAAGTAAACCTCTTTGCCACACATTCCAACACACAACTGCCACGATTCTTCAGCCGTTACCATTCACCGTTGGCGGAAGGGACAAATGCACTGAGGTGTGGGTGGCCCCGGGAACTCTTATACGCATTCCTTCCTCTGCCCCCCATTCCTCAGGTAGTGGCCAAACTCCTGACTGAACAGGCAGAAGTTCTACTGGTGGCACCGTTCTGGTCCAGGAGGTCCTGGTACGCAGAGCTTGTCAGTCTCTCCGTTCAGAGACCGTGGCAAATTCCTCAGGATCAAGTCTCCCTCAGCCAGGGGGCCATCAGTCATCCAGACCCCCAGTGGCTACAGCTAGCTGTCTGGCACTTGAGGGGGACCTCCTGAGGAAACAGAACATCTCTGACAAGGTCATACGAACTATACAAGCATCCAGGAGACCCTCCACTACCAGAGTATATGATGCGACCTGGGCTGCCTTTTCATCGTGGTGCAAGGCTAGAGACATTGTTGATTTTTCTGCCTCAGTCCTTCAGACCCTGGACTTCCTACAGGACTGTCTGGATAAGGGTCTCGCACCCAGTATTCTCAGGTGTCAGGTTGCAGCGCTGTCAACCATCCTGGCTAGGGGTTTGTCTCATTCTCTGAGCCAGCACCCGCAAATTAAGAGTTTTCTGAAGGGCGCAGCAAACATCAGTCCACTGACTGATACCCATCGTGGGACCTCCCATTTGTCTTAAGGGCTCTGACGGGTCCCCAGTTTGAGCCCCTGCATACGTCTAGTCTACGCCACCTAACCATCAAGACTGCCTTTCTGGTAGCTATTACTTCTGCACGCAGGGTTTCCGAACTGGCAGCTCTCTCAGTCAGGGAGGACTTGTGCGTGGTTCACACCGACAGGGTTATATTGAGACTCGATCCTTCATTTACCCCTAAAATTAACTCTCTGTTCCATAGATCTCAAGAGATTATATTGCCTAACTTTTGTCCCAAACCTTCTCACCCTAGAGAGCGTGAATAGCATAAGTTGGATGTGAGGCGTGCTGTTCGCATTTATGTAAAGAGGACTAAGGAATTCCGTCATTCAGAGGCGTTCTTCATCTCTTTTCTTCCTGGGTCTCTCGGCCACAAGGTCTCATCTCACACCGTAAGTTGTTGGCTGTGCGCTTGCATTAAGCTGGCGTATGAACATCAGGGCAAGACGGCCCCGTGCAGGGTCACCGCACACTCTACTAGGAGTGCGGCAGCGGCAACAGCCTGGGCAACCCAGGCATCTATTCTGGACATTTGCAGGGCAGCCACATGGGCTTCCCCCACTTCCTTTATAAAAAACTATAAAATTGGCTTACCTGAATGGTCGTTCGCTGAGCACTGCGAGGTGAATCCAAACCCACCCAGGGGGGTTTTCTTACAAACTGTGACTGTATTATTGACTGTGAACTCTTACTATACGATTGTCCTTTCATTTTAAAACTGAACATAGAGAGGCAAAGGGAGGCGTGGTCCAGAAAAACATTACTCAGTCCAAGGGCAGATAGGCTGTGTTAACCCACGCTTGGACTCTCCTTGTAGAGCCCAGAGAACGACCGTTCAGGTAAGCCAACAGTCTTTTCTAATAATTTGGAACATTAGATATGAATAGACATAAAAGATATAATAGCAATAATATACTGCATTAACATATTAATGCAGTGGGCCAATGAGATATAACAAATCCTACATATTGGCCAGGAAGTTGTAAAAAATCCCAGATGGACACCAGATCTCTTCCAGCAACCGTCCTTTTCCCTGCTGATGCACCAAGCTATCAGGAAAATTCAACACAAGCAATAATTATTACTATAAGATCAGAGGTTTATTGTTTCTAATAATTTGGAATATTAGATATGAATAGATATAAAAGATATAATAGCAATAATATACTGCATTAACATATTTATGTAGTGGGCCAATGAGATATAGCAAGTCCTACAAGAACTGCTATAAATCAAAGAGCCCCGAGCCAATCTTGAACCTTATCTTTTATACTGTTCTTCTAACCACATACATGCTTCACAACCTCACTGTCACTTTCTGTGAAAACCTGTGTACATTACTTTTAATTCCTCATTTCCAACAGTTTCATTCTTCCTGATTTAAATGAATCCATACAAGTGCATATTTTCCAAAAAAAAACATATTTCATAGTTAGCAACAGTTGAGCAGGATTACAAATATTTCTGGTAAATTTTGAAATCATCCTAGATGAAAACCTTGGTTCATATCTCTTTCTTCTGGAGCCTTCTATCATCCATAGGACTTATTGAATCTAATCGATCAATAGGATATATTTCTTGGTTCTCACAATCTTCACTTCTTGTTCATAAGAACAGCGGAAAATGAAACAAGTCAATTTCTGCACATAAGCTACCTTATATCAATTATGGAAGTAAGTGAAATAAATTAAAATCCTTAATTTGAGATGAAGGAGGGCAGTTACTTTGATTAAAAAGCATTTTAGCAAGGCAAATACATAAAAGAGGATAGACAGGCTGAACCATTTGAATGGTGGGATGTGCAACTCTAAATACTGCATGGTACAGAAGAGGAGCAATGCAGTGTTTGTCAAGACTGCAGGCAGAAGACCTCTCCTAATGCAAGTTGTTTCTTGAGTCATCACTGGGCTTCCATGAAGTTGGTCTTTTGTTACTCAATGCTGGTGTGGCTTTGGGTGAAGGTTGTATGGAGAGCAGGGGTAAAGGTTACTAGCACTTGCCTCCCTATTGGGTAAAGCTTCAGTTTTTACCTTGTAGCAGTCAGGTGACCTGAGTTGAGTGGCTTCCTCTTCTGGGGCTGGTACTTCTTACAGTGCAAGGCATGCACCCAGGAGGCCAGATGTTGACACTTCCCAGCAGTATTAGTGGTCAAGATGATCTGGAATAGACCCTTCCAACAAGGAGCCAGGCAATTCTTTTGTTGAAATACTTTCACCAGTTGCCAAGGGTAGGCAAGGATGTAGAGTCTATTTTTTGGAAGCGCAGCAGCAACCTGTGAATGACATGTCTTTAAGATTGTGACAAGGGCAGGTAATAGTCTAACATGATACTGTCCAGGGCTTGTATGTCAGCCAGGTTCACCACAGACGAAGGAGAAGCAGACAGGTAGAGCAAAAATGTTTAGCCAGAACATGAACTCCAGGAGCAAATCATTTTTTTATAGCAGAAGACACTCCCTTATGGTCAACGTGGGCAGGCCCACACAGTGTTCAGAGACAGGAGTAGAGGCTCTGCGTGACAGCAACTTGAGAGGGCAGGTGCAGAGCATCCAACAGATCTTTAACATAGTCAGCATTCCTTAATGGAGATCCTTGATTTATAGCAATAGCAATAGCAATAGCAGTGGACTTATATACCGCTTCATAGGCCTTTCAGGCCTCTCTAAGCGGTTTACAGAGAGTCAGCATATTGCCCCCAACAATCTGGGTCCTCATTTTACCCACCTCGGAAGGATGGAAGGCTGAGTCAACCCTGAGCCGGTGAGATTTGAACCGCTGACCTGCTGATCTAGCAGTAGCCTGCAGTGCTGCATTTAACCACTGCGCCACCTTGGCTCTTAATTTAATTTTTCATCCAGGTCCCACATTTTATGTATAGCATATTCTACTATCCTCTGATTAAAATTCACTTTTTTCATGAAGAGAAACATATTAGTATCTAGGACAAAGGACACTAATATTTGCACTCCTTAACACTACTTAAAATTATTTTAACAATTTCTTCCCAAATCCCCAAACCAAGGATGTAATTCAGTAGAAAGGCAAGTGTTTTTCAAGGAGAAGAAATGAGAAAGTTTTATGAAAGTTGTGAAAGAAATTCATGGTAAAATGCAGTGAGTTACTGACTAGAGAAACAGAAATAACTACTTAGTTGTTGTGAAGGGAAAAGCCAAGGTAAAATTATAATTGGGGAGGGAAAGAAATCAGGAAAGAAGTCAAATTAATGATTATATTGTTAAATTGTTTCTCCCTCAACACTGAGCAAGCCTAAAAATAACAAATTGCATTATGAATTATATAATCCCAATGGGTAAGAAGACTGCATCATTTCTTTATGCATGTCCCCGTCCCTCTTTTTTTTCAAACCTAGATTTCCTGTAGTCGTATTTTACACAGCTTAAATATGCAGAAGGGGTTTTTTTGCAAAAACTTTGTCCAAATATCACACACACACAGACGTACATACATACAATACTTCCTCTATGAATGAGTCACATTCAAAGCCACTCGTACAGTTTAAAATGGAATAAGACGAAGATTGTGGGCAGGCAGCTTGCAAATAAACTAGAAAGCAGTTAAATCTTCTGTGGCTAAAAACTTTACACTGGAAGTTCCAAAAGTTTGGCAAAAGTTTGCATGGTGGCATCTAGGATGTCTTTACCAAATCATAGACATAAACATTCTAGACGAGGAGCCCCCTATCACAAAGCAAGAATATCCAACACAAAACAGGTAGAAAAAGGCAACACACATTAACTATATGAATAGTGAATGTAATTCACTATAGCCACAGGCCAACGGAAAAAGGTCTTCCTTATCTATGGAAAAGTGGTCCGGCTCAGATGCTTGTGATTACATTGATGGATCTGGATCTCACTGGATATGCTGGATCTCAGTGTATTTCTATTAGTATTCGCTTGCCAATCTAAGGGCAGGTACTCTGCATTAGGTTTCCCCCCCCCCCTACTCCTACTCCTCCTTCTCCTTCTTCTCTCTCTTTCTCTCTTCCCCCACATCTTTGTTTATTTTCCTCCACTAAGACAACCCAGGGAACCAGCCGTCTCAGGAAAATGAAAGGCAATTGAATCCTGCCAACACAGGCAGTCCTTATGTATGGAAAAGATCAATTCCTTCCCAAAGAAAAATTAAGGAGAAAGATGTGCCACCTCAGCAAGAGAGCCAACCCTTATCTATGGGAAAGATAGCAGGCACAGGAAATAAAACAAAGCAACCTTCCAGCAAACAAACTGAAAATACACGTATCAATTAAATGCATAAAATATCAAAAACATTAAACCTTACCACACGTTGTCAATGAAGGGGAAGCATGAATAGTATTCATCTTTCAAGAAATATAGTAATATTATATGTGTGTGTGTGTGTGTGTGTGTGTATGTGTATGTATATATATATATATATATATATGTATGTGTGTGTGTGTGTGTGTGTGTGTGTGTGTATGTATGTATGTATGTATGTATGTATGTTGTATTTGTGCTGATAAATAAATAAAGGGAGACTAGTATAGATCTATTTCAAGCTCTTTAGCTCTCATCAGCTAGCCATACCCTTACTGGGATTTGAACCTGGGCTATATTACATACATACCATTAAAAAAAAAATCTTTATATATATAAAAAGTCACAACAGCTCTCATCAGCTAGCCATACCCTTGCTGGGAATCGAACCTGAGCTAAATAGCTTGAAATAGATCTATACTAGTCTCCCTTTATTTATTTATCAGCACAAATATAACATACACACACACACACACACACACGTACACACACACACACACACACACACACACATATACCCCCCCACACACATATACATATATATATATATACATATACATATATGTTTTCACGAGGAATTGAAAAAGGCTATCAGAGAAGTAAGAAATGATACTGGAAAACTAAAGGAAAAATGTAGACAATGGATGATAAATTTGAAAAGTTTTAGGAACAGATTAATAAAAACGAACTGTCAGGCCCCACTCCATTCCATAATTAGGAAAGAAGACCAAGAGACTCCATGGGTTGGAAATCCAAAGTACTTTTACTAATTATAAATGGTAAGCGAGCAGTAGTGAAGCAAGATCTGAATAATATGGCGCGAAAGCAATTGATATATAGCATAGCCCGTTCCCCCCCCACAGGATCAAAGCTCCAGTCCAATCATAAGTCCCTCAAATGTCAGGTGTGAGATAACTTCAAAAAGACAGGCCAAGATGGAATGTGAAGGCCGTTGATGTAGGCGGGAAACACGTACGCATGCGTACACCCCGACGACTGGAACACCCTGGAACATTCCGTCAGCAGACCTCCAGCACATCAATTAAAACCCTCCCACAACAAGCCCCCCCCTTCCCGTTTCATGGCAGCTGAAGCAGCAGCAAAGCAGAAGCTGACATCCGGCCGTCCCCCGGAAAAAAGGCTGTCAGGCCTGGAAAAAGAAACAAACAAAACACACAAAACAGACAAACAACAAACAAACAAGAGAGGGAAAGGAGAAAAGTCAAGGCTTGTCGGGATAAGCAGCATAAAACTTCCGGAGCAAGCGGGGAGCACGCACGTGGGACTTATCAACCCATTCCGTGTGGGAGGGGGGAAAATGTTTCCAAGCTACAAGGTATTGCACGCGATTGCGGTGCTTGCGGGAATCCAAAATGTCCCGGACCTCAAAATGATGTTCCCCATCAACAAGCAACGGAGCAGGTGGAGGGTCAGCTGCAGGCCGCAGGTCAGACGTCCGAACGGGCTTGATAAGGTTGATATGGAACACAGGATGGATCCGGCTAAGATGTTTGGG
Organism: Thamnophis elegans; assembly: GCF_009769535.1. Classification (NCBI taxonomy): domain Eukaryota; kingdom Metazoa; phylum Chordata; class Lepidosauria; order Squamata; family Natricidae; genus Thamnophis; species Thamnophis elegans. The sequence goes on along the minus strand of NC_045558.1, from coordinate 60,961,072 downwards.
CAATTGCAAACGAACAGAAACAGGATTAATGACTTTCAAAATGGGAAAAGGGCCAACATACTTGGGACCCAATTTCTTCGACTTTTGCGTGGTATGCAAGAATTTAGTGGACAAATACACCAAATCACCAACGTGGTACTCATAAGGCTGAGAGCGTTTCCTATCAGCCTGTTTCTTGTGAGCCTTGTGGGCCGCGTCCAAGGTGGAACGAGTGAGGGGCCAAAGGCGACTGAGACGTTCACTCCAGTCCGCCACGGAGGGAACCTGAGGCTGGGCCGCAGGCAGTTCGGGGATAGGAACAAAATCCTGGCCGTAAACTACCCGGAAAGGGGTGAAACCAGTGCTGGAATGAACCGAATTGTTATAGGCCACTTCAGCGTGTGGTAACAAGTCCACCCAATCGTCCTGTTGATAATTGATGAAACAACGTAAATATTGTTCAAGGACGGAATTAGTACGTTCACAGCCGCCATTAGTCTGAGGATGGTAGGCGGAGCTAAGGCCTTGGGCGGAGCCAATACGTGTGAGGAACTCTTTCCAAAACTTGGACGTGAATTGGACCCCACGATCGGAGACAATACGGTCGGGAACGCCATGCAAACGGTATATATGGGAAAGGAAGAGCTTAGCCAAGGCCTTGGCAGAAGGAATCTTGTGGCACGGCACGAAATGAACTTGTTTGGAGAACAAATCAGTAACCACCCAGATGACTGTGTGCCCCTGGCTCTCGGGAAGGTCCACAATAAAGTCCATAGAAATTTCCTTCCACGGGGCAACGGGGCGGGCGACGGACTGCAGAAATCCGTGTGGTTTCCCCGGAGGTTTCTTGGCGGTGGCGCAAACCGGGCAACTGGAAACATAAAGTTCAATGTCCTTTTTTAAAGAGGGCCACCAGAATTGTCTCTTAACGAGGTGCAAAGTTTTCACGAATCCAAAATGACCCGCCATCCTGGAGTCATGAGCGCGACGAAGGACCACCAGACGTAGGGCAGCGGGGATGTACAGTTTAGCTCCAATCCATGGCAGATCGTCCCTCATAGTGCAGTCGTCCCGATGGTTGAGGAACCAGTCGTCCTGCGGAAGAGCTGCTTTGAGGTCAGAAAGCAGGTCGTGAGGTACGTCCTGTTGGGCCTTGGCCTGGCGACGCGTGAGCACCGGAGCCGCCAAGAGCGGTTGGACGATACTTAACTTGGAACAATTATACTGAGGTAACCGGGATAAAGCATCGGCCATAAAATTCTTCCCGCCCGGGATATACTTCAGCGTGAAATTGAAACGGTTGAAATATTGGGCCCAACGCATCTGCTTTGGGGAGAGACGGCGAGGTGTGCGCAATGCTTCCAAATTTTTGTGGTCAGTCCACACTTCAAAAGGGTGTTTAGAGCCTTCAAGGAAGTGGCGCCAAGTAGCGAGAGCCCAACGAACTGCAAACGCCTCCTTCTCCCAGACCGCCCAGCGTCGTTCCGTGTCAGTGAGTTTACGTGAGGTGTACGCGCAAGGCTGTAAGGTACCTTGATCATTTGCTTGTAGCAGAACTGCTCCAACCGCGACATCACTGGCATCAGCTTGCACAACGAAGGGGTGGTTGAGGTCAGGATGTTTAAGAACGGGTTCAGCGGCAAAAAGGCGTTTAAGCTTTTCAAACGCCGCCTGGCATTCCATGGTCCAGTCCAACGGCTTACTGGGTTTAGGTTTCGGGTCGCCCCTAGTCTTGAGCAAATTCGTAATAGGGAGAGCAATGTCGGCAAAAGAGGGAATAAATTGACGGTAGAAATTAGCGAAACCCAAAAATTGTTGCAGTTGCTTACGAGTTTTGGGAGCGTCCCATTCAGTGACCGCCTTCACCTTCTCAGGATCCATCTCAATGCCATGAGGGGAGATACGGTAGCCCAGATAATCAATAGTAGATTGGTGAAATTCACACTTAGACAATTTGGCATACAAGTTGGCAGCTCGGAGTTTTTTCAAAACAGTGCGTACCAGATTGACGTGGTGGTCGTAATTGCGGGTATAAATGAGGATATCATCCAGATATACGATAACGCCCTTATAGAGATGATCGTGTAGGATCTCATTAATAAATTGCATGAATACAGCAGGGGCCCCCTGTAGGCCAAAAGGCATAACTCGGAACTGGAAACAACCAAGAGGGCAGTTAAAGGCGGTCTTCCATTCGTCCCCCTCCTTAATGCGCACCCTATAGTAAGCTTCACGCAGGTCCAATTTAGTGAAGATGCGGCCCTTCCCCAGTTGCGCCAATAAGTCCTTCATCAAGGGGAGTGGGTAGAGGTTCTGAGAACAGATGGCGTTAAGATTTCTGAAGTCGCAACACAAACGAAGAGACCCATCTTTCTTTTCACGAAATAGCACAGGGGCCGCCACCTTGGGCCGGGCCGGTTCAATGAAACCACGTTTCAAATTTTTGTCAATGAAAGAACGCATCTCCTCCATTCCCCTGGGTGACATGGAGTAAATGCGGGGTTTAGGGAGTTTGACTCCGGGCAAAATGTCAATGGAGCAGTCAGTAGGCCTGTGGGGGGGTAGAATGTCCGAAGATTGCTCGCTAAAGACTTCTTTAAGATCCAAATATTCTTTCGGAATTCTCTCCTCTCCTGCAATCCTCTCCTGCCCCCTAGCGGCCACCTCAGGAACGTCAGTGACTGCAGGTTGGCTTGGAGAGCCCTCCCCCACTGGAGGTACCTTGGAGCGAATCCGCAAGCGGCCTGTCCGCCAGTTAATGTGAGGGTTCCATTTCCGGAGCCATGGGATGCCCAAAATAAGTGGTCTGTCCATGCCAGGCGCGACCACGAAAGAGATCAATTCAGTGTGGGTCCCCAATTTCATTTCCAAAGGCTCAGTAAAAAAATGGGCAGGCCCCCCCCCCGCAACAGATCCGTCTATCTGGCAAAACACAAGAGGGGTTTTTAAAGTTCGCAATTTGAGGCCTAATTTTTCAACCATGGCTGGGTTGATCATGGACCGGGAACAGCCGGAGTCCAGTAATGCCAGGAGGGTGGCAGTAGTTCCCTCAGAAGGAACCTTTAATTCAATAGGGAGTAGAAGGGGCCCCTTGTTTGAACTCACCCAGTTAGGTGAAGCGTCGTCATCTGAGTCATCAGAAGAAGAGGAGTTAGCATCCGCGTCATCCTTCAATGGTTGGGCAAGAGGAGGGGGGTTGGTTTCTCCTGCGAAAGCTGTTTCCCTCTTTTTCTTTCCAGGGCCTCTTGCAGGCTTCTCCTCCCGTCTGGGAGGGGGTTGGGTGGAGAGGGGTGATCTCGCCCGACAGAGGGGGGCGGTATGCCCAAGCTTGCCACAGCGAAAACATGTTAAAGGTCTGGAGGAGCCAGAAGGGGGCTCCCTCGCGTCGCCCCGGCGTTTGGGAAGCGCTTGAGTAGCAGGAGGGGGGAGGGACTTGGCAGCTCTTTCTTTTCGCTTCCTTCTTTCTTCAGTGGCATAGCGCAGACGAATTAAATCAAGCTCAGCGTCAGCAGCATGTTCGAACCAAGTGATTAAACGCCTCGGCAGGTTACGATTGACACATTGTTGATAAATGTCAGCGTTTAAGCCTTCAGCAAATCTGTCCAGAAGCGCATCCTCCCCCCAGCCTCTCATATACTGAGACAGACATTGAAACTCCTGGATGTATTGGGCCACAGGTCTATCGTCTTGGTCAAAGGTTAAAAACTTTAATTTGTTCCGCTTCTCGGTCAACGGGTCATCAAAACGTTGGCGGAAAGCCGCCATAAAACGGTTGAAATTCCCCAAGAGGGGAGAACCAGACATATGCAGAGCAGTCGACCACGTGGCCGCTTCACCATCCAAAGATAAAAGAACCATTCTGACCCTTAAAGTATCAGATTCAAAGTCCCGCCCATAAATTTCCATGTAGTTAAAAACTTGCATAAGAAAAGAGGGAAGGTTGGTGGAAGAACCATCAAAACGCACCGGCAAGGGAGGAATTTTAGCCATTCGATGTCTTCGAGGTGGGGCTTGGGGGGGAGGTCCCCTTTGATCAGCAAAACCTCTAGCCGCAGGGGGTGATGCAGGCCGAGGGGGGGGTGGGGGAGAATCCTGGCGTGGGTGACGTTGCCAACTTCTCCAGTCTCTTTCCTCCTCCCCCCTCCTGTCCTCCAAAAATGTTTGACCCCAATAATCAGGTAACTCACTCCGCTGTGGTTTTCTCACGGGGCCCTGGTGCTGATAATTTCTCCATTCCGCTTCATCGCCTCTTTGGCTCCAATAGTCAGGAAATTCGCCCCCCTGAGGTTTTCTCACGGCCCCTGGCTCCAGCGAAGTTTGTTGAGGTGGTCTCTGGGTGAGACCAGCATTCCAACTTGTCTCTATTTCTCTTTGCCCCACTGAAGTTGACCACCGGGGCAGGGGGGAAGGCTCAGGCTGACTGGAAATTTGCAGTTGACATAAATCTTCGTGCAGAGGTCGGTCAGACGGGCTGGGCTGGTGTAAAGAAAGGTCGGGAGGTCCCAGTTCACTGGAGTCCATCCCTCCAACGGCGCCTTCCTCCTCTCTGGTCGGAGAAGACATTATGTCCCTTCTCGGTAGACGTAAATCTCCTGGAAAGGGATATTACTGAGATCTTGCTTCTTGTCAGGCCCCACTCCATTCCATAATTAGGAAAGAAGACCAAGAGACTCCATGGGTTGGAAATCCAAAGTACTTTTACTAATTATAAATGGTAAGCGAGCAGTAGTGAAGCAAGATCTGAATAATATGGCGCGAAAGCAATTGATATATAGCATAGCCCGTTCCCCCCCCACAGGATCAAAGCTCCAGTCCAATCATAAGTCCCTCAAATGTCAGGTGTGAGATAACTTCAAAAAGACAGGCCAAGATGGAATGTGAAGGCCGTTGATGTAGGCGGGAAACACGTACGCATGCGTACACCCCGACGACTGGAACACCCTGGAACATTCCGTCAGCAGACCTCCAGCACATCAATTAAAACCCTCCCACAACAAGCCCCCCCCCTTCCCGTTTCATGGCAGCTGAAGCAGCAGCAAAGCAGAAGCTGACACGAACAAAGAATAAATGTAATAGAAGGGAAGGATGGAGAAGGAAGAGAAAAGAATGGAGGAGCTGAGTTCTATGTTGATCAGGCAAACAAAGAACTTGAGCTAATGGTCCTCACGTAAGAATCGGAGAAAGTGGCCCAATTTCTACAATTTCAGAACGTAAAGGAAGAAAAAGGCGAGGATTTACTGCATATGATGGCAGATCTCATGGCAAAGTCTTTGGGAATAGGAAAGGATGAGATGGCAAGTGAGATCGACAAGACGTATAGAATCCAAACAAACTACGCAAAAAAGAACAATCTCCTGAGGGAAGTTCATGTAAAGTTTGTTAAAAAATTAATATACAACAAGGTGCTGAATAGAACAAGAAACAACCCGATAGTACACAATCAATGACAACTAATTTAGGATTGAGAAGAATCAGAGAACTAAGAAGGCCCTATCAATTTTTAACATCAGTGCTGAATAAATATGAAATTAACTTCAGATGGTTGATGCCAGGGGGCATACTGGTAACTTGGAGAGATAGAAGATTCAGAATAGACACAGTGGAACAAGCGGAAGAACTAAAAAATAAAGGGGAATCGGAATATTTTGAAGTCTGGAACAGATATTATTATTGGTATAAAACAAGATGATAAGACTATAACAAACTGTAAATAATGTGATTGGATAGAAGGATAGATAATGTATTAAGTAGGCTAATAGTTAATGAGTCAGCTCCTACTGGGGTCCCAGCCAAGGGACCGGCCCTGAATGTTTTGCCCAGAAGGCACAACAAGTAAGGGAGAAAGAAAGAGAAACCTGTCCTTAAAGTCTGGGTGTGACCCTTCCCTTGTAGCCAAATTGTGGGACAGGGTTTAGCTAGCTAACCAAACCACAGCAAGTTACCTATTAACTACTCTATGTTCCCAAAGAGGGAACCTCCAGCTTACCTCTGATCCAAAGTAGATTGTGTCCGAAAGGAGCAGGCTGGTAATCTGGAAACCAAAAGCCAGGAAGTTGTAAAAAATTCCAGATGGACACCAGATCTCTTCCAGCAACCGTCCTTTTCCCCGCCGATGCACCAAGCTATCATAGGAAAATTCAACACAAGCAATAATTCTTACTTTAAGATCAGAGGTTTATTGTTTCTAATAATTTGGAACATCAGATATGAATAGATATAAAAGATATAATAGCAATAATATACTGCATTAACATATTAATGCAGTGGGCCAATGAGATATAACAAATCCTACAAGAACTGCTATAAATCAAAGAGCCCCGAACCGAACTTGAACCTTATCTTTTATACTGTTCTTCTAACCACATACATGCTTCACAACCTCACTGTTACTTTCTGTGAAAACCTGTGTACATTACTTTTAATTCCTCATTTCCAACAGTTTCATTCTTCCTGTTTTAAATGAATCCATACAAGTGCATATTTTCCAAAAAAACATATTTCACAGTTAGCAATAGTTCAGCAGGATTACAAATATTTCTGGTAAATTTTGAAATCATCCTAGCTGAAAACTTTGGTTCATATCTCTTTCTTCTGGGGACTTCTATCCTCCATATAGGACTTATTGAATCTAATAGATCGATAGGCAATATTTTTTGGTTCTCACAGTAGTGTCTATGAAAATACTTACCATATTTTTTGGAGTATAAAACACACCTTTTTCCCTCAAAAAAGAGGCTGGAAATCTGGGTGCATCTTATACACTGAATACAACATTTTTTGCCCCCCGAAAACCCACCCCCTTCACCAAAATGGCTGTGGATAGCCTCTAGGAAGCTTTTAGAGTGCTCCTGGGGGCTGGGGAAGGCAGACATGAGCGAAAACAGCCCCTTTTTTTGCTCAATTTTACCCCTCTCCCCCAGCCTCCAGGAGCACTCTATAAGCTTCCTAATGGCTATCCATGTCCTTTTTTAAAACGAAAAACGGACCATTTTTGGGAGTTTTGCAGAGTGCAAAATCTTTTTTTTATTTGCCTCTTCAAAACCTTGGTGTGTCTTATACTCTGGTGAGTCTATACTCTGAAAAGTGAGGTATGTGCAGATTCTTTTTCATACCATAGGAAGGCATGCCATCCTGCTTGTAGGTCATAACCTTCCAATTTGAGTAATCCTTTGTTTCTTAACATTATCCATTCTTTTATCCATGTTAGAATAGCTGTGGTATAGTAAAGTTACCAGTGTGGTATGCCAAATCCTCCTTTTTCCTTGGTATCTTGCATAGCTTTGAGTTTTATTCTTGATTTTTTTTCCCTGCCGTACATTGGTTCAAATTTTTTAAAAAGCCTTTTTCTAATTTAAAAAAGAATTTTTGGTAGCATATTCATCTTTATGCCTGCAATCCTACCCATTAGGAACAATTGTAATTTTTTTCACCTTTCTAAGTCTTTCTTATTATTATTTCTCTTTTTTGACATTTTGAATACCCAATTTCTTCATTAAATCCTCTTTCAGTTAGGATGTCATATTTTTAATCAACATTTTAGTCTTTGTCATATTTATTTTTAGACCTGCTACTTTCCCATACTCTTGTCAATTCCTCAGTAAGTTTCATACCAGACTTTAAAGGACCCTCTAACACAAAAACTACATTGTTCACAAAAGCCTGTAACTTAAAAAATTGTTCCTTTTTAATTTCTAATCTCTTTATCTGTTCCTCTTTATTGCACATTCCTAACTAAAATTTCTAGGGTTAATATAAACAACAGTGGAGATAGAGGCAGCCTTGTCTTGTGCCTTTCTGTATAGCTGTACTTTGCATTAATTCACCATTAATTATTAATTTAGCTTTTTGATTTGTGTATATTGCTCTAAGTTTATGAATTTATCACCAAATTCCATATATTCCAATTGTTGGTGTAAAAATTCCCAATTCACATTGTCGAATGCCTTTTGGGCATTGAGAAAAAGCAGTGCAGCCCCTTTTTCATTATGTAATTTGTAATATTCTAGAATGTCCAGCAGAGTTCTCATAATGTTTATAATCTGTTTTCTGGGAAGGAATCCGTTTTGATCTGTATGGATGAACAAGGTGAGGAATTTTTTTCAACCGTACTGCAATTATCAGGGCAAAAATCTTATAATCTGCATTTCGCAATGAAATTGGTCTGTAGTTTTTTTTTATTATTATTTAAGTATTTTTATTAGTAAAAGAAAAATACAACAACCAATAACTGGTAAAAGACAATACAACATCCACTGTTTCGCTTTACAATTGACTGTGTTTCAAGACATTCCCATAATATCAAAATCATTATAGACATCAAAGGTTAGGTATCTTCTTCCCTCCCTCCCTCTTTCCTTCCCTTGTTTCTTCTTTCCCACTCCCCTTCCTTCCCTCCCTCCTTCTCTCCTTCCCTCCTTTCTTTTCCTTTCCTCCTTTCCTTCCCCTTCTCTTTCCTCTCTTCTTCCCCCCTCCTTCTCTCATATCTTCTCTCCCTCCTTTCCTCCTACCCTCCTTCCTTTCTCTTCTCTTAAGTTCCCTCCTTTCTTCCCTCCTTCCCTCCTTCCTATCTACTCTCCTTCTCTCCTTCCTTCCCTCCCTCTTTCCCTCCTAGCTTCCCTACCTTCTTCCCTTCTTCCTTCCTATCCCACTTTCTTCTCTTTCTTCTCTCCTTGCTTCTTTCCACCTCTCCCTTCCCTTCTCTCCTTTCTCTTCCTTCTTTTTAACCTTCCCCCCTTCTTCTGCCTTTCCCTTTTTCCTGTTCCTCTCCTTTCTCCTCTCCATCCTGTCTTTCCTACTACCCCTCCCTCCCTCCAATCTAACCTTTGTTGCATTTACATATTTTCCTCTACTGAGGACGACCCAGTTCTTTTATTTAAAAAAGGCAAGCTTTACAAGATGCAAGATGAAGAATTATTTTCATCTCCCATTGCTCACCTCGCCTTACCTAGAGTAAAACTTGGTTGCTAATTCCATGCAGGTAGTTGTAACGGATTACCTATCAGCTTTTCAAGTTTTCCCGACGTCGTGGTCTAGCAGAGTTGGTCAACGGTGAACCCTCACCTCTAATACTTTTCTCCTCTCACTTATCTCTCAGTTTTTGTATGTTATTTGTTAGGATTGTTGCTTGAATCGTGTTAAGTTAGTCAGCTATCTCCTTTTATGTCTAAGTCTTCACTGTCTTATCAAGCCATTTGTACAATTTCTCCCAGACTTTATAAAAGTCTGTATCTTCTTTATCGTTAATCCGCATCGTCAATTTGTTCATTTCTGCTAATTCTAAGATTTTATTCATCACCATAGTGCTGGTGGGGGCACTTTCACTCTTCCAGCACTGTGCGTAAGCAATCCTTGCCGCTGTCAAAATATGGACGAGAAGGTATTGATTAATTTTACATATTTTTTGATCTGTTATCCCTAATAGGAAGGTTTCCGGGTTAAGACATAATTTCATTGACAAGATTCCGTTCAGCCATCTTAGTATTTGCTTCCAATACGTTTTGGCAACCGGACACGTCCACCACATGTGGTAGTACGTGCCCAGCGTTGTTTTACATTTCCAACATTTGGCCGATACTTTTGGGGAGATTTTTGCCGGTCTTGTCGGAGGAAGATGCCAGCGGTAGAACATTTTGTATATATTTTCTTTACAGGCCGTCGATTTTGTCAATTTCAAATTCCACTCCCAAACCCTTTCCCAATCATCTAGATCTATCGTGTGGCCGATATTTTGGGCCCAGGTTACCATGACTTCTTTTACTCTTTCTGCTTCCATTTTTCGGATCAGGAAGCAGTTGTATAATTTCGAGATTACTTTCTCATCTGGTCCAATTAAAATTTTGTCCAGTTGCTGGTCCTTGTTCTGGAAGCCAAATTGTGCTAAGTCTAATCTATGTTTGTTTTGAATTTGAAGGTATGGCCACCAATCAATGTTTATTCCCCTTTCAGCCAAATTTTCCCTAGGGTTTAATCTATTTTGATCATCTAGCAACTGTTGGTAAATAACAATTTTATCAAAGTTTATCAAATTCGGATGTATCAGGGCTTCCGTCGGAGATATCCATTTGGGAAGTTGGGTGTAAAATTTCCTTCTGATTTCCAGCCAGTTCTTGATTAATACCCCTCTTAAATGGTGTCTACTAAAATAATTGTGGACTTTATTTCCCTCGCACCATAGGTAGTTGTGCCACCCATATTGCAAGTCATGGCCCTCTATCGTTAAGATTCTCTTGTTGGCTAACATTACCCACTCTTTTGTCCACATAGTTATTGCTGCTTGATGATATGTTTTCCATTCCGGTAGGCCCATTCCCCCTTGTGTTCTTTTATCCTGAAGATGTTTATATTTTATCCTGGGCTTTTTACCATTCCATACAAAATTTCGTACCATTTTGTCTAAATCATTATAGAATTTTTCCCCTAATTTGACCGGTGCCGTTTGAAATAGATAAAGGATTTTTGGCAAAACATTCATCTTGATTACTGCGACTCTTCCCATCAATGATATTTGTAGTTTCGACCAGTTTTTTAAGTCTTTTTGGATATTTTGTAATAGTTTATCGTAGTTATCTTCTTTTATGGAAGAGCATTTCGCAGTCAGCCAGATCCCTAAGTATTTAATTTTTTTGGTTACCTTTATTTCCATTATTTTTTCTAGTTCGCCAATCTGATTTTTGGGAACGTTCTTTATAATCATTTTAGTTTTTTCCTTATTTATTTTTAATCCGGCCACGCGCCCAAAGTTCTCAATATCCTTCATCAAATACGGTCCTGAAGTTAGTGGATCTTCCACAATAAAAACCATGTCGTCCGCGAAGGCCTGCATTTTATATTGTTCTTTTTTTATAGTCAACCCCCTAATTTCCTGGTTTAATCTTATCCGACTTAGGAGAACTTCTAAGGACATGATAAATAGTAATGGGGAGAGCGGACACCCTTGTCTAACACCTTTTCCAATTTGTACCCTCTCTGTTAATTCTCCATTGATTATGATGTTTGCAGATTGCTGTGAATATATAGCTTCTATGATCTTTATAAAATTATCGCCAAATTTCATCATTTTCAATTGTGTAATTAAGAAGTTCCAATCTAAATTGTCAAAGGCTTTCTGGGCATCAACAAAAATTAAAGCTACTTGTTTCTCGGATCTTGTTTCGTAGAATTCCAAGGTATTGATTATCATTCTTGTATTATACCGAATATGTCTCTTTGGAAGAAAGCCGTTTTGATCCGAATGGATACTTTGGTTTAATATTATTTTTAGCCTTTCCGCCAATATTGATGTAAAAATTTTGTAATCTGCGTTTAATAGAGATATAGGTCTATAGTTCTGAATCTTGCTACTATCCGCCTCTTCCTTTGGTATTAGGGTGATATAAGCTTCCTCCCATGATTTTGGGACCTTACCATTTTGTAATGCCTCATTGAATAGTTCTAATAATTTATCTTCTACGACGTTTTGAAGTTTTTTGTATATTTCCGACGGAAGCCCATCCGGACCAGGAGTTTTGTTATTTTTTTGTTTTTGAATGGCCTTTTTCAGTTCTTCTTGTGTGATTTCCTTATCAAGCATTTCTCTCATCTCCTCCGACAAGACTGGCAGTTTCTGCTTTATTAGGTATTTTCTAGTGTCTTGTTTATTGATTTCGTCCGGTTTATATAATTTCTTATAGTAATTCTGTACAATCTTTTTCTTTTCCCCTATTTCCTGTTTCAAATTCCCCTCCTCGTCACATAATTGTTTAATAATTCTTTTGACCTCCTCTTTTCTTATTTTGTGGGCCAGCCATCTCCCAGTTTTATTTGCATGCTCAAAATAGTTCTGTTTCATTCTCTTAATATTTTGTGCTACTTCCTCTTGCGAGATCAAATTTATTTGGTGTTTGATTAACTCTCCTCTTTCCCTGTATCTGCTATTGTCTGGGTTTTTCTGAATCAGCAATTCTGTCTCTCTTAATTCTTTGTTCAATGCATTAAGTTTTCCCCTATACATTTTGTTTCTTCTTATTAGATAGGCTATTGATATTCCCCTCACAACTGCCTTCATCGTGTCCCAGACGTTTTGTATTGAGGTCTGCTCTTTGCCGTTTTCTTTGAAAAAGTGGCCCAGTTCCTTTTCTATTTGTTGTACAAATTGCTTCTCTTGTAATATGTTCTGGTTTAATGTCCACCTAGCTTTTGTCCTTGATTTCCCTTTCCATTGCCATAAGACTGGGTGATGGTCGGCCCACTTGTTCATTGTTATTTCAATGTTTACAGTATCCATGAGTAGTTCCGGGTTTGACCAGACCATATCGATACGGGACCATGAATTATGTGGTTGAGAATAAAACGTGTACTGTTGTATCTTGTCATTCATTGTTCGCCAGACATCATAAAGATCTAATTCCTTCACCATATTTGCATAGGGAGTCGGTAATTTCCTTCTTGTACTTTTCTTGTGTGTCCCCTTATAGTCCATTTTACCATCTACTATTGCGTTGAAATCCCCTAGAATACATATATTTTGCCACTTTATTTCATTTATCCTCTTATATAGATTTACATAAAATCTTTCTTGTTTTTGGTTTGGAGCATAAATTCCAACTAGTAAAATTTTCTTTCCACCATTCATTATCTCTACCATTAATACTCTACCCTCCTTGTCTGCATGTATTAATTTGGGGTTCAACCATTCCTTTATATACATCACAATTCCCCTTTTTCTAGTTTGTGCTGACGAGCAAAAAGTTTTACCTAGTTTTGGGCAATTTAACAGATTGTTATATTTCTCTTTAATATGGGTTTCCTGAAGACAAATTACATCTAACTTTTGTTTCATTAGATCCAACAGTACACGTTTTCTTTTGGAAGTTATGTTAAGACCATTTATATTAGCTGACAATACATTCATTTCCCATTCCCCTGTTTCTTTACATATTGTTCGCTTTGCTGGCACCTTTAGACCGTGTCTCAATTGGTGACCTTGCTCTTGAATCTTCTCTGCCATATCTCTCTCGCTCCCTGACCTCTCCCATCTCTCGCCCCTCCCACTGAGTTGCAGTTATAGAGTCCTCCTGTCTTAAGGTTCCTTCCTTGTTAAACCTCTCTTCATCTGCTAGTAAGAGCTCCTGGAATTCTTGAGCTTTCTCCAAAGTGTCTATCCGGTATTTCTTTTCCCTCCATGTTATTAACAATTCCTCTGGAAGAAGCCATCGAAACTGGATTCTGTGTCTGTTTAAATGTGAGGAGAGGAAGTTGTATTTCCTTCTCTTCTCTCTGACTCTCCGGGGAATCTGCTTTAAAATGAGGATTTCTTTACCCTTATACGTTAGAGAGTCCCCTCTTATTGTGTTTAGAATGTCCTCTCTTAGTTGTCTTCTCAACACCCTCACATGTATCTCCCTCGGAAGTCGATGGCGCCTCGCGAAGCTTGTATTAATTCTATAGACTTCGTCCAGTTCGTTGATGACCTCGTTTTTCGACCTGTCAAGGACTAGTCCCAGAATTTCTCCAATCAGTTCCCGGAGGTCTTCGTCTTTTGTTTCCTCCACGTTTTGTAATCTCAGATAGTATTCTGATCGCTCTATTTCTAGGCGAAGGATGGCCTCCTCCAGGTTTGAGTTTATAGATTCCAGTTTATCCTCTACTTTGTCTATCCTTTTTTCCGCTACTCCCGTTCTCTCCTTAACATTTTGAATTTCCTGTTCATTTTTCGACAGCGCTGCTTGTATCGCCCCTATACGCTCCTCAATCTTTCCCATATTATTCTTAACTTCATGCATTTCATTCTTTACTCCCTCCAGACCTTTGGTAACATTTTCGCTCATCTTCAGTATTGCCTCCTGTAAAGAGTCCATTGTTACCTCCTGGCCTTGTGGAGTTGGGGCTGTCTTGTCTCCCATTTGCCTGCCCTCATGTGACTTTTCCCTTACCGGGGTAGATAAAGGCGTTTGCTTTTTACTCCCTTTGGTTAAGGTTACTGTTCTCGTTGCCATTTACGTTTATGTTTATTCAATTCTCCCCCTTTAAACTGTAAACTTGGTACCTTTTAGTTGCCGCTTGAGTAATTATACAATGCCCGGAGGATATGCAGGGTAAGTAAATTAGAGCAGGGCTATACAACATAGAATCAATTAATTCTGCAATATCTGGGAGGCGTTTACTAGCTAAGGGGGAAAAGTTTCAGCATGAAGAGACAAGAGACAGGAGAGGCCGGTTTCTGAAAGTACTTTAGAGCTCACCCATCAATCACTTCCTGTTGTCAGTATAATGTTGTCCTTCTGTTGTCTCTGGCTGTAATATAACACCGCGCTCTCAAATTTTTAGGGCTGGTTCAAACCGTCGTCGCTCATAAGCTTTTTCCCCTTTTTCCCACGAGGGGGGCAGATCCAACTGACTGTCTTTCTCTCCTCCGTCTTGTCCTCCGTTAAACCTCCTGGTTTAAGTAATTTAAATAATCCAAAGTCTCGGTCTTTCTCTATCCGCTCCGTCACTCAGCTCTCTCAAATCTTTCCTGTTCGTCTTTACTAGCCGCTTCAACCAAATCCGCCCACACATGTATCTGTACTTATTGCAGTTAAGTTGTTTATCTCTTCAGATTTAGGCTTTTAAGTCAAGATCTTACATTTGCCGTCATCCAATCTGCAACGTTCCCTGCAGCTGTCTCTCCCTTCCTTGTTGAAGGCTGGCAGTCACGTCTTCTGGTCGGCCATTAATCAGCCGACCTCTTTTGCACGCACTCTGAGGGAGCTTCTCGCTTCGTGGGGGGAGATCGCCTTTCTCCCTCCACTGCTCCGACGCTTCCCCTCTCCACAGGTCCTCGCAACTCGAAGGTACCTTGCCTATTATAGCCACGCTCGTGCAAAGACCGGGCAAACCGAGCAGAGGCTCTGTCGGCAGCCCCGCTCCGGCGCGACGCCAAACCGGAAGTCTGGTCTGTAGTTTTGTATAGACATCTGATCTGGGTCTTCCTTAAGTAAGAAGACAATAGTAGCCTCCATCCATGATAGTGGGATCTTCACCTCTTTCAACACAGCATTATAAACCTCCAGCATTGGTACAAGCGTCTCCTCGAATTCTTTATATATTTCAGCTGGCAATATATTTGGCCCTGCTACTTTATTGTTCTTTTGCTTTTGGGTGGCCTTGGTTATATCTGGTAGTTTTATTTTTTCATTGAGCATATCTTTGGCAGATCTGACTTTTCCAAATACTGTAATATTCCTTCCTTTGAATAATCTCAGTTTTCTCTATATAGTTGTTCATAGAATTTCTGAGTAATCCTTTTCTTTTCATCTAATTGATAGCAAATTTTGCATTTTTTATCTTGTAATTTATTGATCCAATTCTCCTGCTTTTGCTTCTTCAACTTATAGGTTAGCCACCGCTCTGGCTTATTCGCATTCTCGAAAAAAATTGTTTCACTTTTTTATAGATTGTGCCAACATGGCTAATTCATATTTGATCAATTCCATACTTTCTTTTATACTTCTATTTTGTGGTTTCTTTTGAAGTTCTCTCTCTTAATTTCTGTATCTTTCTTTCAACTCTCTTGTTTTTTTGTTCTCATTATTTTTCGTCCTAGCTGTAGCTGATATCGTGACTCCTCTTATAAATGCCTTAGTTGTGTCCCATAAGTTTTGTATGGATGTGTCTCCTGGCCAGTTTTCTTTGAGGAAAAATCTCAACTCTTGCTTGACTCTTTTAATGTATTCCTGGTCTTTTAGAGTTGTTCTATTGAATGTCCAACAGTAACTGCCCTTTTGTTTTTTCCAGGTGATTCTCATGGGATTGTGATCAGCCCATAGGTTGGGTTCTATATCTATCTCCTTCACTTCCGAAATTAACTCCATCGACATCCAGACCATGTCTATCCTTCACCAGGATTCATGTCTATTCGAGTAGAAAGTCTATTGCTCTCCTTCCGGACATATTTCTCACCATACATCATAGATATTAAGTTCTTCAGCCATTTGGAAAAACGACCTGAGCAAAGTTTTCCTCACTCCTTTTTCTTTCCACTTTTATAATCATTTATAAATGATATAAAATGATTATAATCATAACCATTTCTGGTCAACTATACCACTGAAATCTCCTAGCATGCAGACATTTTCATTTGCTGTCTCTCAGATAATGATATGTAATCTATGGTAAAAAGTTTCCTGACCTTTATTAGGTGCATATATTACAACCAATAGCAACTTTTTTTGATTTAACATTATTTCTACAATTAATATTTTCCCATCCTAATGATGATAAATTTGTTTACTCGATCGTTTCCTTAACATATTGCTCTATTCCTCTTTTCTTTTGATTAGCTAATGCCATATAAAGTTTACCTAATCTAGGATATTCCAAAGTCTGGATCTGTTGCTTTCTTATATGGACCTTTTGCAGTGCAATTATATCATAATCCAGATGTTTTAATTTATTGAAGGTTGTTTTTCTTTTCTGGGGCAAATTTAGACCATTGATATTCAGTTATAGGATCTTGACTTCCCCCTACATAATACTATGTATATTTAGGTCTTGTGCTTCTTGTTGCCCTTATCTCTCTCGCTTCTTTTAGTTTTTCCCCTTTTTTCTCTAATTCAGCTTTTTTCTCCTTTCTTATCTTTGATAACTCCTTTTCTCTTCTTATCTGCGCTCTGAGTCCTTGCATCCTTGCCTCCAACAGTTCTCCTTCTTCCTCCTACACCTGACCAACGAGATGATTGTAGAATTATTCCGCTTGTTCCACCATGTCTATTCTGAATCTTTTCTTTCTCCAAGTTACCAATATGCCCTCCAACATCAGCCATCTGAAGTTAATTTCCTGTTGGTTCAGCACTGATGTTAGAAAATGATAGGGCCTTCTTAATTCTCTGATTCTCCTCGGTACCTGTTTTAGGATTGTCATTTGTCATTGATTGAATACTGTTGGGTCGTCTCTTGTTCGATTCAGTACCTCATCACGTATTGTTTTTTAACAAGCTTTACATGAACTTCCCTTGGGAGATTGTTCTTTTTTGTGTAATTTGTCTGAATTCTATATGTCTCATTGATCTCGCTCGCCATTTCATCCTTTTTTATTCCCAAAGCCTTTGCTATCATATCCGGTAGATCCTCACCTTTTTCTTCTTTTATGTTCTGAAACTCTAGGAATTGGGTCACTTTCTCAGATTCTAATGTGAGGACTGTAATTTCAAGTTCTTTGTTTGCCTGGATCAACCTAGAGCTTAGCTCCCCCATTCTTTTCTCTTCGTTGTCCATTTTTCCTACTATTGTATTCATTTTTTATTCATTTTTATTAATCTGTTCCTGAAACTTTTCAAATTATCCATCTTCTGCATTTTTTCCTTTAATTCTCCAGTGTCATTTCTCACTTCCCCTATATTGTTTTTTAATTCCTTGTGATTTCTAGCCATTGTTTCTTGCATAACCTGTAGTATAGTCTGAAGATCCTTAATTGAATTAGATCTTTCTTCTGGAGCATGTCCTCATGGGATCTCTGGTTTTGGCTAGAGCCCACTAAATACATCTGGGATGCTGGCTTCCTCCCTGTGCTAATTTTTGTTGCATTTGTAACACTTTATCCAGAACTCCCACCTTCTTCTCTCACTCATAGCTTCCTCCAGTCCCTCTTTCTTTCTTTTTCCCCCTTCCACTCTCCTCCATCCCCTCTCCCTCTTCCCCTACTCAATAATCAATTTTAAGGGATATTAAGGGGTAATATCGGCTCTATATCGATAGATTAGTATACTATATGAAATCAGCTATCAAAGGATAGAAAGAGAAGGAGAGGGACTTATTTATTTGTATGTATGTGTGTTTGTGTGTGTGTGTGTGTGTGTGTGTGTGTATATATATATATATATATATTATAATATTACTATTTTATAATCTAATATATTATAATCTAATTATTAATCTAAAAGTAAATTCTAAAATTCCTTATGATAGTTAATTATACTCTGTCTTAGATAGTAACCAACCCATCTCCTTAATCAATAATATTACCAATAGTATCAAAAACAGTAAAATTGATAATCTTATAGCAATAACAATAATATAGTTCTTTGATAATAGTATTATAACATTAATTCCAAACCATTAAATTCAATCTTATATATGACCCTCCTATATTATATAATTATATAAATATTCTGAATCCACTTAATCTTCTTTCTTTTCCTCCAAAATTGTTTCTTTTAATAATGTCCAAAAGTCATTATCAATGTTCTCCAATAACCAGATCTCTTCTATCCAAAAAGTATAGTCACCAAAGATTCTGCTTTCTCTTGAAGTAAACCAGAGAGGTAAATTCCAGATTTCACCAGTAGATGTCCCTCTTCCACAAGCTGTCAAGATACAGACTAACAAAATGCACAGTCAGTGAGAGTCATTTTATTTGTCTGTTTCTTCTTCAGACCTCTTAGTTTTTCTTTCAATAATTTACCTATTTTCCTCTAGTGGCTTCAATGTTATCAAAGTCGTTCAAAACCAGCTCTTGTTGTAATAACTAGTTGAGTTTAAATTATGGCTTCCCAGTCAGTTCAGAGAAAGAAAAAAAAGTTTCCTGCCTCTGTTTCAACTATCAGATCTTCTTGCTTGCTTCCGGCATCCAACTTTGCTCAGCACTTTCTTCTTGCTGCTACAGTGGTTGGGGGGGGGGGGAGGATAGAAGGAAAGATCCACTCCCAGTCCGAGCTTCGAGCCCCTTAGCCTCCTGGGCTATTTTAGAATAAAATACCTTTCACCAAAATCAGGAATCAAATAAGCCACCCACGACTCTTCCGCTTCCTCTGCTTGATCCCTGCTTCCTCTGAGCAGCTGTCAGCACTCTGAAATGGCTGTGACAGGTCGCCTCTTCCACTTTGTCAGACAAATGCAGTGGTGTATCTTAGTGCCTCACATAATAGCGGTTGTCAACAGCAGCCATTTTAAGAGCTTCGCGCTCTTTTTGATCGAATTAGCTAACAATTGAGAGAGAGCAAATATCGTTCCTGATAGATTTCCGCGCCGCTATTCCTGGCCAGTGCGGGGAATTGGAATCCCCATATTATTTAGGCTGCCTAATTCAAGTTTAATTAGAGCCGCTTTGTTTAAACTGTCTGTGAGCCGCTGGGAAAGACCAGACAGCTCCTTGATACGCGAGATTTGGCAGCAGCTGATTCACACAATACTGCACTTATTGAAGTACTCTGTGGCATCTAGCATGCAGCTTGAGGGCAGCAGAGCTGCAGTAGAAGCAGTGTAAAGGGCAGTAGAACTGGGGAGGCAGCCTGAGGCACAAGGGTCAGTCCCAGGAGTCTCTTCAATGGCTGAGAAGCCAAACGCCTCCTGTTATTCAAAAAAGCGCAGCTCCAAGGCCAGAAAGACTGCTAAGGCTCTTAAAATATCTAAGGCTGCACAGAAAGATGAATGTAAAAGGCAGACAGCTCTGGAAAAGATCTGCAATAAGGCTAGTAGCAGACAGCCTCTCCTGTCAGATTTAAGAGGCGAAGCTAGGCAGTCTAACCCAATTGACAGGCTGCAGTTGTCACCAGAGGGAGCTAGAGAGCAGGAAAATTTCCAGTGCTCTATTCTGCCTAGCAACAGTGCAGATGTCTAGGGTTCTGCAGTATATTTTAACAGTTTCTGCAGCCTCTTAGAGCCACACAGGGGGCGAGGGAATGGCCAGGTGGAACAGCTTCCAGAGGCCATTTTCACTCCCACAACTGGTGGGCTTTGCCCTGAAATGGGGTCTTCAGCTCCTATACAAGACAATATGCAGGTAATCATAGCTGAGGTAATAAAACAGGGCATTGCTGCAGCCTCCAACAATATGAGTGACCTTCTGGAGGATTGGCTTATTCATTAGATCCACCCCAAAATATCAGCTCCCAATTTCAGGGTGTATTTCCAGACCCTGCACCCCAGATAACAGAGGAAGATGAAGGACAGCGAGATAGTCAATTATCTGAGAATGAGGATAAGCCAGACTTTATTGGACTATTCTAACAGGGCTTATTTTGGTCTCTGCTATTTAAGGAGCATAGTGTGGCTTGACTGGGCTCTACACCTATACAGCCTGGCTCCAGCAACCCTGATCCAACTGTGTCACTGTTTGCAGAACCCATTATAGAATCATCCCCTCAACTTTTCATTGATGTGATTCAGTGACAGTGGGATTCTCTGGGGACCACAACCAATCCATCAGCAGGGCATAAAAAAAAATTATAATGTGGCTCCAGACTTTTCCAAGATTCTACAGGTCCCAAAAGTTGACATGTGGTTAACAGCACTCCATATGCCAACCACCATGCCAGGGGATCCTGAAGATTGCCTCAAGCCTTAGGACAAGGGTGCAAAGCAGACGCTGCAGTGAGCCAACCAAGCAGCGGCATGGGCGGTCTGAGCATCTACAACTGCTTCATTCTTCAATAGAGCATCTTTGCTGTGGCTTCACCAGATGCAGGAGAGGATCCCGGCGTTGTATATCAAATCACACCAGGACTTGAACAAACTTGTGGTCGCAATCTAATTTTCAGTGAATGCCACACTCAACGCCACAAAGTTTGCTGCCAGATTCATTGGCTCCACGGTAGCAACCCACCATCTGATCTGGCTTCAGCAATGGCAGGGTAACAGCCATAAATGGCAGGGTGACAGCCACAAATGGTGATTAGCTGCGGCCCCTTTCAAAGATGAACAACTCTTTGGTGAAGTTCTGGACCCTTGCCTCATTGAATCCAAGAATAAGGGGAAGATCCTACCTTCTGTCAAACGGAGAGGCACCTTTCGTCCATACCCCTTTCATTGGTGGTCGATTGGCCCTATTTGCTGACCGCTGGGAGGAGACTATATCGGATGCTTGGGTTATGGAGATTGTGAGGTCAGGTCTAACTTTGGAGTTCCTCTTCATGCCCCAAGGTTCTTCATCCACTGCCCTGTATCAAAGACTCTTCTAAGAAGGCCCTTATGACTTTGGCAATTCAGCACCTGCTGGAAATTGAGGCCAAAGAATGGGTTCCAGAAGGGCAACAGGGGCAGGAGTTTTACTTGATTCTGTTTCTGATTCCAAAGGACTTGGGGCTTTGGAGGGTGATTCTAGACTTAAAGAGGCTTAACCGCCATCTTGTATACCACCAGTTCAAGATGTACTCCCGTCATTCCATTTTGGCAGGCATCCCGCATGGCTTTTTGCTTGCCTCCTTTGACGTCATCGAGGCGTATTTACACATTCCCATTCGGCCCCAGCATCACCAGTTCCTCTGGTTCCACTATGCAGGCACCCATTATCAATATACAGCCCTACCATTCGGTCTCTCTTCTGCACCTAGGGTGTTTACCGAAATTCTGGCTCCATTGGTGGCTCATCTGAGGGCTATTCCTGTCCGCGTCCAATTTTATTTAGATGACATACTTATCCAGTCCTCCTCGGCCTGTCAGGCTACAGTGGACTTGAGAACCACCATCCAGACTCTCAAGTACCATGAATTCTCTATTAACCTAGAGAAAAGTCATCTCACCCGAACCTATCACATATTGCATCTGGGAGCCATCGTTGATACCTTGGTGTGCCGGATCTATTTATCTCAAGAGAAACAGGCCGGTCTTAAAGAACTGGCAGGGTGGGTTAACAGCGAGCAGACTGTGTCCTTGGCCATGCTATCAGAACTCCTGGGCAAAATGGTGTCCTGTATCTCCATTGTTCCTTGGGCATGGCTGCACACCAGGGACCTTCAGTGGTTTCTTTTACCATTTCAGAGGACGCACAGAAACAATTCGGCAGCCAAAGTTTGAGTTTCCCTGGACGTCATCTGGTCCCTCCTTTGGTGGATGTCCTCAGCCATCTCAAAGGGATGCCTTTTCAGGGAACCAAACTGCCTAACGGTAACAACGGGCAGCAGCCTGTCTGGCTGGGTGGCACATCTCTCTTCATTGATGACTCAAGGTCAGTGGGGGCCAAGGGACCAAGGCAAGAGCATCAACTGACTGGAGCTACAAGCTGTCCACCTGGTCCTGAGACACTTCCATCAGACAGTGTCAGGCAACCAAATCCTGATGCTGATGGACAATGTGGTCACCAAGGCCCACATCAATTGTCAGGGGGGACCCGGTCCAGTGTACTCATGCAGGAAGCAAAGGCACTGTGCCTCTGGGTGGAACGACAGCTACTATTCATCGTAGCCGAACACATTTTGAGGATGTCAAACATAAGAAAGTGAAGACTCTTGAAATGGAGTATTTCAAAAGGAAGCTTTTATTAAGTAGAAAGGATACCTTTAAGTTCAAAGCAATGACTGAATCCCCTTAGGCAATGGAAATAGAATTAAAGCAGTAGAGACCCCTCCCATTAGTTAGAATGCAGATTTTAGCCAATACACAAGTGTGAATATGTTTCCTTTATCAATTGCCCTGAGAACCGAATAAACATACATTCCAATGGCTATCTA
The DNA here is from genome assembly GCF_009769535.1 of Thamnophis elegans. Classification (NCBI taxonomy): domain Eukaryota; kingdom Metazoa; phylum Chordata; class Lepidosauria; order Squamata; family Natricidae; genus Thamnophis; species Thamnophis elegans. The sequence continues at coordinate 60,938,693 of NC_045558.1, read as the reverse complement.
TCTTCCATTAGACACTAAAGTGAACTGTCCCACATGGCCATCATAAACATTCCCCAAAAGGTGAGGTGATCTCAATGTATTTCGGTGCCAGGAAACCAGTTGTAAAATCAGTTGTCACAAGCACTGCTAAAAAATCGACTCCATGGCCCCCCTCCTCCCAATTGAGTGGCAGCATCACTTTTAGGGATCTGACAGGCAGACTGGCTCAGCAGAGCTTTAGTCAACCATGCAGAATGGCGCCTGCACCCATCACTGTTCCAGGAGCTCCCGGCAGTAGATCTCTTTGCAACCCTGGACAATGCTCAACTGCAAAGGTTCTATTCCAGATTTCCTGCCCCAGGGGCAGAGGGGTTAGATGTTCTCAGGAGCAGGTGGCCTCCCTTTCTCCCCTCCCTTATATCCCAAGCGTCACCCGGAAGGTCATCTCAGAGAGGGCGGACATTCTCCTCCTTGCTTCCCACTGGCCCAGGTGTTGTGGCACCGTCAAGAAGGATCCCTCAGAACAGGATGTCATTCAGCTAGGGGGCACTAGTCCATCCGGACCAATAGTTGTTCCAGCTGATTGCCTGGCGCTTGAGTGGAACATCCTGTGGGAGGACAATTTTTCCTCCAGGGTCATCAAGACCATCCAGGCCTCTAGGAGGCCTTCCACAGAATGCATTTACAACTCGACCTGGTGGACTTTTTGCACCTGGTGTATGGGGAAAGGGATCTCTCCCACAGTGGTGACTGTTCCACAAATATTAGCATTTCTAAAGGATGGCCTGGACAAAAGCCTGTCTCTGAATACCATCAAGAGACAGGTGGCAGCACTGTCTTCTGTGCTGACATGAAGGAAACTTACAGACCCTGACACAGCATCCTACGGTAGTCCAGTTTTGGAAGGGGGCAACCAACCTGCATCCACCTGTGGTGTACAGGTATCCTTTCTGGGACCTGACCAAGGTCTTGAACTCACTCGACAGACCTCCTTTTGAGCCCTTGTGAACAGTCACTCTATGTTTTCTCACTCTTAAGGTGGCATATCTGGTTGCAATCATGTCAGCCAGGAGGATTTCAGAACTGCAGGCCTCTCTGTAAGGGAGGACCTCTGTATCTTCCACCCTGACAGAGTAATTCTTCATCTAGATCTCTCCTTCATTCCCAAGGTATGCACCTAGTTCCACAGAGCCCAGAAGCTGATACTTGCAAACTTCTGCCCGGCTCCCTCCCATCCGCTGGAAAAGAAGTGGCACACCTTGGACATGAGGCGGGCTCTCAATAGATATTACCTACAAAATGAGAAACCCCAAACCTTGCAAAAAGAATATGCCCAAATTGAACATAATAATGACCAACTTCTAAAAGAGTTAATCCCTTAGAGGAAGAAGACAAATGGAAAAATGTCACTCATAGGAAAAAACCACAGACCAAGTATAAAACTCCCATCCAAAGCGATGCAATTTAGTTTAGTTTAGTTTAATGAAATTTGTATGCCGCCCACTCCCATTGGGACTCTGGGCAGCTCACAGGGAAGATAAAAGCATTTTTAAAAATTTAAAAATAAAAAATACAATATTAAAATTAACACAACATCCATTCTGTCCAAGAGGGGCTGGATATTAATCAACAGCCCCAGGCCTGCCGGAACAGCCAGATCTTGGTGGCTTTACGGAAGGCCGGGAGAGTGGTGAGGGTCCGGATCTCTACAGGTAGTTCATTCCACAGGGCCGACGCAGCTACAGAGAAGGCCCTCCCCCGAGGGGCCACCAGCCGGCATTGTCCGGTCGACGGTACCTGAAGGAGGCCCAACCTGTGCGATGTTATTGGTCGTTGGGAGGTAAATGGCAGGAGGCGGTCTCTCAGGTAGCCAGGTCCTAAACCATGTAGGGCTTTAAAAGTAATGACTAGCACCTTGAAGTGTGTCCGGAGACCAATGGGGAGCCAGTGCAGCTTGCAGAGGATAGGTGTAACATGGGTGTATCTAGGTACACCCAATATCGCTCGTGCGGCTGCATTCTGGACCAACTGTAATCTTCGAACACTCTTCAGGGGCAGCCCCATGTAGAGCGCATTACAGTAATCCAGTCTTGAGGTGGCGAGGGCGTGAGTGACCATTCGAAGTGCCTCCCGGTCGAGGTAGGGCCACAATTGGTGCACCAGGCAAACCTGGGCAACCCCCCCCTGGTCACAGCTGACAGATGGTGTTCTAACATCAGCTGCGAGTCCAGGAGGACACCCAAATTGCGGGCCCTCTCTGAGGGGTGTATAATTTCACCCCCCAGACTAAGAGGTGGAATGTCTGGACTATCCTTGGGAGGCAGCATCAATAGCCACTTAGTCTTGTCTGGATTGAGTGCAAGCTTGTTCACTCCCATCCAGACCCTGACAGCCTCCAGCCACTGGCACATCACTTCCACCGCTTCGCTGAGTTGGCACGGGGCGGACAGATACAACTGAGTATCGTCCGCATATTGATGATATTTTATCCCATGCCGCCGAATGATCTCACCCAGTGGCTTCATGTAGATGTTAAAAAGGAGGGGGGACAGGACCAAACCCTGCGGCACCCCATGCTTAAGGGCCTAGGGGTCGATCTCTGTCCCCCAACACCGACTGCGACCTGTCCGAGAGGTAGGAGGAGAATCACCGTAAGACGGTGCCTCCCATTCCCACCTCCTGTAACCGTCGCAGAAGGATACCATGGTCGATGGTATCGAAGGCCGCTGAGAGGTCAAGAAGCACAAGGATAGAGGAATGTCCTCTATCTCTGGCCTGCCAGAGATCATCGATCAGCTCGACCAAAGCAGTTTCTGTGCCGTAACCAGGCTGAAACCCAACTGAAAGGGATCCAGATAATCTGTTTCATCCAAGGTCCACCGGAGTTGAAAGGCCACCACCTTCTCAACAACCTTCCCGACAAATGGGAGGTTGGAAACTGGGCGATAGTTGTTCAAGATGGCTGGATCCAGGGAAGGTTTCTTAAGGAGGGGTCTCATCACCGCATCCTTTAGGGGCTGTGGGAAGGATCCCTCACGAAGAGAGGTGTTAACAATCCTCTGGAGCCAGCCACGGGTCACCTCCCTGCTAGTCGAGACCAGCCAGGAGGGACATGGGCCCAATAAACAGGCGGAGGCACTCACCGCTCCCATGGCCTTGTCCACTTCCTCAGGTCGCTCCATAAGATCCGATCAAGACCTTCCCCCGGCATCTCGGCTGGTACCGGCCAAGTGGAGTCCAGGTCCGTCCGAATCCGAGCAATTTTATTGAACAAATAAAACTGAACAAATTCCTCAGCTCTACCCTGTAAAGGCTCATCCGCATCCCTCCCTTTCAAGAGGGAGCGGGCTATCCTAAACAGGGCAGCTGGGCGCGATTCTGCGGATGCAGTAAGACCGGAAAAATGAGCGCATTTTGCCTCCCGTATCGCCACTAGATAAATCCTAATGAAGGCTCTTAATTGTGTTCGGTCGGATTCAGAGTTACTAGCCCTCCAGCATCGCTCTAGGCGTCTCTTTTGGCGCTTCATCTCCCGGAGTTCCTCGGTAAACCAAGGGGCCCTCCTGGATCCACAGCCGTGGCACAATCCGGTTTAGAGCCTCTGCCGCCGCTGTATTCCAAGCAGTGACCAAGGACTCTGCCGGACTGTGGGCCAGAGAGTCAGGTATCTCACCAAGTGCCATCTGAAATCCCATAGGGTCCATCAGGCACCTGGGGCAGAACCACCTAATCGGTTCCACCTCCCTACAGTGGGGGATTGGTTTCCAAAAGTCGAGCCTCAATAGGAAGTGATCTGACCATGACAAGGGCAAGATCTTAATGCCCTTCAAATCTAGATCACGCCTCCACTGCTCTGAGAGAAACTCGAGGTCAAGCGTGTGACCCGTTGTATGAGTCGGACCCCGAATTACCTAGGTCAAGTCCATGCTGTCATGGAAGCCATGAACTCCTGTGCTCCATCAGAGCGTTCGCCGAGCAATGGCAGGTTGAAATCCCCCAGCACTATAAGCCTGGGGAACTCAATCGCCAGTTCGGCTACTGACTCGAGGAGCACAGGCAGGGCTGTTGTAACGCAGTTGGGAGGTAGGTACATTAGAAACAAACCCACTTGACCCCCAAGATCCAACTTCACCAGAATGGACTCACACCCGACAGTCTCCGGAGCAGGGATCCTACGAGGCACTCTTGACTCTCGGATGATGACAGCCACTCCCCCACCCCTTTCTCTGGTGTCGCGGCTGGTGGAGCACCTGAAACCCTTCTGGACACATTTCAGTGAGGGGGACTCCTCCCTCTTGGCCCAGCCAAGTTTCAGTAATACATGCCAGGTCTGCCCCCTTGTCTAATATTAGGTACCGGATGAGGGGATCTTTATGAACCACAGACCTGGCATTTAGCAACAGCAGCCTGAGACCAGGGCCCTGACAACTCTCGCCATCTGGTCCTGGAGTGGAGCTAACAGGGCCAGAAGGGGAGATCGCTGTGACGTAGCGAACCCTCCTTCCCCTGTAATGGCTAGCCTTATAACTCCCATCAAACCTGCCTCTCCCAACTATGCCCAGGATGCACCGGCCCATCCCCGCACCTGTAGGCCCCACCTGCCCTCCCATGGCCTCCGTTCTGACTGGCAGGCCAGTCATGCCACACATTCTGGGACAAGAGATGAATCTGGGCCCCCATCCACTTCTGCTTGTGCACTCAGTGGTGGGGGCTCCAGGCCGCACTCTCAGTCCCCCCATCCATACCGGCCAAGCACTCTGCGCATGCATACCCCACTAATTAAAATACAGCAATACAATAAAATGGCTAAGCAAAATTCATTAAATTAAAACTGTGGGATCATTCAATCAAACACACACATACCACATGCACTCACCATACCAAAGGGAAAATTGTGCAGTTGTTAAAAACAGTGCAAATTCAAATAGAGTTTGTGGGTGGGTTCGCCAAGAGTCCAGTCAGGAGGGTTTCGCGAAGATATAAAGAGGAAGTAATTTTCTTCCTTGCGCGGGAGATGATATAAGTGATATTGCAAAAGAGAGGACCAGAAAGTTCCAGGAGGGCTATGATGGAATGCCTTAAGTCCAATGTCCAGTATCCAGTGTCGAACAGGCATGAGTAGAAAGCCAGTTAAAAGAGCCCCATCTGAATAGAAGCAAACCGAGGACCAGAGAAGAAGGGAAAGGCCGCAGTATAGAGAAGGCCTAGAGGGTATCCCAAGGGGCCAGGTCAATGACCACAAGGCCAACTGCCAGGTCTTATGTTGCCCCATGACAAACCACAGGACCCACAGGTTCTAAGCAATCGATTTCATGGATTCTCACTAGAAGAAAACAAACGTCCCTAATAAAGTAGCACCATCAAATACTTCTGTGATAGATAGAAAAATACCCCAAACTTCCCTAGGAAAAAATGGTGTTGGTAATAGGAGATTCAATTCTCAAGGGAACAGAACCAGCCATCTGTAGATCAGAGAGCCTATCCAGAGAGGTATGTAATCTCCCTGGAGCTAAAATCAAAGATGTGTCTGAGAACCTAACCAAAATAATAAAACCCACAGACTACTACTCCTTACTACTACTACATGTAGATACAAATGACACAAAAAAGGACTTGAAAACAATATTGAGTGATTACAAACAGCTAGGAAAGGAAGTCAAAGACTTAGGTGCACAAGTATTATTTTCATCTATACTGCCAATGAAAGGACAACATCTGATAAGAGAACAAAGAATTCTAGAAGTGAACCACTGGCTAAAGGGTTGGTGTTGCCAAAAAAACCTTTGGATTCATGGACCATGAATCTCATTGATGGGCTTTTGGCAAGGGATGGGTTGCACCTCACAAACACTGGGAAGTAGGTTTTTGGAAAATGACTGGCTCAACTTTAAAGCCCTCGACTGGAGGACTTTAAATTAAAGTTGAGGGGGAAGGATGACCAGTCTTTAGGATCTCCAGGACCTAGTTCCAAGCAAAAACCCCTAGAAAGCAAGTCAAATAATGAAGTAAGGAGGTAGGGGAAGGAAGACATACTCAAACACCAAATAGGAGACATAGGAAGCATACCCAGAGTCAGGCATAAAGCTCTCAAGTGCTTATAAACAAATGGACAAAGTCTGGAGAACAAACTGGGGGAACTTGAATTATTAATACATGTAGATAGATATGACATCCCCCCCCCCCCTGTATACCCTCAATGGATTGGAGCTGGGCTCTTAACTATCTTATCAACTAACTGCCACAGGAAGGGAGAGGAGCGGAGTACCTCTCCCCCTCCCCCTTCTCACTTTGTCCCATCCTAGATTGCGCAACTTAGTCTCCGCATTTTATGAGTGAGGTGTGAATGATGTGACTGTTGGTGTATGTGCCCACTTTTAACCCCTATCATTGTTGTATCTCTCTCTGTGTTTTTTAAATTGTTAGTGGGGACTGAATGGTGTTGTGACTGTGTATGTGTGAATAGGCTGGGGCCTCACCCAGGCACCCTCTATACTGAGTGCTCTGCAGAAGTATTAGAGGGGCCTGGGTCAATCCCAGCCACAGAATGCTTGTTTCGAAGGGCCTGCCGGAGCACACAGGGGTTATGGGGGTGGATAGGGGGACCACAGCCATGGGAGTGGGCCGGAGCATTACGGTCTTAACAGGGAGGGGCAGATATGGCGGGGACTTTAGGGAAGGCCATTACCGGGGAAGGAGGGCTCGCTACGTCACAGAGATCCCGCCTTCCGGCCCTATGAGTCCCACTCCAAGGCCAGGTGGTGTGAGTAATCAGGACCCTGGCCTCAGGCTGCTGTCGCTAAATGCCAGGTCTGTAGTTCATAAAGCTCCTCTCGTTCGGGACTTAATTTTAGACGAGAGGACAGACCTGGCATGTATTACTGAGACCTGGCTGGGCCCGGAGGGAGGAGTCCCCCTCGTAGAGATGTGCCCAGAGGGTTTTCAGGTGCTCCATCAGCCGAGAGCTCAGGAAAGGGGTGGGGGTGTGGCCATTGTAATCTGAGAGTCTCTAGCACCTCGTAGGATCCCTGCTCCGGAGCTTGTCGGGTGTGAGTCCCTGCTAGTGAAGTTGGACCTCAAGGGTCAAGTGGGTTTGCTGCTAACGTACCTGCCTCCTAACTGCATTGCAGCAACCCTCCCCTCGCTCCTCGAGTCGATAGCCGAGCTGGCAGTTGAGTTCCCCAGACTTATGGTTCTGGGGGATTTCAATTTGCCTTCGCTCGGTGAACACTCTGATGGAGTGCAGGAGTTCATGGCTTCCATGACAACCATGGGCTTGACCCAAGTAATCCGAGGACCAACCCACTCAGCGGGTCACACACTTGACCTCGTATTTCTCTCGGAGCAGTGGAATTGTGATCTTGGTCTGAGGGGTAGCGAGATCTTGCCCCTGTCATGGTCAGACCACTACCTATTGAGGCTTGACTTTCGGAGACCAAACCCCCACTGTAGGGAGGAGGAGCCGACCAGGTGGTTCCACCCCAGGCGACTTATGGACCCTTTGGGGTTCCAGACGGAGCTTGGGGTTATTCCTGATACTCTCGCCCGCAGTCCGGCGGAGACTCTGGTTGCTGCCTGGAACTTGGCAGTGACGAAGTCTCTTAACCGGATTGCGCCTCTACGGCCGCTCTGAGGCAGTGGATCCCGGAGAGCCCCTTGGTTTACTGAGGAACTCCGGGAGATGAAGCGCCGAAGGAGACACCTAGAGCACTTATGGAGGTCCAGTAAATCCGAATCGAACCGAGCACTTTTAACAACCAGCACCAGAGAGTACATTCGAGCAATTAGGACGTCTAAGAGAAAACATATTGCCTCTCTGATTGCGTCCGCTGAGTCGTGCCCAGCCGCCCTGTTTAGGATAACCCGTTCCCTCCTAAATAGGAGGGATACGGGCGATCCGCTGCAGGGCAGGGCTGAGGATTACGTCCAATTCCTCGCGGACAAGGTTGCTCGGTTCCGGGCGGACCTGGACTCCAATTCTGCAGAACCAGCCAAGGCACTAGGGGATAATCTGGTAAGCCATTGCTGGATTGATTTTCAAGCTGTTACCCCTGAGGATGTGGACAAGGCGATGAGAGCTGTAGGTGCCTCCACATGTGTGCTGGACCCGTGCCCCTCCTGGCTGGTTGTAAACAGCAGAGAGGTGACACGAGGCTGGATCCAGGCGGTTATTACCGCCTCCCTACGGGAGGGGATCTTTCCCCCTGCTTTAAAGGCGGCGGTGGTGAGACCCCTCCTGAAGAAACCATCCTTGGATCCAGCTGTCTTAAACAACTATCGTCCGGTCTCCAACCTCCCCTTTGTGGGGAAGGTTGTTGAGAAGGTGGTGGCCTTTCAGCTCCAGCGGTCCTTGGAGGAAGCTGACTATCTCGATCCATTCCAGTCAGGCTTCAGACCTGGCTGCAGCACAGAAACCGCTTTGGTCGCGTTGACCGATGATCTCTGGAGAGCCAGGGATGGAGGCCATGCCTCCATCCTAGTGCTCCTTGACCTCTCGGCGGCTTTCGATACCATCGACCATGGTATCCTTCTGCGACGACTGCGGGAGGTGGGGGTGGGAAGCGCTGTCCTACAGTGGTTCTCCTCTTACCTCTCGGGCAGGTCGCAGTCGGTGTTGGTCGGGGGGCAGAGATCGACCCCTAGGCCCCTAACGTATGGGGTGCCGCAGGGTTCGGTCCTGTCCCCCCTTCTTTTCAACATCTACATGAAACCGCTGGGTGAGATCATCCGACGGCATGGGATAAAATACCACCAGTATGCGGACGATACGCAGTTGTATCTGTCCGCCCCGTGCCAACTCAATGAAGCGATGGATGTGATGAGCCAGGGTCTTGAGGCTGTTAAAGACTGGATGGGGGTTAACAAGCTTGTGCTCAATCCAGAAAAGACCGAGTGGCTGCCGTGTTTCCCTCCCACAAATTGGCCTAGTGTTCCATCTCTCAGGCTGGGGGGCCAAATTGTATACCCCTCAGACAGGGTTCGCAACTTGGGAGTCCTCCTGGACCCACAGCTGACTTTTGAACATCATCTGTCAGCTGTGACCAGGGGGGCATTTGCCCAGGTTCGCCTGGTACACCAGTTGCGTCTCTACCTGAACCGGGAGGCCCTCACAACAGTCACTCATGCCCTTGTGACCTCTAGGCTGGAGTACTGCAATGTGCTCTACATGGGGCTGCCCTTGAAGAGTATTTGGCAACTTCAGCTGTTCCAGAATGCGGCCGCGCGAGCGATCATGGGTGTACCTCGTTTCACCCACATAACACCTATCCTCCGCGAGCTGCACTGGCTGCCTATTGATCTCCAAGTGCGATTCAAGGTGCTACTTATCACCTACAAAGCCCTTCATGGTATTGGACCTGGGTACTTGAGAGACCGCCTACTGCCAATTACCTCCACTAGACCGATACGATCGCATAGATTAGGCCTCCTCTGAATTCCATCATCCAGCCAGTGTAGACTGGCAACTACCTGGAGGAGGGCCTTCTTGGTGGCTGCTCCGATCCTCTGGAACGAACTCCCCGTGGAGATTCGGACCCTCACCACCCTCCAGTCCTTCCATGCCGCCCTAAAGATCTGGCTGTCCCGGCTGGCCTGGGGTTAAGATCCTAACCCCACTCGAATTGTGTGACTGTTGTGTTTTTAAATGATGTAGTGTCTTTATGTTGTAAAATGTTTGTCCTCCCCCCCCCCTTTTTGAACTGTGAGCCACCCTGAGTCCCCCCAGGGAAAAGGGCGGCATACAAATAAAGGGAAAATGAAATGAAATGAAATGGAATAACAGAAACTTGGTGGGATGAAACTCACAACTTGAACATACTGATAGAAGGATACAAGCTCTTCAAAACAAAAAACAAAAAAAACAGACCCCATAAAAGAGGAGGAGTTGCACTGTAGGTAAAGAACCACTATATTGCTACAGAATTACATGAAACCAAAGACAAAACCTCCTAGAATGCATATAGGTCAACATAACAGAAAAAAAGAATGACATGGCTGTAAGTGTGTACTATAGACCACTCAACCATAGAGAGAATTAAGCAGTGGGGTACCATAGGTTCTGTCTTGGGCCCAGTACTCTTCATTATCTTCATAAATGACATAGATGAGGGAATAGAAGGGGAATTTACCAAATTTGCAGATGATTCTAAGCTGGCAGGAATAGTTAACACTCTAGAAGATAGGCTCAAGATCCAGATGGAGCTTGACAGACTTGATCACTGGGCCGTATCTAACAAAATGAAATTCAATGTAGAGAAAAGTAAAGTCCTACACTTAGGTAAACTAGGTTTAATAACAGTGACTGTGAGAGGGTTCTTGAAGTCTTAGTAGGCAACCAGTTAAATATGAGCCAGCAATGTGCAGCAGCTGCCAAAAAAGCCAATGCAATCCTAACTTGCATTAATAGAGGGATACAATCAAGAACAAGTGAGGTACTAATACCACTCTATAAAGTTCTAGTAAGACCACACCTAGAGTACTGCATCCAGTTTTGGTCACCACAGTTGAGACTCTAGAAAAAGTGCAGAGGAGAGCAATCAGGATGATTAGGGGACTGGAGACTAAAACATATGAAGAACGGTTAAAGGAACTGGGCATGGCTAGTCTAGTGAAGAGAAGGATCAGGGGAGACATAGCAGTGTTCCAAAATTTGAGGGGCTGCCATGGAGAGGAGGGGGGTCAAGCTATTTTCCAAAGCACCTGAAGGCCAGACAAGGAATAATGGATGGAAACTTCTTTTTGCTCCTCTGATCTCCTTTGTGAATACATTTCTGGCCTGATTGTACAGCATTCTATTGATTTTTCTGTAGTCTTCCTCTTTAGAATGTATTTGTATTGTATTTGTATTTATTATACTTGTATGCCGCCCTATTCCCGGGGGACTCAGGACGGCGAACAAACACATGGGGAAGGGGGCAATACAAAAACAAACGAGACAAAGAGGATACAAAGACAAATTAAAAACTACACAACAATCAACAATTCGAGTGGGGCTGGGAACTCATCAGCCCCAGGCCTGCCGGAACAGCCAGGTCTTGACGGCTTTGCGGAAAGCCTGAAGGGTGGTGAGGGTCCGAATCTCCATGGGGAGATCGTTCCAGAGGGCCGGAGCAGCCACAGAAAAGGCCCTCCCCTGGGGGGTCGACAGTCGACATTGGCTAGCTGATGGTTTCCGGAGGAGGCCTAATCTGTGGGATCTAATTGGTTGAAGGGAGGTAATTGGCAGGAGGAGGTCTCTCAAGTACCCAGGTCCGATACCATGCAGGGCTTTAAAAGTAACAACTAGCACCTTGAAACACGTCCGGAGTCCAATAGGCAGCCAGTGCAGCTCGCGGAGGATAGGTGTAACGTGGGTGTACCGAGGTGCACCCACAAATGCTCACGCGGCTGCATTCTGGACAAGCTGTAGTCTCCAAATGCTCTTCAAGGGCTGCCCCATGTAGAACCCATTACAGTAGTCCAGTCTTGAGGTCACAAGGGCGTGAGTGACTGTTCTGAGGGCCTCCCGGTTCAGGTAGGGACGCAATTGGTGCACCAGGCGAACCTGGGCAAATGTCCCCCTGGTCACAGACGACAAATGATGTTCTAAAGTCAGCTGTGGGTCCAGGAGGACTCCCAAATTGTGAACCCTGTCTGAGGGGCATATAATTTCACCCCCCAACCTGAAAGATTTTTTTTTTAAATATATTTTATTCATTTTCACATTCCATTTTACAATCACTTATATACAGAGTATTTGCTATAAGAAAAAAATAAAATAAAAAAGAAAACACAACTCATCATTCACAACCCCACCTGACACTTCCATCCTCCATACACCCCATCTACCCCCTCCAACTTTCCTTTCCTCCCTCTAACACTCCCCTCCTACTTCCCTTTCCCCTCAAACCTTCCTTCTCCCCTTACTCCCAACATGCCCTCCTTACATTCCCCTTACTCCTTCCTTACTCCTCCCTCTTCTTTCCCTCCACCTCCCTCCTTGGTGTATGCCTTTATTCAAGTGTTGTTTAATCTGATAAAAAGTAAAATAAACCAAGGGAAAAAAAATATAAAGAAAGAAAAGAGAAAAAAAAAAGGAAAAAAAAAACAACCGTATATAAGTGCATTCTTGTTCTTATTGAGACTATGTTAACACCCACCCACCCACCCCCCATAAATCCCCATCCCTAATCCTCCCGACTTCCCGGGGCCCACACCTGGCACTGCCTTCTATCTAAAGTATCTTGTGTTCATATGGATTAAAAATAAAAGTAATATATTAAAGGAAAGAAAAACAAGAAAAAAGAAAGAAAAGAAAAAAGAAAAAAGAAAAAGGAAAAAAAAGAAAAAGAACTCTTTGTGTTAAGCTCAGCCCCCCATCTTTATCTATGCTTAAATAGTGTAAGTCATTCTATCTATATTTTATTCTCGTCTCTTACTTCTTTGTTATTTACCCCAACCTCATGTAGACTCTCCCGTTCCTCTTCCTTAACCTTGTATTCAGATAAACATTTGTACAAATTTGTATAGACATCAATATACAATCTAGCTCAAAAATAATCCCTTCTAGTAAAATTTAAGCAGCGTGGATCATTCCACATATTCAAATATTACTTTACAGAAGAATAATCAAACTTTCCCTTCTAATAGGATTTAAACAGCGTAAATAATCTTTCTTAACCTTATTTTCAAACAGTAATTCAAAATAATCTAACCAAACTTTCCCTTCTTAGTAAAATTTAAGCAGCGTGAATCAAGTATTACTTTACACAAAAATCAGTTTACATTCTATCTTAAGATGATCCCGACCGGCTTTCCCTTCTAATAGGATTTAAACAACGTAAATCATTCCGCATGCATTTTACCCTCATCCCTTGCTTGTCTGATATTTACCACTATCAAATTTATGCAGACATTAGTTTAAGATCTAGCTCAAAATAATTTCACCAAACTTTCCCTTCTAATAAGAATTAAATAGCATGGATCATTCCACATATTCAAATAATACTTTCAACAAGAATCAGTTAACCTTCTGTTTTAAAAAATAATCTCGTCCAGCTTTCCCTTCTAACAGAATTTAAACAACATAAATCATTTTGCATCCTTTTACATATATACATTCAATATCACCCCACCAATATACGTAAATCATTCCGCATGCATTTTACCCTCATCCCTTGCTTCTCTGATATTTACCACTATCAAATTTATGCAGACATTAATTTAAAATCCAACTCAAAATAATTTCACCAAGCTTTCCCTTCTAATAAAAATTAAATAGCATGGATCATTCCACATATTCAAATAATACTTTCAACAAGAATCAGTTTACCTTCTGTTTTAAAGTAATCCCTTCCAACAGAATTTAAACAACATAAATCATTCCGCATTCATTTTACATATATACAATCAGTATCACCCCACCAATAAGTTCCGCTTTTTCTACCGGAGAGAGGTCGCAAACCCCCATTCAGTCCACAACTTTGGCAAATATTTTAAAATGTCTAAATCCTCGATCTCCGCTTTTCTGCTTCTCCGAGGGAGGAAAGGCTACCCCCTCCATCTTGCAGCCATGTGGTCTGTTGCTTGCCTTCTCCTTCAGCTTGTCTCTCCTCTTTTCCAAGTGAATCAGGAAGTCCCGCCTTCAAAGTCTTGTAATAGAAATCTCGAGCCTCCGAAACAGAGTTAAGACGAAGTCTTTGATTCTCAAATGTGACCGTAATGCCGGCTGGGGCCTCCCATCTATATTGAATCTGTTGATTTCTAAGCTCTTTAGTTAAAAAAGCATAGTCTCTTCTTGCTCTCAACATCTGGAAAGGTATTTCTTTGAAGACAATCAAGTCCTGGTCATCAACTCGCAGACTATTATTATGAAACTTTTGCATAATCGCGTTTCTGGATTCTTTTGTGGAAAAATATATAATTATGTCCCTCGGGAGCTGTCGCTGTTCCGCTACCAACGAATTCTGGCGAGAGATTTTCCGAATCTGCCAATCAAAGTTAAGTCCCGGGCTTCCCACTGCATGGCTGAAGGCTTCAACAAAGGTCTGTTTCAGATTCTCTCGCTCCTTTTCGCGGAATCCTCTGACTCTTATTGCGAATGCCTTCTTATTAAAGTTTATCATCACGAGCTGTTCTTGAGTGTCTCTAATTTTTTGTTGTAATATTTGAATATTAGTAGTCAAATTAAAATTAGCCTCCTCCAAGCTTTCCAATTTATTCTCTATTTCAGCAGAATAATCTGACAGGGCAGACACGGCTGCAAACGTATTCGCCTTCATTTGGTCAATTTTAGACTTTAAATCATCATATAGCTCCAATACAAATTCCTTAATTTCTTGTTTAAAATCATTAAGCATTTGAAAGAAAAATTCCTGTGTTAAAAATTCTCCAGTAGAGGGCGTAGGAGACAAGGGCTGCGATTCCAGTATAGATTCTTTAGATTCTTTAGGCACATTTGTAGAGAGACGCTTCGATTTTGACCTGGGTGCCATTATAAATAAACAAATAAACAGCGCTTTCGCTCCCCTCTGTTTCCCAAAAAAAAAATTTATTTTGTTAAGGAGCGGTCTGCAGGAAGGTAAAACCGGCTAAGTACATCCCCTATCAGTCACCAACGGGGAGAAATCGCCATTTTGAAGTCCGTTTAAACAAAGAAGCCTCTAAGACAAATGGTGCTGGTGTTTAAGATAGTAATAAAAGCATAAATCTCACAGGGGTGGGACCCGCCCGTATTAATCCTAGCTTCAAACAACTTTGCTTTGTCCTGGGGGGGGGGGCTCGCCTGTCTGGGGCTGCAAAAAAGGCAGCTGAGAAGAACTGGCTGGAGATAAAAGCTCCGCTCACGCTGGATCTAATCTCTGTCCACAGCCAAAAAAAAAGAGAAAGGCTGTGAATTACGAATAGACCCTAGCACACAGAGCTACTCCCTGCCCCTTTCTTAGCCAAAAAGGGGTGATATCTATGATCTTATTTAGATATACAGACCAGATCTCTCAGAGGAGCTCGGTTGAGCCCTCCTCGGCAACAGGCTCCGCCCCCCTCCCCCAACCTGAAAGATTGAATACAAGGCCAATCTTTGGGAGGGAAAAACACAAGCCACTCGGTCTTGTCGGGATTGAGTGCAAGCTTGTTCACAACCAGCAAGACCCTAACAGCCTCCAGGCACTGACACATCACGTCAACAGCTTCACTGAGTTGGCACGGGGCGGACAGATACAGCTGTGTATCGTCCGCATATTGGTGGTATTTTATCCCGTGCCGCCGAATGATCTCACCCAGTGGCTTCATGTAGATGTTAAAAAGGAGGGGGGACAGGACCGAACCCTGCGGCACCCCATACTTAAGGGGCCTAGGGGTCGACCTCTGCCCTTCAACCAACACCGACTGCAACCTGTCCGAGAGGTAGGAGGAGAACCACCGAAAAATTGTGCCTCCCACTCCTACCTCCCGCAACCACCACAGAAGGATACCATGGTCGATGGTATCAAAGTCCGCTGAGAGGTCTAGGAGCACTAGGATGGAGGCATGACCCCCATCCCTGGCTCTCCAGAGATCATCGATCAATGCGACCAAAGCAATTTCCGTGCTGTAGCCAGGACGGAAACCAGATGGGAAGGAATCCAGATAATCGGTTTCATCCAAGGACCGCCGGAGCTGAGAGGCCACCACTTTCTCAACAACCTTCCCAAAAAAGGAGAGGTTGGAAACTGGACGGTAGTTACTTAAAATGGCTGGATCCAAAGACGGTTTCTTCAGGAGGGGTCTCACCACCACTGCCTTTAGGAGGGGCAGGAAGGATCCCTCCCGAAGAGAGGTAGTGATTATCGTCTGGATCCAGCCGCGTGTCACCTCCCTGCTGTTTGCAACCAGCCAGGAGGGGTACGGGTCCAGCACGCAAGTGGAGGCACTCACCGCTCGCATGGCCTTTTCTACTTCCTCAGACGTGACAAGTTGAAAATCAATCCATAAATTCCGCTCAAGACCCTCCCCCGGTACCTTGGCTCTGAGCAATTGGAGGCCAGGTCTGCCTGAAGCCAAGCAACTTTGTCCGCTAAGAACTGGGCAAATTCCTCAGCTCTACCTTGTAAAGCGTCATCCGTGTCCCTCCCTTTCATGAGGGAGCGGGTTATTCTGAACAAGGCGGCTGGGCGCGATTCAGCGGATGCAATCAGAGCGGCAAAATATCCGCTTTTTGATGCCCATATTGCCAGAAGGTAGACTCTGATGCAAGCTCTCAACAGTGCTCGGTCTGACTCGGACTTACTGGCCCTCCAGCGGCGCTCTAGGCATCTCTTTTGGCGTTTCATCTCCCGGAGATCCTCAGTAAACCAAGGAGCTCTCCTGGATCCGCTACCTCGGAGAGGCCGTAAAGGTGCAATCCGGTTAAGAGCCTCCGCCGCCTCTGAGTTCCAAGCAGCAACCAAGGTCTTCACCGGACTGTGGACGAGAGTATCAGGTATAACGCCAAGTGCCGTCTGGAAACCCAGAGGGTCCATTAGGTGCCTGGGGTGGAACCACCTAATCGGTTCCTCCCCCCTACAGTGGGGGATTGGCCTCCGAAAGTCAAGCCTCAGTAGGAAGTGGTCCGACCATGACAGGGCAGGATCTCAGTACCCCTCAAACCAAGATCACGACTCCACTGCTCCAAGAGAAATATGAGATCGAGCATGTGACCCACTGAGTGAGTTGGACCCGAATTACTTGGGTCAAGTCCATGGCTGTCATGGAAGCCATGAACTCCTGTGCCCCATCAGAACGCTCACCAAGCGAAGACAAATTGAAATCCCCCAGCACCATAAGCCTGGGGAACTCAACTGCCAGCTCGGCTACTGACTCGTGGAGCGAGGGGAGGGCTGTTGTAACGCTGTTGGGAGGCAGGTACGTTAACAACAAGCCCACTTGACCCCCAAGGTCCAACTTCACCAGAAAGGACTCACACCCAACAAGCTCCGGAGCAGGGCTCCTACGAGGAACTAAAGATCTTCGGATAACGATAGCCATTCCCCCACCCCTTCACTGGGGTCGCAGCTGATGAAGCACCTGAAAACCCTCTGGGCACATCTCAGTGGGGGGGGGGGACTCCTCCCTCTGGGCCCAGCCAGGTTTCAGTAATACATGTCAGGTCTGCCCCCTCGTCTAAAATTAGGTCCCGGACGAGGGGAGCCTTGTGAACCACAGACCTGGCATTTAGCAACAGCAGCCTGAGACCAGGGCCCTGACTACTCACGCCATCTGGCCTTGGAGTGGAACTAATAGGGCTGGAAGGAGGGATCTCTGAGATGTAGTGAACCCTCCTTCCCTGGTAATGGCTAGCCCTAAAGTCCCCACCATATCTGCCCCTCCCTGTTATGACCGTAATGTTCCGGCCCACTCCCGGGTCCGTGGTCCCCCCATTCTTCCCTCTGGCTACCGCATTCTCTGGCAGGCCCTTCGAATCAAACATCCTAGGCTGGGATTAAGCCTAGGTCCCCCCTGACACTTCTGCAGAGCACTCAGTACAGAGGGTACCTGGTTGTGGTCCCAGCCTACTCAGACATACACAATCACTCACAACACTCCCCACAAAGCGATTAAAAAAACACAAATACAGCAATATAAAATAAAAGTGGGCACAATCAGTCAACCACATTCATACCACATACACTCACCATACCATTTAAAAAGTTGTGCGATGGTGCGATTTGAGATCATGCAAGAACTTTCTAGAATGAGGGAGGAAAACTAAAGTCCCAATCTTCTCCCATAGGAAGAGCAGAATCCGAGAGTCAGGGGTAAGCAGCACGGTAGCAGCAATTGGAGGGACAGTTCCCAGAGCAGGTGTCTCAAGGCCAGTCATCTCCAATAGTCTCAATGGCCTTGGTGAAACAGGGCTCCCACAGGCAGCTGGGACCCGGTGTCCTGGAATCGCGGCAGTCTCAATAATATCAGCGGTCTCTAGAAGTTGAACTGTGGCACTCCCAAGTGGCCTCGGCATTCCAGGCGGCTCCAAACCCCTTAAACCAGCTGGGCCGCAGCGTTGGCCAAATGCAGCAAAGGCGGCAGTGAGGCTGTTACCAGCTGGAACTCCCCTCCATGGAAAAAAGGGGGGAGGCGCACGCCCTCGCAGTTCCGCGGTGTTTCCCACATCCCAGGCAAGCCGCAGCAGTTCGTCTGTTCCAAAAACGCTCGTGCCACCCCTGTTCGCCTTGGGGGGGAGGGAGGCCGTTTATATGTAACTACAGTCGCCATTCGCTGTCCGCACCTCCCGCACTGTCTGGAGGAAGGGGGGTGCCGTTCGTATGCTTCTTCCCCACCACCTCCCAGGGCTCAAAACAAAGCGCAGCAGTTCTTTCGGCTCAAGCCACCTGTATCATCTCCGGGGGGGGGGGGGATGATGTAGCTGCTTAAGTTTAGCTGTGAAGCAAGGTTTATTGTCACTGTATATTTGCATGTTTCTCAAAGGCACACATAGGTTTTTACAAAAACTCACATATGATGTTACAGTATCTGTGAGTTCATCCAAGTCTGCAGAGGTACCTTTGAAAATATTCCAATCAGTTCAGTCAAGGCAAGCCTGTAGATTTCGCTTTGCCTCCTCAGTTCTAGTCCTCACTGATTTAATTGTTGGTTTCATGGTTTTAAGTCTTTGTCTGTAAGCAGGTACAAGGTATCCCACAGTTGCTTATAGTAAAGACCGATAAGCATCTTTTAATGTTGTGTAGCAGTTGTCTAAAGAAGGGGTGGGTTTCACTTTTTTTACTAGTGGTTCTGTGGGCGTGGTTTATTTTGTGGGCATGGTTTGACAGTCATGTGACCGGGTGGGAATGGTTTGGTGGTCATTTGACTGGGTGGGAGTGGCCAAGTCGATATCACTGAATTGTTTGCCTCAATGAATGACCTACAAAAAGAAGATATAAAAAAGAAAATGTATTATTTTGTGTACTTACTACTTAAATAAGAATAAAATAAGTACACAAAACAATAAAAGAGTTACTTATAGAAGGAAGATGACTGTCCTGCCTGCCTTCAACATCACCAACTGACCAACAATAAAACAGCTGCACACTATACTTACAAGACTTTAATTGCACGCACTACATAAGGATGAAACAATAAACAATAAAACAGCTACACACTATACTTACAAGGATGACTGTCCTTGCCTGCCTTCGACACCACCAACTGCCCACCTTGCTCCAATGAATTACCTGCACAAAGAAGAGACACAGAAAGAAAGACTTTAAATGCATGCACATGTACCTTACATAAGAATAACACAATGAAAAAGACATACTCAAGTACTTAGTTGTGTTATTGGTTTTGTGGCTGAAGATGTTTCCACATCGTTCTTTCGTTTGCGGCCTCCTCAGTTGCACTTTTCTTATTCTTCCTTCATGGATCATCAACCGTGGGATGGTGTGCTCTGAGCCACTTTTTGACAGAAGGAATTAGGTCCCATTTTGTTACAGGTAAGCCAATAATGCTAATTATCATCAAATTGCTAAGATTTGGAACAGGCAGGTTCTTTGTTCTGAACATATGAGGTTCATTTTTTAAAATTATTTTTTTTATTTTTTGAATAGACACAAACACGACAAACACCATAAAAACATATTCCATTACAAATTATAAAAAGTGTGTCAATTGGTTACAAGAACTTTCGTGCATTCCTTCACCTATAATCCATATCAAAATATATAAATTTCACATCAAATATATTTATATATATTACTATCATCATACCTCATCCTTCATATGACTATAGTTGTTTTAACATCCCTTTATAACAAATATTCCAAAATTCAAAGCAAAACCACATAATGGCATTCCATTGTCTATTTTCAATATCATCCAACAACATTCTATCTTTGTGAAACGTTCTAAATAAAAATTAATTATGTGTCAGGCCTGCATTTATATTTCTTTTAGAATTTTGGCCTGCCACACTTTCTTTTATTTCATTATTCTGTTTCTTTAAGTATAGTCGATGGGAGGGGGGAATAGAAGGAGTAGGATTTTGGAATGTATTATTTTCATTCTTTACTAGAAGTCAAGGTCATCCTTTGTCTCCGCACTTTCACACCTGAGCAGAAGCAGTTGGCAGTAGACGCCAGAGTGGAAGATGAAGATTGAACCATGTGATGGATTGTGGGTGTGGGGACAAGATCGTGAACTTTTAACTGGGTGGGATTCTGATGTAACTTCCAGAGTTGGAATCCCACAGAACGATGCCAACATGCCTGTCTTATTAAATTGGAACTTTAAGCATAGTTTTGCCTTCGACTCTGATTTAATTCTGCATGGTATTTGGAACGCTGACATAATTCCAACTCTCTCTTCAAAATAAATCACCAGCACCCCTCCCTCACGGGGGGGCTGGCGAGGTTTACTGTTTCTCCAACACTGAACCACACCGGTCAGCGTAAAACATCAGCGAACAATTAGGAGAAAGCCTTTTAAGATAAGAAACTGAGATGAGATGTCTCTCTACAAATCTTCAAAGGTGAAGCAGTTTCACTTTTAAAATTTATTGCGCTGGCAAGAAGCCCAGCCTGTGGGGGATGCAAAGAAGTAGAATGGAGGAGCTTATTCTCAATGTGGAGAATGGATGGCATGAAGATCTGATGAATGGAGATTCCAGCCACCCTCATGCAGTCAGCTCCGATGGAGATCCCAGACCATTCCGGACAATTAAATATGAGTGCATACTCCCCCTCCTTCCCCCCAGCCAAGGCTTGGAAAAAACCCTGGAGTGGAGATTTTGACTCCTTCCAAATGGAGATATTTGAAATGAGCCAATGCCCTGCAACTGAGTTGAAGACAGAATCCCTATCAAGATGGGATTTTCAACCCAGCCAGAAAGAAGGGATTTGGCAAACATCCTCCACTTACCAGCCAGCAGAGGGGCCCTTGGGCCAGAAATCCTCCAAGCCAGCGGAGGGGCCCTTGGGCCAGAAATCCTCCAAGTCAGCAGAGGGGCCCTTGGCATATAAACCCCCCTAACCAGCCATCATTGGGTGAACTGCAACCTGTGAATCAGGCATCCTCAGGATGGGTCTTAATCCCAGGTCATGGATGGAAGGGTTTCCAGTTGGTACCTGCCCTTCTATGCCCGTCTATGCTAACCCTGGGACTGACTGAGGCCTTCCTTGCGGTCACTCCACAGGCTTATGTAGATTGCGAAGCCCGCTGGTGCTTTCGGTCATTGCTTCCCACCCCCAGCACCCCCACAAAGTCACCTTCTGAGCTCTGGCAGTCTTCGCAGTATGTACACAAGGCCAGGGAGTGGCAGAAAGCAAGTCCTCAGCCACTCCCCAGGCTCGCATAGACCACAAAGTCCGCTAGCACTCTCAGTAGTTTTTTGCTGCCTCCCCCTACACTCCACGCCCCACAAAGTCACAACCAAGGCCTGCAGTAGACTTACTTACCTTTAGGCAGCCTCAGGTGGAGGCAGCAGTTCCGTTGGGGTGCAGCAGGCAGGCCGGGAAGTCAGCAAGGACTCAATCTCAGGAAGTCACCAATGGACGATGCAAGGGCAAGGGCAGTAACAGTAGGGGAAATATGAAAGGAACATGTTGCGAAGAGAAGTTCATACAAGATTTATTAAGAAAGTAAGTAGAATATTAATGCTACAAATGGCAAGACATATAAGACTGCACTATTACTGGAAAGATACAGGTTGATGCAATGAAAATGTATAATAAAAACTAAGCTAAATTTAGTTTACTATTAGTATGTATAAAATGAAGTGACAATAGCTATAGTTAAATAATGATTAATAATAACAATACATATAGATACACTAGTTTGATAATATGAAATTTTATATAAGCAACGCATGGATAATATGAAAGGAGGTTTAAAAGCTTTATCTAGAATGTGTTATAAACATGTATTGTGATTGGATGATTTTAGAATGATTTAATAGAATGTTATCATATATCCATTCTAGATTTTGAATATTATATATAAAAGGATGTAAAAACAATTATAATCAAATTAAGGTTGAGATATAATAATCATGATATACATGAATATATGTAAATTTAAAATGTGCAATTTGATAAGAAAAGCAGGTGATGAATATGGAAGAGATGCATGGAAATACTGTAATCAACTGACACACTTTCTACAATTTGTAATGGAATATGTTTTTTTTATTTTTATGTTTGTTTTTCTTTGTTCAAAAATAAATAAAAAAAATTTTTTTTAAAAAAAAAGAAGGGCCATTCTTCCAAATTAAAATGTCTATATCAGCTTTCCGGACAGAGAAGTGTAAAGACCAGGCACCTGGCCACCAGGGTTTCAAGTCTGCAGTTCACAGGCCTTCATCCTCTTCATCAAAAGGGGATCAGGAATCCCAGGCCAGCACCAGTAGTTCTTTCCATCTCTCTTCCATCGGGTTGAAGCAGAACCCTGACTCCTTCAACCCACTGTTCCCAATAAATACTTGTAGGGGTCAGGCATGGACATCCAGGGACACATCTTGCATGATGTCCAGCTGGGGACTGTGAGCAGCAGGCTGGTTGAGGATATGTTTACCCCTATAGTGGTTGGGTTACGTCAAGCATACAACTGCCCCCTCCTGGGTTACCCAACATCCAGGACATTATAGCTTCGGCCATTTCCCAGGGCATAGCTGCGGGCCTACACCAGGGTCTGGAGCAGCACCACCAGCGGTTCCGGTGGCTATGCCACCTGCAGTGCCAGCGCCGCCTATGCAGAGGCCCTTATCACCTGCTAGGTCACACCACAGTCAGTCTCCCATCTCAGAAGATGGAGAGATTAAAGACACAGAATGATGATGATGAGGCAGTTCTAGAGAAAGCCTCATTCTCGGGGCTCGGGGCTGTTCTAGCAAGTCCACTTCAAGACCTTGCTCACCAAGGCCAAAGGTTCAGGCACCTTTGTGGCAGTCCCAACCGCCCCAGCTCCTACTATAGCTTCAGCTTCAGCTGATTCATTTTTTATGGAACAGACAGTAGAAATGGAGACCATTCCTGCCCCCAAACTGTTTCTGGATGTAATACAGTGCCAGTGGGCGTCCCCAACATCGGGACCTATACCTCCATTGACAGACAAGAAGTTCTACAATGTTGCCACTGATATGGGACAAGTCCTCCAAGTTCTGACAATCGACGCTCCAATAGCAGCCCTCTACACAGTGACCACCATGTCTTGATCACAAGAAGTAGTCCTCAAACCAGAGGACAAGAGAGCTGACCTCACAATGCAGCGCGGTCATCAAGCCGCGGCTTGGGTAGTGTGAGCTTCAACTACTGCATCTTTCTTCTCATGATCTTGCCTCTTTTGGCTCCAGCAGCTTTAGCAAAGAATTCCAGCAGCTGATTTGAGGGCCCATCATGACTTAAATAAGATAATGGCTGCAGTACAATTCATGGCTGATGCTACTCTTAATGCCACGCTCTTTGCATCCAGGGCCATGGCTTCATCTGTCGCTTCACGCCGCCTACTGTGACTCCGCCAGTGGCAGGCAGATATGAGGCATAAATGGCATCTAGCACCTGCCCTTATAAAGGGGGGTGGGTCCCTGTTTGGAAAGGTTCTAAAGGACAAAGATAAAAGAAAAATTTTACTCTCAGCGTCCAGGAAAGGGACACACCACTACAACCGTACACCAGGAGGCAGCCCTTTCGGGCACAGAGCTACAGTACCTCCTTTTGAGGGCACGAGTATGGATCCCCAGGTATTAGGGCTCAGGGGGGGTATCACCAGAGACAGTCCTACAGATACCAAAGGGGAAACCAGGCCAAGAAGCCCTTTCGGGGGGGGGAGGAGATCGTAACTTCCAAAAGTCTTAGATCCCCCCCATGCCTCTATACATATCGGGAGGTGTTTAGCCTTTTTCACTGACCGATGGGACATGATTACCTCCGATGACTGGGTACAACGTACCATTAGATCAGGCTTAGCTCTAGTATTTGTCTCCACACCCCCGAGTTTCTTTATTCATTGCTCGGTTTCCCGCAATCCGGACAGACAAACCCTTATGAATTCGGCAATACAACACCACCTGGACATCAGGGCTGTCCAACTGGTTCTGGATGACCAATTACATCAGGGTTTGTATTCTATTCTTTTTTGTTATTCCCAAAGCTTCGGGGGTGGGGGGTGGAGAGCAATACTGGGCCTAAAATGGCTCAACCGCTACTTAAAATATCGCAGATTTAAAATGCATTCTGTGAAGTTTCCAAAAGATGACCTAATTAATTTACAAGCCTCGAGACAATGTTCAAAAGAAATCCAGTCATTTATTAGGATCAACATTTTGGCATGTTCTTCTGCGGAGCCAAAACTGATTTTCGGTTAATGGTCTTTGCACTTTACTCCTTGTCTCTCCCCTCCCCTCAGTCTGTGTCATAAAACATATCCAGTGGCCTGCCAGTTTGGCATCATGGCTCCCCTGGAGAATTAGGGTACGTAGGGATTCCTGGATGTAGAGTTTTGTCCCCTTCCATGCGAAGTCATCTCTTTTTGTCAAGATGTGTTTGTTATTTCGGAACCAGGAGTCTGCTAGCATTTCGGTTTTGAGTCTCATGGTTAGGTCGCTTGTGGGTTGGTCTTGCCGGTCATGGTGTTGCCACCTGGTGGTCATTTGGGCAGCTGTTTGATGGCGTCCATTACCTGCTCCCATTTGCATTTGTACTGGGGCATGCGGGAGAGGGCATCAGCTAGAAAGTTCCTCTCCCCTGGGATGTGCTTTAAAACAAAATCAAAATGGTTGGAGTATTGAGCCCATCGGACGTGTTTGGGTGATAGTTTCCATGCGGTCCTGAGCGCCTCCAGATTTTTGTGTTCAGTCCAGACTTCAAATAGTTTCTGCCCCCCTTCCAACAGGTGTCTCCAGGTTAGCAGTGCCTATCTTACCACGAAAGCCTCCTTTTCCCATGCGGCCCATCGTCTCTCTGTGTCTGTGAGCTTGCAGGAGGTGTAGACGCAGAGTTGTAAGTTTCCTTGGTTGTTTCTTTGGAGTAACACCGCTCCCACTGCCATGTCGCTGGTGTCTGCCTGGATCACGAAGGGTTGCTCGGGGTCAGGATGCTTCAGCACTGCCTCCTTTGTGAATATTTCTTTTAATGTTTCAAACGCATCTTGGCAGGTTAGGTCCCACTGTAGGGGATGTCCCGGGTGAGGTTTCATTCTTGGGCTCCCTGTCTTCAGGAGGTCTGCCAGGGGTTTGGCAATCTTTGCAAAGGAGGGGATGAATTGCCTGTAGAAGTTTGTGAACCCTAGGAAGCTTTGTAGCTGTCTGCGGGTGCAAGGGGATTGCCAGCCTAGGACGGCTTGTACTTTGGCTGGATCCATCTCTGTTCCCTCATTTGACACTTGGTAACCCAGGTAGTCTAACCGTGCACAGGGGAATGCACATTTTGATACCTTGACATACAGATTGGCTGCAAGAAGTTTTTCTAGTATGTTGTTATGTTTGTTTGTGTTTATTCAATTTGTATGCTGCCCTATTCCTGAGGGACTCAGGGCGGCTAATAAACAGAGGGGAAGGGGAGTACACCCACACAAAAAAAAGGCAAACAAATTTAAAACACAACAACATTCGCAATAATTCAAGTGGGGCTGGGAACTCATCAGCCCCAGGCCTGCCGAAACAGCCAGGTCTTAGTGGCTTTGCGGAAAGCCGGAAGGGTGGTGAGGGTCCGGATCTCCACGGGAGATCGTTCCAGAGGACCGGAGCAGCCACAGAGAAAGCCCTCCCCCGAGGAGTTGCTAGTTGGCACTGACTAGCAGATGGAATTCGGAGGAGGCCTAATCTGTGGGATCTAATTGGTCATAGCAAGGTAATTGGCAAGAGGCGGTCTCTCAAGTACCCAGGTCCAATACCATGTAGGGCTTTAAAAGTAACGACTAGCACCTTGAAGTGAGTCCAGAGACCAACAGGCAGCCAGTGCAGCTCGCGGAGGATAGGTGTACCGTGGGTGTACCGAGGTGCACCCACAATCGCTCGCGCGGCTGCATTCTGGACAAGCTGAAGTCTCTGAATACTCTTCAAGGGCAGCCCCATGTAGAGCGTGCTACAGTAGTCCAGTCTTGAGGTCACAAGGGCGTGAGTGACTGTTCTAAGGGCTTCCCGATCCAGGTAGGGTCGCAATTGGTGCACCAGGTGAACCTGGGCAAATGCCCCCCTGGCCACAGCCGACAAATGATGTTCTAAAGTCAGCTGCGGGTCCAGGAGGACTCCCAAATTGCGAACCCTGTCTGAGGGACGTATAATTTCACCCCCCAGCCTGAGAGATGGAGTACAAGGCCAATCTTTGGGAGGAAACAGTAATAGACACTCAGTCTTGTCGGGATTGAGAGGAAGCTTGTTCATACCCATCCAGACCCTGACAGCCTCCAGGTACTGACACATCACTTCAACCGCTTCACTGAGTTGGCATGGGGCGGACAGATACAACTGTGTACCATCCACATATTGATGGTATTTTATCCCGTGCCACCAAATGATCTCACCCAGCGGCTTCATGTAGATATTGAATAGGAAGGGGGACAGGACCGAACCCTACGGTACCCCATAGTTAAGGGGCCTAGGGGTCGACCTCTGCCCTCCTACCAATACTAACTGCGACCTGTCTGAGAGGTAGGAGGAGAACCACCGAAGAACAGTGCCTCCCACTCCCACCTCCCGCAACCGCCGCAGAAGGATACCATGGTCGATGGTATCGAAGGCCGCTGAGAGGTCAAGGAGCACTACGATGAAGGTATGGCCCCCATCCCTGGCTCTCCAGAGATCATCGATCAGCGCGACCAAAGCAGTTTCCGTGCTGCAGCCAGGCCTAAATCCAGACTGAAAGGAATCCAGATAATCGGTTTCATCCAAGGACCGCGGGAGCTGAAAGGCCACCACTTTCTCAACAACCTTCCCAACAAAGGGGAGGTTGGAGACTGGACGATAGTTACTCAAGATGGCTGGATCCAAAGACGGCTTCTTCAGGAAGGGTCTCACCACCACAGCCTTTAATAGGGGCGGGAAGGATCCCTCCCGGAGTGTTAACTATCGCCTGGATCCAGCCACGTGTCACCTCCCTGCTGTTCGCGACCAGCCAGGAGGGGCACAGGTCCAGTATACAAGTGGAGGCACTCACCGCTCCCATGGCCTTGTCCACTTCCTCAGGCATGACAAGTTGGAACTCAGTCCATAAATTCCGCTCAAGACCTTCCCCCAGTAACTTGGCTGGCTCTGAGCAATTGGAGGTCTGTCCGAATCCGAGCGACTTTATCCCCTAAAAACTGAGCAAACTCCTCAGCTCTACCTTGTAAAGGGTCATCCGTGTCCCTCCCTTTCAAGAGGGAGTGGGTTATTCTAAACAAGGCGGCTGGGCGCGATTCAGCGGACGCAATAAGAGCGGCAAAATGAGCACATTTTGACGCCCTTATTGCCACAAGATAGGCTCTGATATAGGCTCTCATCAATGCTCGGTCTGACTCAGACTTACTGGCCCTCCAGCGGCGCTCTAGGCGTCTCTTTTGGCGCTTCATCTCCCGGAGTTCCTCGGTGAACCAAGGAGCTCTCCTGGATCTGCTACCTCGGAGAGGCCGTAAAGGCACAATCCGGTTTAGAGCCCCCGCTGCTGCTGAGTTCCAAGCAGCAACCAAGGTCTCCACCGGACTGTGGACGAGAGCATCAGGTATTACACCAAGCGCCGTCTGAAAACCCATAGGGTCTATCAGGCGCCTGGGGTGGAACCACCTAATCAGTTCCTCCTCCCTACAATGGGGGATTGGTTTCCGAAAGTCAAGCCTCAGTAGGAAGTGATCAGACCATGACAGGGGCAAGATCTCAGTGCCCCTCAAATCTGGATCACATCTCCACTGCTCCGAGAGGAATACGAGGTCAAGTGTATGACCCGTTGAGTGAGTTGGACCCCGAATTACTTGGGTCAGGTCCATGGCTGTCATGGAAGCCATGAACTCCTGCGCCCCATCAGAGTGGCCACCGAGTGAAGGCAGATTGAAATCCCCCAGTATCATAAGCCTGGGGAACTCAACTGCCAGCTCAGCTACAGACTAAAGGAGCGAGGGGAGGGCTGTTGCAATGCTGTTGGGAGGCAGATACGTTAGCAACAAGCCCACTTGACCCCCAAGATCCAACTTCACCAGCAAGGACTCACACCCAACAAGCTCCAGAGCAGGGATCCTACGAGGAACTAAAGACCCTCAGATAATAATAGCCACTCCCCCACCCCTTTCTCTGAGGTTGCGGCTGATGAAGCACCTGAAAACCCTGTGGGCACATTTCAGTGAGGGGGACCCCTCCCTCTGGGCCCAGCCAGGTTTCAGTAATACATGCCAGGTCTGCCCTCTCGTCTAATATTAGGTCCCAGACGAGGGGAGCCTTGTGAACCACAGACCTGGCATTTAGCAACAGCAGCCTGAGACCAGGGCCCTGACTACTCACACCAACTGGCCTTGGAGTGGAACTAGTAGGGCCAGAAGGCAGGATCGCTGTGACGTAGCGGACCCCCCTTCCCCGGTAATGGCTAGCCCTATAGTTCCTGCCGTACCTGTTCTTCCCCGTCGTGACCATAATGTTCCGGCCCACTCCCGTTTCCGTGGTCCCCACCCCCATAGCTACCGTGTCCTTTGGCAGGCCATTTAACCCAGACATTCTAAGGCTGGGACTGGATCTGGACCCCCCTAACACTTCTGCGAATGCACTCAGTGCAGGAGGTACCAGTTGTGGTCCCAGCCCACTCAAACATACACATCCATATTCCCAGGCAAACCCCACAGAACAATTTAAAAACACAAAATACAGCAATAGGATTAATAAAAGTGGGCACATTCATTCAACCACACTCATACCTCATACACTCACCATACCAATTAAAAATTGCACAATAGTGCAAAATTGAGATCGTACAAAATCGTCCTAGTATGGAAGAGGCAAGCTAGTGTCCCAATCTTCTCCAGGCAGGGAGAGCAAGGTCCAAAAGTATGGAGTGGACAGTATGTTAATAGCAGCAGGGGAGAGGTAAGCAGCACACTCCCTGCCCACGTCCTCATTCGACCCCTGCCCTCTCTTTCTGCCAGGATGGAAATGCAGAATAATAGGCAGGGGCACAAACAGAGCTCCCAGGGGGGCCGGGGATGGAATCCAAAGTCTCGGCTCACTCCCCAATGATGTTCCGGAGGACAGATGCAGAGGGGGGTGGCCAAAAGGCCAGCAGACCGGAAACGGCAACAGTTACCAAAGCGACAGTCAAAAGGCCGGTCATGGTTGACAAACAAACAGCCGAGATGACAATAGACAGAGCACGGCCTCCCTGGCAGTCAGAGTCAAAAGACTGCATCCACGCTGAAGTGGGGGGGGGAAAGGAGGGGGGGAAACCCCTCTCAACAACTGCGCCGCAACCTTCTCAGGCGGCGTCAGCAGGCCATTGGGCTAGTAACCCTACCCCCACCCCTAACCCTTATCCTAACCCTAACCCTGAAACAGCTCTAACCCTAACCTGACCCTAACACTAGCCCTAAACCTAATCCCACTCCAAGACCCTGGCCCTAATCCTACCCCTACCCCTACCCCTAACCTGACCCTAACACTAGCTAGCCCTAACCTTAGCCCTAACCCTGACCCTAGTCCTAACCCCCAACAGCACACCAGCGGATGGGCAGTCAGGCAACAAAAGTAGAGGTCAGGGGCCCCCCAAGACAGACCACCAACCAGCCAAGACTGTCACAATTAGTGGCAGTCACAGAAGGATCAGGGCTACCCCACACTGGCTCATCCAGAACATATTCACACGGCGGGACCGGCGACGTTCACAGGTGGCCTCAGCAGTCACAGCCCATGGCTGATGGCTCCTCCAGGGCTGCTGGGCCGCGGCTTTCATATGCCGCGGTGTTCTCCGGCGGCCTTGTCCGCGGTGGCTTTGGCAGTTTCCCGCGGGTGGGCCGCACAGCTCCTGGCAGCCGCGGCGATCTCAAGCCGCGGTGCTCGCCGGCAGTCTCGGCGTCTACAGTGTCTGCAGCATCCAGACCGCGGCGTTCTCAATTCGGCCACGGCGTTCTCCGGTGGCCACAGCAGGCAGGTTGCGCGGTTCCTAGCAGCTGCGGCAGTATCAGGCCTTGACGCTCTCAGCCACTTGCATACTCAACAGCCTCGGCGTTGTCCACGGCGGCCTTGATGTTTCCCAGCGGGTGGGCCGTGTAATTTCTGGCAGCTGCTATTCCTGGCAGCCGCCCAGCTCCTGGCAGCCGCGGTGATCTCCAGCCACGTCGCTCACAGGTTGCCTCAGCGTTCTCGGTGTCAGAGCCGTGGTGCTCTCACCCGAGCTGCAGCATTCTCAGGTGGCCCACAAACGCGGAAGCGGCTTCAGCGGAGTCTCCCGGACAGCTGGGCCGCGGTGTCCCCAAGCAGCTTTGGCATCTTTCGAGTCCAGCAGCTCTGGAGAGGCAAGTCACTCCAATACACTGCTGGCACCGGTGCTCTTTCGAACAGAACTTTTTTATTTTTCTTTAAAAAAAAACACAAATATGTCATCATTTGTCAATCATTAAGACATTGAAGTACAATTTTTTTTTGTTGTGTGTACCCCTCCCTCCCTCCACCCCCCCACCCCCCCCTCCTCCTTCCCCCCCCCCGACTTCCCAGAACCCGTACACGGTATGGATTTTTAACTAACACAGTCTAAAATCTATTGAGAAAAAAGAAATAAAGAAATTAATGACATTCTAGATTGACCTTAGCTTCTTCTTACTGAACTGACTTTTAACAGTTTAAATCATTTCTGATCTTAAGCATAGGCTAACTGGAATTTCTTAGTCCCGTATTTATTTTGTATATAGTCAATCCATTTTTTCCAGTCTCGTTTATATATCTCATTTGAATGATCTTTGAGATATGCCGATATTTTAGCCATTTCGGCTAAGTTTGTTACTTTCAATGTCCATTCTTGGATTGTAGGCAAGTCTTCCTTCTTCCAATATTGCGCCACCAACAGTCTTGCTGCAGTTATCAGGTGCAGAATCAAATTGGTCTCTACCACTGTAAAGTCAGTACATATACCTAGTAAAAATAACTGAGGACTAAACTTTATCCTTCTTTTAAAAACATTTTGCATGACCCACCATATTTTTATCCAAAATGCCTTAACCTTTTGGCAGGTCCACCATATATGATAATATGTAGCATCGAGAGAACCACACCTCCAACATTTAGGCTGTACATTCGGATACATAGAAGCCAGCTTTTAGGATCTAAATGCCATCTATAGAACATCTTGTAAAAATTTTCTCTCAGATTTTGAGCTTGTGTAAATTTCACATTTCTTACCCAGATTCTTTCCCATGTATCCAACATTATTGGTTCCTCAATATTTTGAGCCCATTTTATCATACAATCTTTAACTAATTCTGTTTCCGAATCCATCTGTATTAATACATTATATATCCTCTTTATATGCATTAAGCTTTGATCTCTTATTTGTTTAAACAGATTATCCTCAACTTGGATAAAACCAATTTTTTGATCTATTTTCCACCTAGCCTGTAATTGCCCATACTGGAACCATGTTTGAACTACCTTCTCCTCTTTTAATACCTCTAAAGATTTTAATTGTAATACCCCCCTTTCCGAGGTAAGAAGCTGTCTGTAAGTAATTCTGTCCTGTTTTTGTGCTGTATTCATATTTTCAATTGCATGTCTAGGAATTGCCCACATGGGTATCTTGTTATTTAATTTATATTGGTATTTCTTCCAAACCCGCAATAAAGCATTTCTTAAAATATGACTTTTAAAATTCTTATCCAATTTTTTGTTGAATAACAGATAAGCATGCCAACCAAATACCAGATCGTGTCCCTCAATATTCAATATTCTATCATTGGTTAAATGAATCCAATCACTAATTACAGATAATGCCACTGCATCATAATATAGTTTTAAATTAGGTAGTTTCAATCTTCCTCTCTCACGTACATCTTGCATTATTTTCATCTTTACCCTCGGCTTCTTTCCTGCCCACACAAATTTGTTGATACCCTTCTGCCATTCTAAAAGGTTCGCATCTTTTTTAAGTATAGGTAACATTTGGAAAAGAAATAAAAATGTTCATTTTCACTGCCGCTATCCTACCCAGCAAAGATAAGTGCAATTTCTCCCATTTTTTCATCTCTGTCTGTATGCTATGCCAAAGTGGTTCATAATTATGCTTATATAATTTCCCATTTGAAGTTAAAATGTTAACTCCAAGATATTTGACTTTTTTAACTACCTCACATCCTAGCATCACTCCTAATTCTTCCTTTTGTTTAATATTCATATTTATAGCTAATATTTTGGTTTTTCCTAAGTTTATTTTAAAGCCCGACACTTGACCATATTGATTAATCGTATTCATTAAAACCATACTGGATTCCTGCGGTTGTTCCAATATTATGACCAAATCATCCGCAAAAGCGCGGACTCTATATTCTTGCTGCCTAATCTTGATCCCTTTTAAACCATCCAAGCCCCGTATTTTATTCAACAATACTTCCAAAGTTATAATAAACAATAATGGGGACAAAGGACAGCCCTGTCTTGTACCTTTTCCAATTTGAAAAGAGTCTGTTAAACTTCCATTGACTATGATTTGTGCCGTTTGCTGTTGGTATATTGCTTTAATTGACTGTAAAAAATTATCTCCTATCTGCATTTTTTGCAGTATCTTCAACAGAAATTGCCAGTTAACTCGATCAAAGGCCTTTTCAGCATCCAAAAATATAAACGCAGCAGGGATCTGGTTGTTCTTTCCCAAATATTCTAATGCATTAATAATTAATCTAACATTACTTTTCATCTGTCTCCCTTGTATAAAACCTGTTTGGTCCGTATGTATCAATTGTTGAGTGACCAACATTAACCTATTTGCTAATATTTTAGTAAAAATTTTATAATCTACATTCAGTAATGAAATAGGTCTATAATTTTTGGGTTGAGTAGTATCTTGATCTTCTTTGGGTATCAAAGATATAAACGCTGTCTTCCAAGATGGAGGGACTTTACCTTCCGTTTGAATCATATTAAATAATTCTCTAAGAGGTTCTACCATTTCTAACTGTAAGTTTTTATAGTAAACCGCTGTCAAGCCATCTGTACCTGGTGCTTTCCCTGACTTTAATTGCTTAATTACCTGCAGGATTTCCCCCGAGGTTATTGGTTGATTCAATTTTTGCCTGTGTTCTTCTCTAACTGAAGGTATTTTCTCTTTGTCTAAATATTTGTCTATGTCTAAACCATTAATTTTATCCCCTTTATACAGTTCTGTAAAAAATTCCCAGAAAGCCTTTTGAATCTCTTCCTGTTGAAACACCTCCTTCCCTCTGTAAATCAGTTTAGATATATTTCGAGTTTTCCTTTTTTTCCTAATCTGATAAGCTAACCATCTGCCAGGTTTGTTTGCATTACAAAAAGTATTGTGTTTTGCATATAATAAATTAGTAGCTACCTGGTCAGAGATCAACATGTCAAATTGAGATTTTAATATGTTAATAGCTTCCTTAACCTTTGTATCGTCTGGGTTCATCGTTAACTCCAGCTCTTTTCTCTTAATTTCCTCTTCCAGTTCTGTTCGTTTTAACCCTTGCTTATTTCTATGTGTTTTATTTATATTCATCAAAACTCCTCTCATATACGCTTTGCTTGCGTCCCATACAAATTCCATAGATGTACCCTTATTCATATTCAAAACAAAATATTCAGATAGTAATTTTTTACAATCATTAATATACTTTTCATATCTAAATAAGTTTTCATTCAATCTCCAAGACCTTCTTGCCTGCACTACCCTTCCCAACTCCATCCAAACTGGGTTATGGTCCGAAAGGACCCTAGCTGCAATCTTTGTTTTCTTGACCCTAGAAAGCAAATCATTAGTGGTTAGAATAAAATCAATCCTTGAGAGGGATTGATGCCTGTCCGAGAAGAAAGTGAAGTCATATTCCTCTGCATTTCTTTCTCGCCAAATATCTCTCAATTCAAAATCATCCATAATGTCAAAGAAAGATTTGGGTAACTTTGCTCGCATCTTGGTATTTAGGCGGGAAATCTTCTTATCTCTCTTAGTGTCTATCACTCCATTCCAGTCACCCAATAGTATACAGGAACTATAGTCCCACTGTACTAATTTAGCATGAAGATTTCTATAGAATCTATCTTGCTGTTGATTGGGAGCATAAATTCCCAAAAGTAATGTCTTTTTCCCTTCTAAGATTAAGTCTAAAGCAATATATCTTCCGAAGGGATCTGCTTCTATTAATTCAGCTTTCATATCTTTTCTTAAGTATACAACTATACCATTCTTCTTTTCCATAGCAGAAGCTGCAAAATGTTGACCAAGTTTTGAGTTGATCAAATATTTTTGATCAGTTGACTTGATATGAGTTTCTTGCAAACAAATTACATCGTTCTTAAACTGTTTGAGATAATGAAATATTTTCTTCCTCTTCTGTGGAGAGTTCAGTCCGTTGACATTCCATGTTAAAATCTTAGTTGTCATCTTTGGTTGGTTGAAGCATTTTTAGAGCTTCCTGCACGGCCTGTTTAACCTTAGGTCTAGCTCCTCCCACTGCTTCCAGATTTGTTATTGTAGTTCCTTGATCGATGGCCGATGATTGTTGATGCTGTTGCTTTTTAGCTTGTTTCTCCATACGTCTAGTAGTCATGCGGCTAGGTCTTGGTTCCATAGCACCTTGCACTTCTAGAGAAGAGAGATGCTCCATCTTGTCTGGTGGTTGTGTAGTTTGCTGTCTATCCTGTCCTTCTTGTGGTCTTTCTCTAGGTCCAGATGGTGCAGGGTGTCCGGCCTTCAATATATTATAATAAAAATCTCGGGCTTTCCATACAGAGTTGAGGCGGTACCTTTGCTTATCAAATGTAAATATGATGCCGAATGGTGCATCCCATCTATACTGTATCTGACGATTTCTGAGTTCTTCGACCAAAAAAGCGTAGTCTCTCCTGGCTCTTAACATTTGAGGTGGTATCTCTTTCAAAACAGCCAGGTCTTGACCGCCAATTTGAAGCTTAGTGTTATAAGACGCTTGCAGTACCATATTTCTAAGCTCTCTTGTAGTAAAATATATAACGATGTCTCGAGGAAGCTGCTTCTGCTTTGCCAGCTAGGAGTTAACGCGGTAAGCTTTGTCAATTTGCCAGTCTTGGTTGGTCCCTGGTCTTCCCATCAGGCGGTCAAAAGCTTCCGATAGGATCTGTTTCAGGTTCTCCTGTTTCTCCTCACGCAGCCCCCTTACTCTTAATGCGAACTCCATTTGTCGGTACTGTATCATAATAATTTCTTTTTCAGCATTTTCCACTTTTTGTTCCACCACCTCTGTTTTCAATGTCAAGTTAGCATTGGCATCATTAAGAACGTCTAGAGTATCTTCCACTCCAGAAATATGTTCTGTTAATACAGTTACAAGACTCAGCATATCGTCTCTAATTTTATCAACCTTAGCCTCAAATTTCTCATACAGCTCCTGTTTAAGTCCTTTTATTTCACTTTTAATTTCTTCTTTCATTTCTTTTATTTCCTCTTTTCTCTCCTCTCTATTATCTCTAAATTTATCTTCCATTTTAATTGTCTGTGCATTAAGAGCCTCGCTTAGATTACTCAGGAAAAATTCTTTCGTTAACACATCCCAAGCAGGGGGCGTAGGAAGCGGAGGCTGCAACTTTGTGCCAGGCACTGAGGATGTGCCCCTGGAAGTAGAGGGTGACGACTTCAAGTTAATATTTGGTTTTGAGGCCATTTCAAAATTTATCTGCCTGCAGTTAATAAAACGCTATTGCCTGAATATGCAGCTTTAAGTAAAGAGGCTTTTATTTTGAAGTTTAAGGCTTGGCAAAACTTTCAGTGAGTAAACATTGTAACAAGACCGTTCAGCAGATTCATCACCATTTAACTTCCAGATAAGCAAGGTTAATGAAGGAGTAAAATTCTTCTATTGTGAAACCAAAACATATGATAAGCAATCTCTTTTGTTTTGAATTCTTGTGAGGATTAGCAAAAAGTGTTCGTTATTACCGGAGAAACCAGCCTGCTCGGCGCCATTTTAAAAGCCTCTGAGTAAATAATTTTTCGGAGGAGAAAAAGAAAAGAAGCTAAAATGTTGATAAGCAATTATTGTCCACGCAGTAAACGGATTCAGCTCGTGATAAGATTAAATCAAACAAAACTTTGAGCAGAGTGGGGGAGACCTACTTTGTCCTGCACAAGGCAGTTTGAAGTTCCCAGCACGGACAGCCGTTCTGCCTTGGGCTAGCCCCCCTTTCCTTGCAAGCACAAAAGCTGCAAAAATCTAAGAGCATTTGCCAGCAAAACAGTTTCTTCTTTCCTTCTTGCCTGAAGGATAAGAAAACCTGATAAGACGTCAGATGGAAGATCCTCTAAACAGGTACGTAGCCAGGAATTCGGAGGCAGCTGATTTTTTGCTGCCACCACCAGTAGGCTCCTCCCAGGAAGTCGCTGGCACCGGTGCTCTTAAGAGTTGTTCGTCCTCAGCCTCCAGGTTAGTCCAGCTCCCGGACACAATTTCGTCTCTTCCCAGGTCTTTTTTATATAGGCATAGCTGGAGCGATAAGCTTGGCAGACATCTTCCTTCCTTGCACATGCGCATTCATCTGTGTACTTGGCAGACCAGGGGTATATAGATATCCATAGTCTCAGTGTAAATGAGGATGTTATTCAGGACTCCCTTGTAGAGGTACTCATGCAGCACCTCGTTTATTAACTGCATGAATACCATTGGGGCCTCTGGCAGTCCGAAAAGCATCACTTTGAATTGAAAGCTCCCTAGGGGGCAGTTGACCTCTGTTTTCCACTCATCTCCCTCTATAATACGTATGCTTCTCTGAAGTCTAGTTTGGGGGAGGGGGGTATAGGTCGTGTACACACACACCCCATTTATCCTTCCAAAGTCCACACACAATCTCATAGTTCTGTCTTTTTTTCTTTGAAGAGGATTGGTGTTGTTTGTTTGTTTTGTTTTATTAGTTTTGTATGCCGCCCACTCCCAAAGGACTCCGGGTGGCTCACAATAAAACAGGAAAAGGGGGAATAAATAAGACGATACAAAAAAAATTAATAATACACAACATTCACAATTGAAGCGGGGCTGGATACTTCAACAGCCCCCAGCCTGTCTGAACAGCCAGGACTTAGTAGCTTTACGGAAGGCTGGGAGGGTAGTAAGGGTCCAGATCTCCACGGGGAGCTCGTTCCAGAGGGCCGGAGCAGCAACAGAGAAGGCTCTCCCCTGGGGGCTGCATTCTGGACTAGTTGAAGTCTTCGAACACTTTTCAAGGGCAGCCCCATGTAGAGCGGTGCTGTGACCTGTGGCTTGCCTGGCTCAATTAACCCATTTGCTAGGTTTTTGTCTATGTATTTGCGCATCTCTTGCATTTCTAGGGGCTTCATGGCGTACAGTTTGCGCTTGGGTAGTTTTGCTCCAGGGATGATTTTGATGGTGTAGTCTGCCTCATGGTGGGGAGGCAAAACATTGCACTTGGCCTCGCTGAATACTTCTGCAAAGTCCTGATATTCCCTCGGGATCTGTTCAGCCTCTGGGGTTTTGTTGGATGTGGTTGCCAGTTTTGGTGAGCTCTTTTGGGGGGTTTCCTGGCCGGGTGGTGTTTCTGTTTGCTAGTGCGGGAGGGGTTGGCGGCCCCTTGATATCTTAAGTCTGCAGGTACCCCCTTGCCACCAGATAGTTGGTTCCTACTTTTCTAGCCATGTAAGTCCCAGTATGACTGCGTCTGTCATTTCGGGGGCTATTACAAATTGAATTACTTCCCAGTGATCCGCTAGCTCTAGCCTCACTGGTTCAGACAGTGGGTGGCATAGGCTCTTCCCATTAGGATCCCATCAACCTGTTCAAACTGGATCAGGTGGGCCAGTCTTTTTGCTCTGATCACCAGTTTCAGGACTATGATTAGCTTAATCAAGCACCTAGTGCAGGCTGAGTCATTGCAATTTTTGATAGGAACGGCCAGAGAATTGGGTCTCCATGTTTTGCTACAAATCACTTTTGCTTTCTCTGTATAGAAGTTGACAGATATTACCTGGATAGTAAAAGTGATCTGATGTGATTTATATTTGTATTAGATTTTTGCTACCTGGATTTTGCATGTTATTAATTTTTAAAAGCTCTGATCTATTTTTTTCCTTTGATGGAAATTTACCTTTCCCCCATCTTATTTTTATTGGGGAAAGATAATCTCAAAATTCTCTAAGGCTATTTTGTTAAGATGCATCTCCTGTTCTTTTTTTCCCCATCGAGTTTTTTTTTATTTTATATTATTTATACATATCAATGTGTTAATGGTGTGGTACCTTGGTATCGTACATTTTATTACTCATAGTTATTACATTTCATTTTCATTGTTTCAAATTTTTTCACATACCTTATACCAAGGGTCACCAACCTTTCAGACCTCATGGACCACTAAATTCATGATCTGCCTAATGATCGAGTGGTCATGGCTAGGGAGTCATGTGATTAGGTGGGCATGGCCAATTCAATGTTACTTATGTCGAGGGGCACCTCACCGGCCTCTATTCACCCCTTTCCTGCCAGCCACTCCTCGCCTCGCTGTCTGGGATCCTTAGGGCCCCAACAGGAATCAGTTGTTGAGCCACCACGAGAAGGAATTGGCAAATCAGCTGGCTCAGTTCAAATTGGATCTGACCGAGAAAGAGGCTCAGCAGAAGCACCTCATTGAGGACTACAAGCATAGACTTTCCAAGCAGAGGGAAGACCTGTGGTGTGCAAGGCCAGATACCGATGCCTGGAGGCTCAGTGGGCTGAGATGGTCAGCCAGTTCTAGGCCATGATGCAGTCCCACTGGAAAAAGGTCCTCCGGCTGTTCACCATCAGCAGCACTTCCTTCCAGCCTTGGTCCAAAGCCCCACACTAGGAGGCTGAAGTTGGAATTTCTGCCCTCTTCCTTCTGACCTGCACAAAAAGACACTGAAGGGGGAGATTTTTTGCAGCAACACAAATGTCCGTTGCCCAGGGGCCTTATTTTTAGGAATCCTGATTTAGTGCAATATATAAAATGAAAATAATTTTTCTGCGGACCACCAAAATTTCCTCATAGACCAATAGTTGGTGATCGCTGCCTTATACTACCACCCTTCAGTTTCTAACCTCTCCCATGTATGTATGTATGTATGTATGTATGTATGTACAGTATGTATGTATGTATGTGTATATGGTCCATAATTCCATAATGCCTACTTGATACCACATCTTTGTACTTTGAGAGTTCGATTTACACACACACACACACACACACAGACACACACACACACCCCTGATAAAGAAATAAAGGGAGACTACTATAGATCTACAATAGCTATTTAGTTCTCATCAGCTAGCCTTCTGGGATTTGAACTTGGGCTACTTGCATATTAGACAGTTGTATTAACCTCTAAGCCACAAGTTCTCTTCATTTTATCAACTGAAGCAGGGGGGAGATTTTTTTTTAAAAAAAACAACAATAAACAAACAAACTGGTTGAGAACTTTTTAAAGAAGTAGTCACATAATCCATCAGGGCCAATAGATAGAGATGGTTTTAGGTTGTGTAGTGCCTTTTCAATGGCATCTCCTGTAAAATCCACATGAAGTAGATTTGTAATTGGTTGTGGTACAATTGAGAAATGTGGGGTATGAGCCATTGCTGTTTTCAAAGATTGAACCAAAGAATGGGTTGAAGAGGTTGGCCTTAATGGTTTCATCATTACAGTCTTTCCCATTTCATCTTGAGTCTTTAAGTTTGTTGTTTATAAAATTATAGAAGATCCGGGCAGATTTGGTATGTAGTAGGTTTTCCTCTTATTTGCTTGATAACTAATGCATTCTGCCTTTATCTGTCGGCATAAGGTTTTGTAACGACTTTTAAAGTTAGCTATTTAGCCAGTTTTGTTTTTGCACCAAAGAAGTGTGGTTGTTTTTTTGACGGAAGCTTCCTTATTGTTATTGGTACTTTGTTCTTCCTGGTTTTGGTGGTTATTATAGTTTGATAATTCTTTTGATTTCATTAAAAAAATGTTATAATGGTCTTCAGCAGTGTTGCAGCCAATGAACAGAGTTTACCAATCAAGGGATGAGACGTCATCAGTTATGAGATCATACTTGGCTTTTCTAAAGTTATACTTTGGAATTCTGTCGTTATTATCATCTTTGTAAGGACATAAATTGAGACAAAAGTCAATTATTCTGTGGTCACTGTTAGAAAAGGATTCATTTATTTGTAGACATAGATTGAGTTTAAACTATTGCAGAAGATGAGATCTAGGCAGTTGTTGAGTCTAGTGTTGTTTGTAATTAGTTGATCCAATCCCAGATTAGTAACGACATTGTAAATGGTTGAATGTATTGGTTCTGTTGTACATTCGTTGAGGGTCCAATTAATAAGAGGTAGATTGAGATCACCAAGAAAGATAAGAGGGTGTCGGCAAGAGGTTGCCTATGTTAGTAGTGAAGTTAGTTTGTTCGTATATACAAAATTGTAATCAGGGACTCTGTAACAAAGCAAGAAGCGACTGTGGTATTTAGAGACACCTCACATAAGATGGTCTCGGGAAGAGCAAGCTCCGGTGTAACTTTAATGTTTTCTAGATTAAGAGATTTTTTATAGAAGTTAGCAACAACACCCCGTCTACGGATTTCATGGTTGGACATGATAGTCTCTTACTGTGGTAATGGAGCCTGGGAGGGATGAATTCAGCCACATTTCGCAGACAAATATAATGTTGAATATAGCCATATTTAGCAAGAGGAAGAATTCTGGTATTTTGTGTATGAGGCTTCTTGCGTTAAGTAGCTTGCATTTAAGATCTGTGGCAGTGGATTTTGAGGAAATTAGGGGCATGCATGCCTAGTTCTTGAGAGGAACTGTTTGAATCTGGTTGTAAAAGATTAATTACAGAAGAGTTTTGAACTATATCTAAAATACAAACAATGAATCAATTTAAGGATAAAGACTTTGGGAAGCCTTTGGAAAAAAATGCTTTTCAATTTCCAACTTCAAGTTGAAAATTTAGATTGAAGGTTTGATAAAATAACAATGGTTTTAAATCACCCCAAAGATAAACTGAACTTATAATTGGATCGATTGGAATTTAATTTATTGCTGTGAGATTTGAAAGAAAAGGAGAAAAAAGAAAGATAGTTGGAGAAGGGACATGGATTCTAAAGATTCAAAGTTGACAGAAGTGATGAGTGATGAACTGGATTTTGCTAAAATCATTAATGGAGATTGCAGAATATATTTATTATATCTAATTGAAAAACAAATATTAAGAGAAGTTGCATTTCAACATGTAGAAGGGGTTTTTGAACAATAAACACAAAGTGTCCACAACATAGACTTATCATTTAGGGGAATGGAATCCAATTGTTGAGAAAACTCCCAGTTAAAATTTTAGGAAAAAGCTTTCTTATTAAGAACCAGTCGAGAATATTTGATCTTGGACAGATGAGAGACAATGATTTTTGTGGTTTATGTTAGATTAGAAGCTATTACGGAATTTCTGCAAGTAAGATACAACAATAGAGTGTTGACAGAGAGCTTTGAAGTTTAACTCTGCTGCTGGTTGTACCTGCTGATTTTGCATTTATAGTAGATAGATGTCAGGTCAAATGAATGGGGTAAGCAGAGTTGTAGAAGTTCTTAAATAGTGTGCCTGTTTTGCTGGGAAGGTAACTATTATTCTTGAAATATATTGATAGGTATTCAATTAGGGGAGACAATTTATGTGTATGTCTGTTTTTTTCTTTTTATGCACATTTTCTTTTTTTGTCTTTATTTTTGCTTTATTTTTGTATTTGTTTTTCATTTCTTAAAGTTTCTATTTTAACATTCTGAGTAAAAATAAATTATTTAAAAGATGATCATCTGTACATTACCCGTAGTTAATAATAGCAGTATTCAATATATATGAAAGACTGTGTGGTGGGATGGTTAAGTTACCAAATCTTGAGTAGGAAGACCTTCTTGTTCTTCATTAGGCAGGGAAGCATTGGTGACTTTGGGCCAATCAGTCTCAGGTCAAATCAGCATTAGTTCTGTGATGAACCAATTGAAGAACAAAACCCCTTGTGTTGTGCATTGACAGCTTTGCTTTTGTGAACTAAGCAACACAACGCAAAACACGCAGGCCTGTAACATATGTGAAAGAAATTCTCTGAAAAAGGCCTGATATATTTTCAGAATTATTTTTTAATAATTATTTTTGTGTTTGTTTGCCAAAAAATGAATATGATAGCAATTACAATAAGTTTAAATGCAATTCTCTTGCTGTTGAACTAGTGAGCTTTTTGTAAATTGCAATTAAAAACATGATAGTAACATATGGGGTATTTGCAGGTATGTTCCATGGAACTTTCATGAACCTGAGCCAGGAGTTTATAACTTCAGAGATGACAGAGATCTGGAGTATTTCCTGAAACTTGCTGATGAGATTGGCTTGTTGGTCATATTGAGAGCGGGACCTTACATATGTGCAGAATGGGACATGGTAAATATTTTCTTGCTTATTTGTGTTGGCTTGCCCTTACATGGTAAAGGCTGAAAAAATAATTTCTAAATCATAAAAAATTCCTGTGAATTTTTAAGAAAGTTTCAAAATCAATATTAGGGAAATACCTTTCAAAATTCCCTAATCAATATTAGGGAAATACCTTAATTAATGTATTTTTCAGACTATAAGTCACAGCAGTGTATAAGACGCACCAAGATTTTGAAGAGGTAAGTAAGAAAAAAATGTTTTGGTCCTCCCCAGCCTGCAGGAGCACTCTGCAGGCTTCAGCAGGACTGGGGGAAGGCAAAAACATCCCTGTTTTGGGGGGAAATGGGCAGAAAATAGGGCGGTTTTGGCAAAAATTGGGGCATTTTTGCCTTTCCCCAG
This sequence comes from Thamnophis elegans, assembly GCF_009769535.1. Lineage (NCBI taxonomy): Eukaryota > Metazoa > Chordata > Lepidosauria > Squamata > Natricidae > Thamnophis > Thamnophis elegans. Next base: position 60,895,825 of record NC_045558.1, on the reverse strand, counting down.
CCCTGCTGAAGCCTGCAAAGTGCTTCTGGGGGCTGGGGGAAGACAAAAATGCCTCTCTTTTTGCAAAAAAGGCCTGTTTTTCACAAAAATTGCATTTTTGCCTTCCCTCAGCCCTGCTGAAGCCCGCAGAGTGCTTCTGGGGGAAGGCAAAAACACCTCAGTTTTTTGCCTATTTTTTTGCAAAAATGGGATGCGGGGGCAGGGCTTCGGGATGCCAAAAATGGCAGAATTGGGGGTATAAGATGAACCAACATTTCCACGCTCTTTTTTGCCTCTATGCTCCCAAAAATATGGTACACTAAATCAGTGGTCGTAAAATATGTGATTCTCAGTTTTGTCTAATTGAAGCATTGAGCCTTAAACGGGAATTTGGAATACAATTTTGTGTAGTTTATTAATTAGACTCCTTTTGTAGTAGTCTTTTCCATGGAATCAGACTCACTTAGATGTATGGAAGTATGTATGTACTACACAGTATATATGCATTTAACAGATTTATATGGCAGCCCAACTCATACGCAGTAATTGTGATTATTGAGTGGCTGGATAGAGCTATGTAGTTATTTATTTAATAATCATAAGCTATAATGATATTGACATTTTCTTTTCTAAGGAAGAAATTGCAATAATTACTTATTTGAAGCAAATTAATATATGAACTAAAACTATTTTCTATCCTTTATTCCAGTTGAGATCCTAAGGATATCTTAGATTTGCATCTTTTTTAAAATTTTGACAAGAACCACATAATGTTAATCCAGGCTACTTTTATGCTCAGTTGTAATTTTCATATTATTTTGTATATTTGGAGTGAGGAAGGGACCGAAAAACACTTATCCACTTCTTCCAAAATTAAGAACAACTTTGTTTAATAACATATTCTGCTAAACATGAGAGGTACTTGAGGACAGAGCTTATGTGGTCTTAGAATTGTTTCCTCCTCCCATTTCTATGGATTTATTAGATTGGATATTCTAGGAAGAATACACACACACACACACACACACACACACACACACACACATAGACACACGTCCTGGTATTTTGTGATTTTTTCTTGCTGTTTATCTTCAATTCGTGCATCTCTAGGTATTGCAATGTCAATGAACCATACTGTTTTCTTTACAACTATTATTATGTCAGGTGCGTTGTGGGCTAAGTGCCTGTCAGTCTGAATTCTGAAGTCCCACAAGATCTTGACTTTCTCATTCTCTAAAACCTTCTGAACCTGATGTTCCCAGTGGTTTTTGCTGTACTCAAATCCAAACTTTTGGCACAATTTCCAGTGAATGATCTTAGCAACGTGGTCATGGTGTTGTAGGTAGTCAGTTTGTGAAATTTTGCTGCACCCACTGATCAAGTGGTCGACTGTCTCGTCTTTCTCATTACAGAGGCGACATTTGCTGTTGGTGGTAACATGTTGAATTTTTGCCTTCATGCAGTTTGTGACTAAGGCTTGTTCTTGAACTGCCAAAATAAAGCCTTCTGTTTCTTTTTTCAGTGCTCCTGATCTTAACCAGTTCCAAGTTAGCTTTTGGTCAGCTTTGCCTTCAATACTTTTCAAGTATTGGCTATGCATAGCTTTGTTTTTCCAATTTTCAGCTCGCTTCTCAATTACTTCTTTCTTATGTTCAGCTTTTGACTTAGTTGTCTTTAAAAGTCCTCCTTTATTTATTTCCTTAAACATTGGTTCTTCACTTTTCTGGATGTAATCATTCAAACTGTGTTTTTCTTCTTCCACAGTCTGTTTTACTTGTAGGAGTCCTCGACCACCCTCTGCTCTTGGTAGATATAATCAGTCAATGTCACTTTTAGGGTGCAAAGCATGATTCATTGTCATAAGCTTCCTTGTTTTTCTGTCCAAATTGTCCAACTCCATCTAGTGAATTATTCCTGCAGAGTATCGAATCACAGGTATAGCCCAGGTATTTATGGCTTTTATGATGTTTCCTCCATTCAATTTGGACTTTAATATCTTGCAAAGTTAATTCCTTAGAGTTTAGAGTTTAGAGTTTAATAATATTTATATGCCGCCCAATCCTGTAGGACTCCGGGCGGCTTACAATACAGAAATAAAATCAAAAATAAAATACAGGGAAAAAGAAAAGATAGATTTAAAAAACAACACACCATACACTCCATTCTAAATGGGGCTGGACCGTATTTTAGGGTCAACAGCCCCAGGCCTGCCGGAACAGCCAGGTTTTAATGGCTTTCCGGAAGGCCGAGAGAGTGGGAAGAGTCCGGATCTCTGCGAGTAGATCATTCCACAGGGTCGGAGCAGCTACAGAGAAAGCCCTTACCCGAGTAGTCGCAAACCGGCATTGCCCAGTCGACGGTACCCAAAGGAGGCCCAGCCTGTGAGATCTTATGGGTCATTGGGAGGTATGTGGCAGGAGGCAGTCCCGCAGATATCCAGGTCCTAAGCCATGTAGGGCTTTAAAGGTAATAACCAGCACCTTGAAGCGCGTTCGGAGACCTATGGGGAGTCAGTGCAGCTTGCGGAGGATAGGTGTAACATGGGTGTATCTAGGTACACCTGATATCGCTCGCGTGACCTCATTCTGGACCAATTGTAGTCTCCGAACACTCTTCAGGGGCAGCCCCATGTAAAGGGCATTGCAGTAATCAAGCCTAGAGGTGACGAGAGCATGAGTGACCGTTTGAAGTGCCTCCCGGTCCAGGTAGGGCCGCAATTGGTGCACCAGGCGAACCTGGGCAAAAAAAACCCTGGTCACAGCTGACAGGTGGTATTCTAATGTCAGCTGCGAATCCAGGAGGACCCCCAAGTTGCGTACCCTCTCTGAGGGGTGAAGGGTTCCACCCCCCAGGCTAAGAGATGGAATATCTGGTCTGTCCTTGGGGGCAACATCAATAGCCACTCGGTCTTGTCTGGATTGAGTGCCATCTTGTTTACTCCCATCCAGACCCTGACAGCCTCCAGGCACTGGCACATCACTTCAACCGCTTCGCTGAATTGGCACGGGGCGGACAGATACAACTGGGTATTGTCTGCATATTGGTGGTATTTGATCCCGTGCTGGCGAATGATCTCACCCAGCGGCTTCATGTAGATGTTAAATAGGAGAGGGGACAAGACCGAGCCCTGAGGCACCCCATACTTTAGGGGCCTAGGGGTCGACCTCTGTCCTCCAACCAACACCGACTGTGACCTATCCGGGAGGTAAGAGGAGAACCACCGTAGAACGGTGCCTCCCACTCCCACCTCTCCCAATCGTCGCAGAAGGATACCATGGTCGATGGTATCGAAGGCCGCTGAGAGGTCAAGAAGCACAAGGATAGAGGGATGTCTTCTATCCCTGGCCCGCCAGAGATCATCGGTCAGCGCGACCAAAGCAGTTTCAGTAGAGTAACCAGGCCTGAAACCTGACTGAAAGGGATCTAGATAATCTGCTTCATCCAAGGTCCGTCGGAGTTGAAAGGCCAGCACGTTCTCAACAACCTTCCCTACAAAAGGGAGGTTGGAGAGAATAACTTTTAAGGATAGCTGGATCCAGAGAAGGCTTCTTAAGGAGGGGTCTTATCACCGTATCATTTAAGGGCAGCGGGAAAGATCCCTCCTGTAGAGAGGTATTAACAATCCTCTGGAGCCAGCCTCGTGTAACCTCCCTGCTGGTCGAGACCAGCCAGGAGGGACACGGGTCCAGTAAGCAGGTGGAGGCACTCACAGCTCCCATGGCCTTGTCCACTTCCTCAGGAGTGACAAGCTGGAACTCGCTGCAAGAAATCCAATCAAGACCCACTCTTGGCATCTCCGCAGGTACTGTCCAAGTGGAGTCCAGGTCCGTCCGAATCTGAGCGACTTTGTCCGACAGAAACTGAACAAATTCCTCAGCTCTTCCCTGTAAGGGTTCGCCCGTGTCCTTCCCTTTCAGGAGGGAGCGGGTTATCCTAAATAGGGCGGGCGGGCGGGAATCTGCAGACGCAATAAGAGTGGAAAATTGAGCACATTTTGCCGCCCGTATCGCCACTAGATAAGTCCTAATAAAGGCTCTTAATTGTGTTCGTTCAGATTCGGATTTACTGGCCCTCTAGCATCGTTCTAGGCATTTCTTTTGGGGCTTCATCTCCCGGAGTTCCTCGGTAAACCAAGGGGCCCTCCTGGATCCACTGCCGCGGAGAGGCCGCAAAGACGCAATCCGATCAAGAGCCTCAGCCGCCGCTCTGTTCCAAGCAGCAACCAAGGACTCTGTCGGATTATGGGCAAGGGAGTCAGGTTTCTCCCCAAGCTCCGTCTGAAATCTCAAAGGATCCATCAGGCGCCTGGGGCGGAACCATTTAATCAGTTCCACCTCGCTGCAGTGGGGGAGTAGTTTCTGAAAATCAAGCCTCAGTAGGAAGTGATCTGACCATGACAAGGGCAAGGTCTCTATGCCCTTCAGTTCCAGATCACATCTCCACTGCCCCGAGAGAAACACAAGGTCGAGAGTGTGTCCTGCTGTGTGAGTCGGACCCTGAATTACTTGGGTCAAGTCCATGGCTGTCATGGAAGCCATGAACTCCTGTGACCCATCAGAGCGTTCACCGAGAGATGGCAGGTTGAAGTCCCCCAGTACTATCAGTCTGGGGAACTCAACCGCCAGTCTGGCTACTGACTCCAGGAGCAAAGGCAGGGCTGTTGTAACGCAGCTGGGAGGTAGGTACGTTAGACACAAGCCCACTTGACCCCCAAGGTCCAGCTTCACCAGAAGAGACTCACACCCAACAGTCTCCGGAGCAGGGATCCCACGAGGTACTAATGATTTCCGGATGACAACTGCCACTCCCCCACCCCTTACTTGTTTGTTTGTTTGTTTGTTTGTTTGTTTGTTTGTTTGTCTTGTATGCCGCCCACTCCCGGAGGACTCCGGGCAGCTCACAAAAGACAAGGGAAAGGGGGGAACGAGACAAAGACAACATATTAAAAACAAAACCAACATTCACAATTTCCGTGGAGGTAGATGCTTCTCAGCTCCCCCCAGTCTGCTGGAACAGCCAGGACTTGGTGGCTTTGCGGAAGGCCGGGAGGGTAGTAAGGGTCCGGATCTCAACAGGGAGCTCGTTCCAGCGGGCCGGAGCTGCAACAGAGAAGGCCCTCCCCTCGGGAGTCGCCAGCCGACATTGGCTATTAGATGGAATCTGGAGGAGACCTAACCTGTGCGATCTAATTGGTCTGAGGGAGGTAATCGGCAGGAGGCGGTCTCTCAGGTACCCAGGTCCGATGCCATGTAGGGCTTTATAGGTAGCGACCAGCACCTTGAAGCGGATTCGGAGACTAATAGGTAGACAGTGCAGCTCGCGGAGGATAGGTGTAACGTGGCTGTACCTTGGTGCACCCACAATCGCTCGCGCGGCTGATTCTGGACTAATTGGAGTCTTCGAACACTCTTCAAGGGCAGCCCCATGTAGAGCGCATTACAATAATCCAGTCTTGAGGTCACAAGGGCGTGAGTGACTGTCTGAAGGGCCTCCCGATCCAGGTAGGGTCGCAATTGGTGCACCAGGCGGACCTGGGCAAAGGTCTCCCTGGTCACAGCCGACAGATGGTGTTCTAGAGTCAGCTGTGGGTCCAGGAGGACTCCCAAATTGCGAACTCTCTCTGAGGGGCGTATAATTTCGCTCCCCAGCCTGAGAGATGGAACAGTTAGACAATTTTTGGGAGGGAACATCAGAAGCCACTCGGTCTTGTCTGGATTGAGTGCCAACTTGTTTGCTCCCATCCAGACTCTAACAGCCTCCAGGCACTGGCACATCACTTCTACTGCTTCGCTGAGTTGGCACGGGGCAGACAGATACAGCTGTGTATCGTCTGCATATTGGTGATACTTAATCCCGTGCCGGCGTATGATCTCACCCAGCGGCTTCATGTAAATGTTAAATAGGAGGGGGGACAGCACCGAACCCTGCGGCACCCCATACTTGAGGGGCCTTGGGGTCGATCTCTGCCCTCTGACCAACACCGACTGCGACCTGAACGAGAGGTAGGAGGAGAACCACCGCAAAACGGTGCCTCCCACCCCCACCTCTCGCAACCATCGCAGAAGGATACCATGGTCGATGGTATCGAAGGCCGCTGAGAGGTCAAGAAGCACAGAGGGGTAACCCCTATCCCTGGCCCGCCAGAGATCATCGATCAGCACGACCAAAGCAGTTTCCGTGCTGTAACCAGGCCTGAAACCCGACTGAAAAGAGTCTAAATAATCGGCTTCATCCAAGGACCATCGGAGTTGCGAGGCCACCACTTTCTCAACAACCTTCCCTACAAAGGGAAGGTTGGAGACTGGATAATAGTTGCTCAAAATGGCTGGGTCCAGAGATGGTTTCTTCAGGAGGGGTCTCACCACCGCATCCTTTAGGAGTGGTGGGAAGATTCCCTCCTGGAGAGAGGTGTTCACAATCGTCTGGATCCAGCCGCGTGTCACCTCCCTGCTGGTCGAGACCAGCCAGGAGGGACACGGGTCCAGTATACAAGTGGAGGCACTCACCGCTCCCATGGCCTTGTCCACTTCATCAGGAGAAGCCCGTTGAAACTCCATCCATAAAGCATGCTCAAGACCCTCCCCCGGTACCTCGGCTGGTATCGTGCAATTGGAGTCCAGCTCTGTCCGAATCCGAGCGGCTTTATCTGTCAAATACTGGACAAATTCCTCAGCTCTACCCTGTAGAGGGTCACCTGCATCCCTCCCTTTCTGGGCACATTTTTGAGAGGGGGACTCCCCCCTCATGGCCCAGCCAGGTTTCAGTAATACATGCCAGATCTGCCCCCTCGTCTAATATTAAGTCCCGGACGAGGGGAGCTTTCTGAATCACAGACCTGGCATTTAGCAGCAGCAACCTGAGATCAGGGCCCCGACATCTCTTGCCACCTGGTCCTTGGGTTGAGTTTTCAGGGCCAGAATGAGGAATTGCTGTAATGTAGCGAGCCCTCCTTCCCCAGTAATGGCCAGCACTGAAACTCCCGTCGTACCTTCCTCTCCCAATCGTAACCGGGATGCTCCGGCCCATCCCCATTTCCGTGGCCACCGTTCTCCTCAGCAGGCCATTTACCCCATGCACTCCGGGACAAGAGGCAGAGTGCATGGGGTAAATGATACTAAAGAGATACTAAACAGTCATTCCCAACATGCATGCTCCACTATAACACTAAAAGCATAAATTACAATAGAACAGAGCATAGTTAAAAATTAGTTAAAAAGTGGGATCATTCACTAACATACATACAGCAAGCATTCCACATACAAGAGCAGTTCGCGCAGGTCTTAGTAGTTGTGCAAATAGTTCTTAGAGTTTGAAATAGTTAAAATGGTTGGAAACCAGCAATGGTCCACAGGTGGCATACAGGAGGGGGTCTCATCTTCCCCCTCTCCTGTAGGTCTGGAAGGTCCAAAAGGTCCAAAAGTCCAGGGCGGTTGAGGGGTGGCAGAGGGCCTCCCTACATGCTGTGAGTACCCCCACTCATCCAAAGTCCAAGGCACAGTAATGAGAGGAATTAAAGAAGTGCTGTCTGAGATGGTATTCCAGTGGCAGTGGCAGGTGGCAATGATCGATGCGACTGGGGCTGAAACAGCAAGTCCAGGGGCCCTGGAGTTATGGTTGGAGGAGGCTAGATATTCAGAAGCCCAGATAGAGAAGAGCCAGATGTCAGGCAGGTGGAGTAGAAGAGGGCTCCACAGTAGCGATGGTGGGCTGAGGAAGAAACTCACCAAGGAGAAAAGTCCGGTCAGGCAACAAACGGAGGAAAAAGGAGGCAGCACTGATGAAGAGGCCGAGCCAAACAAAGAGGGGGGGAGGGAGCATCTGGAAGGGCCAAGGCAGCGGCAAATACAGCCAGCCGCCCAATTCGGCCAGCCTCAATGGACGCACAGGTCATTCACCCCCCCTCCGGGGTGATGGTAGTCCAAAAAGGTCCCCAAAGGCTCACCAGATCGGGCGGGCAGAGTCAGAATATATCGCAGGCACCAAGAATCGATAAGAAACACCGCCATCGCCAGTGCGCCGCTGCCATCAAGCAGCATAGATCGTTCAACGCTGAGCGTTGCGAGGTCTGGGATCATCTGGGAGTGACGACCTCCCCAGCTATCTGGTCTCTTCAGGTGCCCCTGATCTTAGTCATCCCCGGGGACCTTTCTGAAGGATTATGGTGTCAGTTTGTAAGGTTTCCCAGCGCTTTTTCATCGGATTGAAACGGAGCGAAAAAGCAGAGCAGCCATTCCAAAACTTGACTTTATTATGCATTAAGTCAGAGGCCTCTAAAATCCCCATGTACTTGTAGCCTTCTTCTGGTCTTACTGCCTTTATCATTTCTTCATTCTCAAGTTCTATTCCATCATCTTGTATGACCTTGCTTGCTTTGGTTGCCATTGTTGCACATTTGTCAATTCCAAACTTCATACCAATATCTTGGCTAAATTCTTTTGTGCTTTCAATTAATAAATTCAGTTCAGCTTTTGTTTTACCAAACAGCTTCAAATCATCCATGTACACCAAGTGCGAAATTTTCAGTCCTTTTTTTTGCAAGCTCGTATCCACAGTTCATCTTCTTCAAAATGATTGTCAGTGGTAGCATTGAGAGTATAAAAGTAGAGGTGAAAGGGAATCACCCTGGAAAATGCCTCATTTAATTTCAACTTCACCCAGTTTTTCTTCATTTCTTCATAAGCTTTGTTTTCCAGAGGTTCATTGAAGTTTCCATGAATTTTTGTATGTTGCTGCTGATGCCAAAGATTTTCAGGCATTTCTTGATCCAGGTATGGGGAACTGAATCAAACACTTTCTTATAGTCTATCCAAGCCATGAACAAGTTGGTTCATTTTTTCTTTGAATTCTTTAGGATTAGCTTGTCAATCAGCAATTGGTCCTCTGTTCCTCTTGAATTTTTACAGCATCCTTTCTGTTCTACAGGAAGCAAGTTATTTCTTTCCAAGTATCCATAAATTTGGTTTGCAATGATACCAGTAAGGAGCTTGTATGTTGTTGGCAAACAGGTGATTGGCCTATAGTTTCCAGGATCCTTTCCTTTTCCTTTATCTTTTTGGATCAAAAATGTCCTTCCAGTTGTCATCCATTCATCATTTTCAGGTGTTTTTAAGATCTGGTTCATTTGGGCTGCCAACAATGTTCCCTCTAATTTTTTTTCAGTGTGAGCAGAAAAGTATAGTGTTTGAGCAGCACATTTTCATGCCTGAGCACCTGAATTTTTTTCATAGATGTCACCCAAGACAACGAAATCAGTGTTATTTGAAACTCAATTCTACCATGTAAATATCCATTAAGTAAAGAAATCTCCCTATACAGGTAGTCCTCAATTTATGACCATAATTGAGTCCAAAGTTTCTATTGTTAAGTGAGACATTTGTTAAGTGAGTTTTGCCCCATTTTACAACCTTTCTTGCTACAGTTAAGTGAATCACTGCGGTTAAATCAGTAACCTGGTTGTTAAAGTAATCTGACTTTCCTGCTGACTTTGCTTGGCAGAAGGTTGCAGAAGGTGAGCCTAGGAGTCCTGCAACCCTCATAAATATGAGGCAGTTGCTAAAGATCCAAATTTTGATCATGTGGCCATGGGGATGCTGCAATGATCATAAGTGTGAAGAACAGCTGTAATTCACTTTTTTCAGTGCTGATGTAGCTTTAGTCATTAAGTGAACTGTTGTAAGTTGAGGACTATACTTTCCCCCTTACTATCCAATAGTCTGCAGTGATATTAGCAAGCTATGAATAAATTACCAACTGATGTAGATTAGCAATTGGGGCACTTAAAGAAACAAACAAAGAGGGGAGAGGAGGGAAGGAAGGAAGGAAGGGAGAGGGAGACAGAGACAGAGAGAGACAAAAAAGGAAAGAGGAGAAAGAGAAAAAGAAAGGGGAGAGGAGGACGGGAGGATAAGAAAAAGAGGCAGAAAAAAGAAAGAGAGAGAAAGAGAAAAGGAAGAATGAAGGAAGTAAGGAAAGAAAAAGGAAAGAAAAAAGGAAGAAAGAAAAGAGGAGAGAAGAGAAGGAATAGAGGCCAAAAAAGCAAACAAGGAAAAGTAGGGGAAAAACTTTTACTGGAAAACACTATTTTTCCATCAGTGTAAAACTTTCCTAAACAAGGTTAATTTTCTGGATTTTGACTTTCCGGTCAGGTGGACCAAGAAGCCTTTATTTTCTTTTTGAGAAATAAAATCAAATAAAATCTGTGGAGCACCAGTTCGACTCCCCCTTCCTGCGAAAAAAACCTCAAGCCCCAATGCTCCGAACACAGAGGCTGGATTCAGACAACATGTGCACACCCGGCGTAGGTTTCCACTTGCTTGCGTGGCGAGCGTCTCCCACACACCTGCATCTCGGAAGCAGAGCCAACTGCGGGGAGCTCAGCCAGCCATGGGAGCTTAGTTGACAAACTGCGACGGACGCCTGCTCTGCACGTCCCGCGGAGAGTTGGCTGCTGCCGTTGCTGCTGCTGCTGCTTCCCTCCTCAGTAACTTTGATCCAGGAGGGAACGGCCTCCCTGTCAATCACGCCGGCGGAGGGAGCCCAATCGTAACCCTAGGCGGCCACAGGCCCACCCTCCTCTGGGTGTGTCCAGGCACTATAATATCCCAGCCCAGCTGACAGAAGCCTCCTAGCCGCCTGCAGACTAAAGTCCATCATGCTAAAGATCACTGCGCGGCAGTTGGAAACTGCTGCGCTGTGTATTTTTGCCCCCCGCGCGGCCACACACCCGTGCACCTTAGAGGGAACAGTGGCTGCCAACACTTGTAAGTGCCTTTAACCAGAAGTCATGTAACTCATCTGGTTCAGGTGCACTCCAGTTCTTCACTTTTCTTGTCTGTCTTTGCACCATTTTTTTTTGTTATTTTCACATCTTCCATTTTATGCAATTTAATAGAATCCTCAATCTGTTTGATCCATTCTACATTTCTGTTGTGGTTCTTGTTGTTTTCCCACAAATTCTTCCAGAATTTCAGAGCTTTCTCTTTATCAGGCTTTTCATTTGTTGTTACTCCATCTCCACTTTCTAAGCTTTTATAAAACTGGTGCTGATTTGCTCTGAACTGTGAGTTTTCCTTGAACTGAATTACTCGGTTTTCATATCTTTTAATCTTTTCAGCAACGGCAACGACCCTTTGCTTCAGCTCTTCAATTACTACCACAATCTCCTTATTCTCCAAATTCTATCTTACTTCCAGGCTGCTTTTGACCTGCTTGTTCTTTAGCTGACCTTGCCTTAGGTTCTTCAAGTTGCTGAAGTCTCCACGAAATTTTTTGATCTACAGTTCCAACCGAATTTTCCATTTAGGCTTCCTCTTCTTGCCTCTTTGGTTCTTTTGTATTTTCAAACCCAATTCTTTGGTGGTTATGAAGGCTGCTGCATACATCAGCTGGTTTGTTTCAGCTAATGTAGTGGTTTGAATGGTTTGCACAGCCTCATTGACCTTTTTTAGTACCTTTCTCAATTCTTTCCGGTTCACTTGGTCTGTTTAAGATCTTGCAAATTCATCGAATGTACTTGGCTGAAGTTAATTCCTTGCTTTGGGTCTGGTTGGTAGCTCAACAGCTGGAGTCCTAATCAAGGACCTAGGAACTGTTAAGGTAATGTTGGAGGATATAGCTGTTCCAATAAGGGTGGTTTTTTGTAGAATCAGAATGTTCAAGTCTGATAAATTTAAAATTTCCAAATAGCGAGGTAGCCCTTTGGGTATTGCTCCAAGGGCTCCAATTACAAACACATTATTATTATTATTATTATTATTATTATTATTATTATTATTATTATTATCATCATCATCATCATCATCATCATCATCATCATCATCATCATCATAGGGTGGTCTGCCTGCCTGGTTATTAGAAAAGGATTCAATTGTTCTTAGATCTTCTGATTCAGGTAAGAAAAGAAAATAACAAAATGTATTATAATATCTGTATTTATATGTGATGAAAATAAAATTAGGTTCTGGAAATTTGTGTTTGTGATCCCACAAATATGGGACCATTCAGATAAATATAATACAGGTAGTCCTCAATTTACAACTGAAAATTGGGATTAAAGCTTCCATCATCAAGCAGTTAGCTTGTTAAGTGAGTTGTGTCTGATTTTGCAAACTTTTTTGCTATCATTAAGCAAAGTATACAGTTGTTAAGTGAATCTAGCTTTCCCCACTGCTACTTATTGGGAGACCCTTGGTTGTAAGTGTAAGGGCTGGTCAAAAGTCACTTTTTTCAGTGATGCCATAATAGTACTTCCAAGAATTTTGGTTTATTTGCATCTGAACCTTCTCTGGAATACTCTTCCCCCGAGGTTTAATTTAATGAATTTTAAATAAATGTTTTAATGAATATGGTATTTTAAATTATGAATGGATTACTTATAATATTTTTATAATCAAATGAAACAAACAAAATGTTAAAAATTATGATTTTTACCAAGCACATCTAAATTATATTAAAGTAACCAAAATATCTTTACAATCCCCAAGGCATGTCATAACTTTTGAGTACCTCTAATGTTTGGAAATTGAAATTTAAAAAATTTGACATGCCCTAAAATTGCTTTGAGATGTATGTGTTTAGACAGCTACAATGAAACATATAAATACTCTAACTGTTATATTTTTTTCAGACTATTTAGCAGCTGTAGGAAGATGGATGAGGGTCTTATTACCAAAGATGAAGCCTCACCTTTATCAGAATGGGGGCCCCATTATTATGGTGCAGGTAGAATTTTGTTGAATAATAATAAGTTCTACAACTTTCAAACTTAAGAAATGTTTTTTTAAAGAAAGATACTGAATAAGATTAATGTATTTATTTGGAAATGTAATTCCTAAAGCAGTCTCTTACAGTTTTGGATTTTAATCTTATAAAAAGTTGGGTAAACCCATCTGATAAGCATCAGGTTAGTAAATATTGCACCAAAACCTTTATCATTTTAACTGGAATTGATGTCATACTCATTTTTGATCACATAATATTTTTGATTACATATATCATTAAGATACAATCTAATGCTGAAGTGGTTATTTAGAAATCCTTTAGACTTATGAAATGATTTTTGTTTAAGCAGCTTGTGCTGAAAAATGCAAGTGTCATAAAATTCATACCAATTCAGTTCATTTTTTATTTTCTAGATTTTATTCATACATTAATTCAGTAGAGTTTCTAAAATATTGGGTCTCATTCCAGTAAAATAGTGGGTCAAATTTCTACACATCTGATTTACAATCTCTTTCATTTCTATAAAATATTTTTATTTTGCTTTCTCAAAATTAAAGCTTATGAATTAGGCTGACGTCTGAAAAATTCATACTATCTGAAAGATGAACTTTGATAACGTCTGCAGCTATGATGTAGAAATTCTGAGGAAGATGTCTTCAGATCTGCATTGGACTAATAAAACCTGAATATGGCATTGACCTCATAACAAGACAGCATTTCAGGAGAATTCAAACGTAGCACCTGCTAGGATCTATGATACATCCTCACCTATTTCAGCTGACTTTGGATATATTTTACGGTGTATAAGATGCACTCCCCCACCAAAAAAGTGGGTGGAAATGTCTGTGCGTCTTATACAGCGAATGTTGCCACTGCCCCACCCATCCCCCAGGCCCCACCCTTTGGCCTATGCCTCTCAGCAATCTGCCTCCTTGCAGCAAACAACAAATAGCCTGGTCAGCTTCAGCACAGCCAGATTTAGCACGAGCAGCTGATTGGTGGTTGTATCGGCCTACTGGAATACGCTTATCAGTTGTTCCAGGCTGCAGTGATCACCTCTGCTGCCTGGAATGGGCCAAAAATGGGATGTGCAGAGGTTGAAAATAGGGTTTGTGGAGGTTGAAAAGGGGGTGCGTGGATGAGGCAATAGGCGGCAGCAGCAATAGGCGATGGCGATATCTGCAGCCTGGAACAGTTGATAGATGGTATTCTGGGAGGCAGATCCAACCGCCAATCAGCTGCTCGTGCTAAATTAGGCTGTGTTGAAGCTGACTAGGCTGATTGCTATTTGCTGCAAGGAGGCAAATTGCTGGGAGGCAGATTTTTTTTCTTGTTTTCCTCCCCAAAAGCTAGGTCTGTCTTACAGTCCAGAGCATCTTATAGGCTGAAAAATATGGTTCTTACCGGGTAATAAGTACCATTAAGGGTTAATTACACATTCTTTTGAATAGATGTGCTTATCAAAATTCAAAAGAAAGAAGAAATAGAAACTTGAACGTGTTAAGTAAAAATGAAAATTATGAAGAATGTGTCATATCCATATTATGAAAATAGCTAGTTTTTTCACTATTTCATTGGTCACTTACCTATCCGATTTGATTCATGAATGATTTGGTTGTTATAAAATAACAACATAAGCTTTAATAATAAGCTTGTTGTAATGTTAATAAGATGATCTTAGCTTTGAACCTAATCTTCTAAAGTATGGCCAGATTTATCCCTTTAGAAAAGGCCACAATGACTAAAAACTACTCTGAAATCTGTTAGAAATAAGAATAACACACTTCTATATAAAGAAAAAACATTTATGTTTTATCTTCAATTTAGCATGTGTCATCTCTCTTAAGAAAATAAAATCCCACAGAAGGCTAAAAACTAAACAAATAAATTTAATCTGACATTTATTTCCCATTTGATATTTTCCAGTTATAATTAATAGAGAACCGGGGGTGGGGAAGTTTTGAATTTCAAGTTACATGAAGCTTTGACCCTGAACTAAGAGTTTATTTTTGAATTGATCTAATCTCATTCCCTAACTGAGGACTTTTCTCCCATTTTTCCCCATAAATAAGAAAAAAACATATAAGAAAAACATATTGGATTCGAGAGCCAATGTCGCGACGATACAGATGTGCGGTCTCGATGTTCCAAGACCCCCGCTGATTCTTTTATTGCTACATGGTCCTTATGGACCTAAGCTGTCCCGTAGAGACGGTGATAGGGAGACAAAGCCTTGCTGGTCTCAGGGACATCGCAAAGTCCCTGATTGACCCAAGGGAAGCTCTCCAAGTTAGTGATAAACAGACAGCCCTGTGCTGACGAAGTCGGAGATGGCTCCAGAAAGAAGGCAGTGAAAGTGAAAGTGGGTCTATCTGGTGAGATTTTTCCCTTGCCCAAAGGAATTCTTTTGTTTAAAGATAAATTAGTCCCTTAAGCAAAGAACTAAACAGCGTAATTTATCTTTAATGGACTGCCTTAGAAAGTTTTCTTTTTCCTTTTTTTTCTTTGTACCGATGTTTTGTGGATTGAAGTGATTGCAACGTTTGCTGTTTCTCTTCACAAGTGAATGAACTGGGGTTTTTTTGTCTTCCTATTTTTAGCTACCTTACTTGTTGGCTTGAACTTAAATTTCTTTTATTCTAATAATTCTTATTACTTCTCATTGATTCCCATTAAAGACATTCAAAGATTTTTGGTTTTTTACAAGCCTGAGACAAAAGGGGAGTAAAATCGAATCTGCCACTTGGAAGCCAGAACTTTTTTTTTTTTTGAAACATTGCATCCTTTGTTCTTTTTGTTTTTGATCTTACTGACTCTGTAACTGTAAAACCTTCAAGGACGGGGATTTTCCACAGGTGTCTTTTTGAAACACTCTGGGTAAGGGAGGAAAAAGGAAAGAGAAAGATATATCCCTTCCTTGTTGAGGAATGTGAAAGAAATTCTGGTTAATTCAATTCAAAACATAACATTATATACAAAAAAGAGATTTAGGCTAAAGTGACAGTAGATATTAGAACTCCTCCTTTTTTCTCCTTGTTTTTTTATTTTCTGGAATCATGTATCAATTTTCAAATGAGAAAACCCTAAGTTTTCAAGATTTTTTGGCTGGAATTCAAAAGATATTGGAAGGATTTGAGAGATTTGACAAGAAGTTGGATAAGCTATTGTCCTCTACAGTAAAAGATGATGGAGTTGGAGACCCCAAAATTAAAGAAACTAATGAAGATGGAGAAGACCAAAATAAGCCAATAGATGATCTAACTGATGGACTAAACATGGGTGAAACTCCAAAGAAGGAAACATGTAAAAGTGAATCTGATATCCTGGAGCTCTATCCCCCTGTTCAAAATATAGGGTGGGGAGGGGGGAACTTGATGATGATGGAGTCAAGAAGAGAAACCATTTTAGAAATACGTTTGACAACTAAAGACATGTTAATTTTAATGCCAATTCAAGGGCAGCAAGACTATTTGAGAGATCTTTTAAGAAACAAAGTGCTGAGAGAAGTTTATAAAAATCTTATAAAAGAAGTAACAAGAGGTTTGATGCAACAACTGACAGAAGAAATAAGAAAAAAACATATTCATGCAGCTGGTATAATTAAAACAGCCACATTTTTAATGTTACAGGAATGCATACTGGAAAATGTATTTGTTTAGGTTAAGTAAATATTGATTTATCATTGAACTTTGTTTGCCATGACAGGTGTTTTCTATCTATAATATTCTTTTAGAGAGTCCAGTATTGGGATAAAATAATATGGTCAGCCATATTAACCCTAACCCTAACTTTAATGTTCATTCTGTTCACATCAGACTACACTACTTTTATCTCAAAGGATAACCCAACAGATCACAGGATCTGTCTAAATTTGGCTTAAACTTCACAGTATTTCTCTGATTCCCTATATCTAATAGGCAGTAATAGTACAAGCACTATAGCCAAATTGCAGGTAGCAGTATATAAAGCCTGATAGAATGGCCTCTTTTTAATATTCTTACAAAATCAGCAAATATGGTTATATGTGGTTCTGGTGTAATTACAAATTAGTACTATCTGGTACTTTTTGTCCTATATTTAATATTACTCTTTTTGACCAGAATACAGGTAGTCCTCGACTTATAACCACAATCAATCCCAAAGTTTATGTTGCTGTGAGATTTGTTAAGAGAATTTTGCCCCATTTTATGACTTGCCACATTTGTTAAGTGAATCACTGCAGTTGTTAAGTTAATAACACAGTTGTTATGTGAATCTAGCTTCCCCAATGACTTTGCTTGTCAGAAGTTTGCAATAGGGGATGACATGACCCTGGGGCACTGCAACCGTAATAAATATGAACTAGTTGTCAAGCATCCAAATGTAAATCACATGATGATGGAGATGCTGCGATGGTCACAAGTATGAAAAATGGTCTTAGGTCACTTTTTAAAGTGCTGTTGCAATTTTGAATGGTCACTATGTAAACTGTTGTAAGTTGAGGACTACCTGTATTTTTTTTCTTTACATTTGAAATTTCATATTGTTTTGTGGTTTCCATCTTTTCTTACTGGACTTGTCTATATGTGGGTGTTTTTAATTAGGTTGAAAATGAATATGGAAGT
Source organism: Thamnophis elegans (assembly GCF_009769535.1). Lineage (NCBI taxonomy): Eukaryota > Metazoa > Chordata > Lepidosauria > Squamata > Natricidae > Thamnophis > Thamnophis elegans. The sequence goes on along the minus strand of NC_045558.1, from coordinate 60,878,522 downwards.
TACTTTGCATGTGATTTTCATTACCTCCGTTACCTGAAGAATCTTTTTCGCCAGTACCTTGGGAATGAAGTAGTCCTGTTTACAACAGATGGTGCAACAAAGATTTTTTTGCGCTGTGGAACTCTTCAGGGCCTTTATTCAACTGTGGATTTTGGACCACGTGAGTGGCAAGTGAAGTTACATTTTACCTTGAGAATAAAATATTTTTAGATAATGTACTAGTAAACACAGGAAGCTGACTTAAACTGATTCAGATTTTTGCTCAGCTGATCTGTATGTTGACTGGTTAATTGTTAGCTTGTGTTTCCCAGCTAAGAATCTGGAAATTAAATTTGGGGCCTTTTATGCATAGAGTGTCTACATTGTGTTGAGTTGTTTAGTTTTCATTAGCAAAAAAGTCTTTAGAGCAGGGGTGCCAAACTCAAGGTCTGCAGGCCGGATCTGGCCCACAGGGTACTTAGATCTGCCCCATAGGGTCAGCCTGAAAACAGCAAAGGACTGGCTAGCGGTATCAGTGCCAACTAAAATGGAGCACGGGGATGTATGGGGGAGGGCAAGCTCCTCTTTCACTGGCAGAGGGCTACAGGAGGCCATCAAGGCTGAAAACAGGGCACAGAGGGGCCGAATGTAGCCCTCGCAGGCTCCGTTTTTGCTGGCAGAGGGCTATCAAAACAAACTAAAAACAAAATAAAGGAGAAATGTTTCCCCTTTTGCATTTGAGCATGCAAGAAAGGACCGGAAAGGAGAAAGGGAAAGAGGAAAAACAAAGGAAATGATGGGAAGAGAGCAAGGAAGGAAAAATAAAAAGAAGGAAGGGAAGAAGAAAGGAGAATGAAGAGGGAAGGAAAAAGAAGAGGAAGGAAGGATGGAAGGAAGGGATGATACATGTTTGAAATCAGGCAATGGTAACCATACTCTTCAGTGAAAGATCATTAAAGAAATGGTGGTCTGTTGTCCCATTTGGATTCTTTGAATCTAGTGATACTGGACATTTTTTGTCCCATCTTCCTTTTTCAGGGAAGGTTGTTGAAAAGAAGGTTGCTTTGCAATTTCAGAATATCCTGCAAGAAACAGATTGTCAGGACCCTTTCCATCCATTTTCAGACCAGGTTAGAGTCTAGAACTGGCCTTGGAGCAGTGGTGGGTTTCTTTTTTTTTTTTTTAGAACCTATTCTGTGGGTGTGGCCTATTTTGTGAGTGTGGCTTGGCAGTCATGTGACCGAATGGGTATGGCCAACTTGACATTCCTCATGCACATTCAATCACATGACACACACACACACACACACCCATGGTGGCAAAAAAATTTGGGACTCCGATAAAGGGGAGGGGAAGAGAGGGGAAAAACTCCCAAAAATAGACAACTGGAGGATTAAGGGCTGAAATTGGGGAGATCGGAGAAGGCAGGATAGAGATGAAATCCAGGAGAAAAGAATACCACACACTGGGAAAAGAACTTTGGGAGATTGGAGGAAGCAGGACAGAGAGGAATCCAGTAGAAAGCTATCACACGCTGGGGAAAGAACTTTGGGAGATCAGAGGAGGTGGGACAGAGAGGAATCCAGTAGGGAGCAGTAACGCGGTACAGGAAGCAAGCACAGGCCATCATCCTTGCTTCTTTCCTTTGAGAACCGTGGCAGTGGGAGAAACCGAGGCTCCTTTGCTGGCGGTGGGGGGTGGGGCAAGTGGTGGGGAGCAGAGCAAGTGGGGGGGGCAGGCCAGGGGAGAGACCATACCAGTACGGGGCCTCCAGCTCTAACCAGTTCGTAAATGTATGTCCAATTTCTGGTACCGGTCCTGGCGTACCAGTGTGTACCAGTAGAAACCCACCAATGCCCCGGAGGAAGTAGGAGAACCATTACAACATCTTTACCACAGTCAATTTTAGTAGGAAGGGAGAGTTCTAGCCAGAGAGTTTGATAAGGCCATTTGAAATGTTTGGAAACAGAATAACTGTGATTAGTCTTAAATTATAGATTGTGTTGCTTTTTTGCTTTGTTTTGTTTCTGGTTTTAATTAAATGTGATCCACTGAGACTTTCTATTTGCAAGGTGGACAGCTATATAAATTATTTAAATAAATAGGCTACTAGTTATTTATCTGCTTAATGGAAAGAACTCATTGGACAGTATTTCTTAATGTTTCAGTATATCATCAACTTTGAATGTCCTGTTGCTATAGAATGCAGTTCTTGCTGTTTCTTTTCCATTTCATAATTTTTAATTTTTTTCTATTACTAATGTCTGCCAAAGAGAAAAGGAATGAATTACCGGTAATTATCAACTTACAACAGTTCAAAGTTATAATGGCACTGAAAAAAAGGACATGATTATTTTTCACACTTATGACCATTCCAGCATTCCCATGTCATATGATTTAGATTTGGATGCTTGACAACTGATTCCTATTTACGACTGTTGCAGTGTCATGTGATTTTTGGCAACCTTCTGATAAGCAGTCAGAAGCCAAACTCACTCAACAACCATGTTAGTAATTTAACAACTGTGGTCATTCACTTAACAAATGTAGAAAGAAAAGCCGTAAAATGGGCAAAACTCACTCAACAAATTTCTCACCTAGCAACATAAATTCTGGGCTCAATTGTGATCATAAGTTGAAAACTACCTGTAATCCATAAAGCCTTTTTACTGTTAGCATTAGGAACTATTTTTTAAAGCAGTGCATACTGTACATAGATGTATATATTTCTAAAATGAAAAATTTGAAGTGGTGGGGAAAGCAACTGAATATGAAGGTTTTATTTAAAAGCTTCATTAAATGTAGAATAATGTTATATATCAGTTTTAACATAAATTATATTTTAGTTTATTTTTATTTATTACTTGAACTAGTTTCTATAGAACTACTTAGCACAAAGGATTCATCCCTTAATACCAAGTACCACACATTTTCTTTATGATTATACTTTTCTGCATTTTATTTTAAATTTCCACTCAGCAAATATTTCTGAATTCAAAAAATTCTTAAAGGAATATTATTGCTAAAATACAGTGAAAAGCAAAAAGTAATACTTTAAAAATCGTTTACTTTCCCTGTCCTACTCATATCCACAAACCATTTTGAACTAATTAATCTTGCCTGTGAAAGGAAGTGCAATACAAAAATATATTGGGGAATATATTTCGCTGGTTTAGCATGCAGAATTAAGTGAACATAGCTTTTCATTTTTTCGTTCTTACTTTAGTAATATCTTGATAGGGTCATTTCCCCCACCCCCAGAAGGTTCCAAACTACTGAGGCAGTTTGAACCAGGCTAGAAACTGGGAGACCATTGATTCTAGCTTGCCTTAAGCACAAATATAGCAGGATAACTTGACCCATGTATTCTTTTTTAGCCCTAAGACATAGGCAGTGACAAACCACTTCCAAAATCTTGGTAAGAAAACTTGTTCAGGCAGCTGTTGGGAGTCAATGCTGACTCAAAGGCTCATACACATTATTATTTAATTGATCATTTTTTATTTTCTGCAATACTTTGCAATGCTTCTGAATTCACAAATAACATACATGTATGTAATAAATTAAAGTATCATTGTACCTTTTGTTAAGGGTAATTTCTCTGTGTAACATAAGAATAGTCTGCAGTTAATAAATCAGATTTGACTCTTCGTTTTATTGATTTGCAGATACCAATGTCACTGCAGCCTTTTTAACTCAGAGACGAACTGAGCCTCAAGGCCCCTTGGTATTATTTTTCTTCATACATTCATACTTTACTGCTGATATAAATACAAATTGTTAAAGATAGTAAAAATGAATTAATATTGAACAGTCCAATTTGAATTGTTAATTTTTATTGTTTAGTGATTTTTTTGACAAAGATAGTGTGTCCTTTAATTTAGGAGTATTATGTTAATTCCTTATAGTCATAAGAGTTGGATATGTTGCACATAAGATATATCAAGCATATATCAGACATATGATAGTGTAGAAGATGAGCATACATGGGTAAGAAAAAGTATGTAGCATATTTAAACAAATCTTTAAATTGTTGCCACTTACAAAGATGTATACATTTTCTCTTTATATGTGTAGTCTGCATTTAGGAATTATAATTGGGACAAGCAACTTGGTTAATAGAGAGGGGGGGAGAGGGAGGGAAGGAGAGAGTGTGTAGGAAGGTCAAGGGATAGAGAGAGAGAAATAGAGATAGAGAAAAATACAGGCAGGTGTTTCTGCTGGCACCGCACCCCCATACACACACAGACAGACAGACAGACACAGACACAGACAGACAGACAGACAGAGACAGACAGAAAGAAACAGACAGAGAAAGGAGAAAGAGAGAGAGACAGACAGACAGACAGACAGACAGACAGAGACCCAGACCTAGACCCCGTAAAGTTATAAATGTGGGCATTGGTCCCAAAGTTAATTTTTTCATACCATTGTAATTGCTAATGATTGTTGTCTGAGGCAGTCACTAAATGATAACTATCTGTGGTAACCAACTCTTTACAGTAAGGATAAATTTAGATGGCTAGCCCAGGAGTCTTTTTATTTTCACAAGGTTTCAGATGTATTTTGGAGAATTTCCTAACAATCTAGGAGAAAGACAATTCTGTGGAATAGTTTGTTTACCTCTGGAAAAGAGAAATGGCCAGAATGTCAGACAGGGTTGTCCTGAGTGGAGACTGCTACTGATTCCAGATCTTTGGTTCTCTAAAGAGTTCTGGAAAGTAAAGGGAGTGAAAAGAATCCTGGGACAATGCTGATGGAAAAAGTACAAGCAGACATGGGCATAAACTCAACTTTGAACTTGCTCTATTGTGATAAGAATATTGATATGGTAATATTTCCATTTCCAATGCAAATCCCTATTCTTATTTTTTTTTAAATCTAATAAAGTTTCATGTTAAGAGCAGGGTACATCTTTCTTTTAAAAGCAATGTAGGTTTTATTTCTCACTCTGTATCATACTTTCCTCTGAGATGGAAATGTCGGGTTCCTCCCAATCCTTTATTTTGTCTTCTAAGTTAGGTAACATTGTGTATTTTATTAGAAGCTGTTTAATTTTCACATTATTTCAATAAGCATCCCACCATCAAGGATTAGGACCTTAAATAGGATATTGTCCTATTTAAAGAATTGCAATGGAATGTTGGATGCATACGTTTCATCTTATGATTTTATTGTCTATGAAGAAACTGCTGTTTAACTATTTCTCTTTTCTTTTCTCATTCATTTAACTTTCTTAACCTTGTTTTATTAGAACATTTAGTATCTGGGTACTGCTTTGTGTTTTTGACACTTTGATTTAGCCACAGTTTTTACCTCCTTGACCTACAAAGTCATATTTATATGGTCTTTCAAGTACAAGAAATCTTTGATAAATAACCACAATTGAGCCCAAAATTTCATTTGCTAAGTGAGGCAATTGTTAAATGAGTTTGCCTCATTTTATGACTTTTCCTGCCACAGTTGTTAATCGAATTATTGCATTTGTTAAGTTAGTAACACAGATGTTAAGCAAATCTGTCTTCCCCGTTTACTTTGCTTGCCACAAGATAGCAAAATGTCTTAGGACATTACAACTGTCTAAACACGAGTCAGTTGCCAAGCATCTGAATTTTGATCGTGTGACTGTGGGGATGGTTCAACGGTAAGTGTAAAGAATCGTCACCCATTTTGTAGCTCCAGAAAAAACATTGTAAAAGCTGTATGAGGTCTTCACATTTCCTTTAGAGGTGAAGTTGAATCTTCTTATCTTGCAAAAATCTTTATGGTGTTGTGGAGACATGGAATGTGGCATAACTCTTGATTGTGCTCTACAACAGCATTTAAAGCTTTTTGAGGTTTTAAGTAATTGAAATTTCTTTGTTATTTCTTCAGTATCATAATGGAATATTATAAACTGTTCCATTGCCATAACTTTGACAATGGACTTTTAAAATGTAGATTAAATAAATGCTGCTTAGATGAGGTTTCCTAGTATTAGTTGTAAACATATCACCCGTATCTTCCTGCAGCAAGCCTTGAATGACATATACAATGGAGGATAAGGTGATGAGAAAATGTTTGAACTGCATTCGACTTTGGCATGAATTCATCCTTATTTATGTAGTTAAATGTGTAGCGAATAGATCTCTTGAGAAGCCTTTTGTTGTAGATTGTTATGCATTAGTTCTTTATTTCTAATATACTTTTTCTTAAAAAAGATTTTTCTTTTTCAGGTGAATTCTGAATTCTATACTGGTTGGTTAGATCATTGGGGCCACCCCCATAATGTTATACCGTCACCAGCCATAGCAAAAACTCTTAGTGAAATCTTGGCACATGGAGCTAATGTTAACCTGTAAGTTCATTGATATCTGTTTAAAAGGAAAAAAAAACCAAGGTGGTTGTGCAGCATCCTCAAATGCTTTTCTACTTCTTTTTTCAGATATATGTTCATAGGAGGCACTAATTTTGGCTATTGGAATGGTAAGAAGTGTGCATGTAACTGCTTATCCTATAATTAAAAGATTTTCTTTTTTCTAATCCTAAAAACAAGAATATGTACTATATGTCTTCTTAAACAGAGGTGTAGAAGAATTTTGGATGGGAGAAAATAGAAAAGTCATAGGAGTTCTTTTTGTTGGGGTTTCAATTTCCAGAATATAGCACAAGTATCCTCAGATTACGAGAGTAATTGAAACCAGAATTTCTATCACTAAGCAATATAATAATGAAGTGCTATGTTATGTGAATCTATCACTTAGCAATGGCAATCCTAGCTGCCATCATAACTCCAGGACTGCACAAGTGTGCAGGTGCCATAGATGTGCTCTGGGCAGACTCTGTGGAATATGGATGGGGGTGCTTTGGGCAGGTGCTACAGAGTGTAGTGACAAAAATGGCAGGAAGGAGAGTGAATTCTCACTGTCTGCTGGCTTTCCCACTGTCGTTACTTATGGAGGGTAGCAAGGAACATTGGAAATTGTGATCCCATGACTGTGGCTTGCTGAGATATACTCACACAAACCAGCATCAAGTACCGGTTCACAGTCACATAGTTCAGCAACATTGTAATTTTGAATGGTTGCTGAACAAGTGGTCTTAATCCAAGGACTATCTGTATGAGTAATATCTAACTGCCAGGCACATAGGCTAAGATTATAACAAGGACTGACTTTCTTGCTTATATGAAGCCATAGAGTTAAATAGAATGAGACGTTTTATTTGGAACCATTGTACTCCCCCACCCCCACAGTATAGTCTTTTCTCTACTTGCTCTATATTTTGCCATTTGAAATGGTTCACTCCTTTTTCCTTGACCAATAAGATAAAGTCAAGAATGACGAAAGAGTCAAGAATGGCTAAAGTATGATTTTCTTTGGTACATTTTCTGATTCATAGTTCTGCATCATATAGTTTCTCTAACATTTTCTGAGATTTAACTTCATTTTTCACACAGAATATCCATATTTCAAGCTTGGTAATTTTTGTCATGCACTTTGTTTTAGTCAACAAATGTATAAATATAATAAATTTATCTATTTTTAATATGTTTTATTTTTAAACAAATACAGACAAATATAAAATATAAAACCATCTTCCAGTTACATACAGTGTGTTGATGGTTACAAAACTTTTGTGCTTCCTCACCATAGTCTTCATTTACAATTTATATAGAATCTCATATTATCAATCTGATATATATGTGTACAATTATTATCATTGTTAAACATTTATTTGACTATAACTATTATTCCTTTTATGTGAGATATTCTAAATTTGGAATAAATTTATATTATGGCATTTCATTACATCATCCTAAAACCATCCAGTAGTAGTACATCTTTATATTATATTCTGTATAAAATTGTTTATCATTGGTTACAAATTTTTGTGCATCCTTTCCATAGTCCTCACTTACAATTTATATAAAATCTCATATTATCAATCTAGTATATATGTATACATTATCGTTGTTAATCATTTATTTGACTATAACTATTATTTATTCATTTTATGCGTAATATTCTAAATTTAAATTAATTTAAATTAATTTTTATTATAGCATTTCATTGCATTATCCTATACCCATCCAGTAGTAGTACAATCTTTTATCTCTTGCCATTTCTAGTATTTGTATTCTAATTGCTTTCTTGGTAGATCTTATATGGACTTCTCTTGGCAACTTGTTTTGGTTCCACCACAAAACCGCGCTCGACTAAACCGCGCCCGACTGAACCGCGTCGCTGACGTCATCAACAGGGCGACAACAGCACGGAGACAGAAGCACGCTGTAAACCCTAAACCTAAAATTAACCCCTAAACCTAAACCTAACCCCCCTAAACCTAATCCTAAACCTAACCCTAAACCTAACCCTAACCCTTAACCTAACCCTAAACCTAACCCTAAGCCTTAACCTAACCCTAAACCTAACCCTAAAGCTAACCCTAAACCTAACCCTTACCTTAAGTTGAATTGGCTTGCTTTCAAAGTGCTATTTAAAGCGCCCTTTTTTCTCCGCGCTGGCTGTTGTCGCCCTGTTGATGACGTCAGCGACACGGTTTAATCGGGCGCGGTTTAGTTGAGCGCTGTTTTGACGGGTCACGCTTGTTTTTCACTGCATATCTTGTAAAGACTCAAAACCCCTCGTCTGTTCCTTCCATCAACTTCCCTTTGGTTATCACCAATGCTTCTGCCAGAATTTCTCTCATTACTTCTGCCAAATTTTCTCCCTTTTCTTCTATATTCTGGAATCTGATGTAAAATTCTGATCTGTCAATCTCCCATTCCAATATTCCACTCTTGTCTTTTTCAACCATAGTCAATCTGCAATTTTCTTATCTCTTTGTTCATCTTTTTTTTCAATTTTTTGAAATCTGTCTTCATATTTCATCATCGTTTGGTGGATATTCTCAATTTTTTCATCTATTTTTCCTGTTCTTTGTTCAATATTCTCTGTTCTCTTTTCAATGTTCTCTGTTCTTACTTGTATTTTTTAATTTCTTGCATAATCATCTGCAATGCCACTTCTTTTTATTTTTTGTGCTGCAACATCTTCTGTATTGATTTTTTCCTCCAGATAGTAAACACTGTCACTATATAGAATCCAAAGCTTTTTTATTAAGTTCCAAACACGTTCACTGCAATCTTCTTCCTTTCAACTCCAAACTTTCTTTTCACTCCAATCCAGCTACTGATAGTACTCCAGAGGAGCACCTGTATAAACAATCCGTGCTCATCCTACTATCATTTTTAATAAACAAGCTCAGAGTCCTTGAAATGTAACACCAGCTCTTACTTTGCACAAATGCTCAAAGAAAGAAAAGAAAAACAATGTTTCCAAGCCTCCAAGCCTCTAAGTGGCAGTGTTATTTCTTTTCCTTTACTTTTACTTCCCTCTTTATATTCCAAACTTATGGGGGGAATTAAAAATGCAATAGAGCATTGAAAAAAGAAAAAGAAAGAAAGTCTTAAACAATAAGTATTAAAAAAGGAAAATAAAAGGGGAAAAAACCAATCCAGATTAAAAAAATAAGTGTTTGTAAAAATTCCAGCAATCAAATGTTTAAGGAAAAATAACACAATACGTTTGACTCAGATTTAATCTCGCTGCTTGATCTCTTCGGTCTTCAATTTTAACTTTACTTTTGATCTTTTAGGGTATTCTCTTCTCTAATAATAAAAATTATCTCACCAATTCGACACACTTCCTCTTCAGCTTTCCTCCATTTTGGAGCTGCCCCAATTTTCTGCAGCTTTAATGGCTGCTTCTCAGTTGCTGGAAAAAAAGGGCTTCTCCAGGGACTTTGCGATGTTCCTGGGATCAGCAGGATGTGCCCTTCTCTATCACCGTCTCTGTGGGATGGTTTAGGTCCAATAGGACTGCCCAGCAGCAGAGATATCGATGGCAATCTTGGAGTTTCAAGATCGCATATCGTACCATCGTGACGTCAGCCCTGCCTCAGAAATTTATCTATTGAAGAGCAAAATATAATCTGTACATATCTACTACCTGGTGTAAATTCCACTACTATCTTCTCAAAATTTGTTCATATTTCTTTCAACCATAATTTGGTTAAAACCTGTCCCAACACTCTTGCAATCTAGTTCCTATAGTTCTGATGTCACTCCTGTATATGAGAAAGATAAGATGTTCTTCTCTACTATCAAGTACGCTTTAGTCAATCAAGGTTTTTAGGTTTAGGTTTAGGTTTATTAGATTTATATGCTGCCCTTCTCCCAAGGACTCAGGGCGGCATACAACATTAAAAGAAACACATAATACAAAAGTTAAAAAAAATTAAATAGAATATCCCAAACCCAATTAAAATTGACAATGACATTTTTTTTTAAAAAAACTCAAATTAAAATTAACAGTGATCAATAATTTATTTTGTTTTGTTCAGGCCAGGCTGGCTTGCTGGAAAAGCCAACTTTTTAGGGAGCGCCGGAAGGACTGGAGGTCGGGGATTATACAAAGCTTCGGGGGCAGCTCATTCCAGAGGGATGGCTCTCCCACAGAGAAGGCTCTCCCCCTGGGGGTCACTAGTTGACACTGTCTGGCTGATGGCACCCTGAGGAGGCCAACTCTGTGGGATCGCACTGGATGATGGGAGGCTACCGGTGGCAGTAGGTGGTCTCACAGGTACCCTGGGCCTAAGCCATGGAGTGCTTTAAAGGTCATAATTAGTACCTTGAATCGCACCCGGAAGACAACCGGCAACCAGTGCAGGTGGCCTAAAAGGGGTGTCACATGGGAACACCTAGGTGCCCCCATGATAACCCGCGCAGCCGCATTCTGGACCAGTTGAAGCTTCTGGGTGCTCTTCAAGGCAGCCCCATGTAGAGAGTGTTACAGTAGTCCAGGCGAGAAAGGACGAGGGCATGAGTGACTATGCACAGAGCATCCCGATCCAGGAAGGGGCACAACTGACATACCAGGCGAACCTGATAAAAGGCCCCCCTGGTCCTGGCCATCAGGTGTTCTTCTAAACTAAGCCGTGTATCCAGGAGGACGCCCAGATTGTGGGCCCTCTGTGAGGGGGCTAAAATTTCTCCCCCTATCATCAAAGATTAAGATTTAATTTATTTGTATGCCGCCCTTCTCCGGGAGGGACTCAGGGCAGCGAACAACTCAAAAGGGGAAAGGGGATACAAACACAATACACGTAATTAAAATACACAAGAATCATACAGCCATCAAGTCGAGAGGGGAGGGGAACTCATCAACCCCAGGCCTGCCGGCACAGCCAGGTTTTGACGGCTTTCCGGAAGGCCTGGAGAGGGGTGAGGGTCCGAATCTCCGTAGGGAGTTCATTCCAAAGGGCCGGAGCTGCAACAGAGAAAGCCCTCCCCCAGGTGGTAGCCAGATGGCATTGGCTGGTAGACGGAACCCGGAGGAGGCCAACCCTGTGCGATCTAACGGGTCTGTGGGAGGTAATTGGCAGCAGGCGGCCTCTCAAGTACCCAGGTCCAATACCATGAAGGGCTTTATAAGTTACGACTAGCACTTTGAAGCTTATCCGGAGACCGATCGGTAACCAGTGCAGCTCACGGAGGATAGGTGTAACGTGGGTGTACCGAGGTGCACCCACAATTGCTCGCGCGGCTGCATTCTGGACGAGTTGTAGTCTCTGAATACTCTTCAAAGGCTGCCCCATGTAGAGCGAATTGCAGTAGTCCAGTCTTGAGGTCACAAGGGCATGAGTGACTGTCGCGAGTGCCTCCCGGTTCAGGTAGGGGCGCAACTGGTGCACCAGGCGAACCTGGGCAAATGCCCCCCTGGTCACAGCCGACAGGTGATGTTCTAAGGTCAGCTGTGGGTCCAGGAGGACTCCCAAGTTGCGCACCCTGTCTGAGGGGCGTAAATTTTCACCCCCCAGCCTGAGTGATGGAATACTGGCCAAATTCTTGGGAGGGAAACACAACAGCCACTCGGTCTTGTCTGGATTGAGTACAAGCTTGTTAACTCCCATCCAGACCCTGACAGCCTCCAGGCACTGGCACATCATGTCAACCGCTTCACTGAGTTGGCACGGGGCGGACAGATACAACTGAGTATCGTCCGCATATTGATGGTATTTTATCCCGTGCCGTCGAATGATCTCACCCAGTGGCTTCATGTAGATATTGAACAGAAGGGGGGATAGGATCGAACCCTGAGGAACCCCATATTTCAGGGGCCTAGGGGTCGACCTCTCTCCCCCAACTAACACCGACTGCGACCTGTCCAAGAGGTAGGATGAGAACCACCGAAAAACGGTGCCGCCCACTCCCACCTCTCGTAACCGTCGCAGAAGGATACTATGGTCGATGGTATCGAAGGCCACTGAGAGGTCAAGGAGCACTAGGGTGGAGGAATAACCTCCATCCCTGTCTCTCCAGAGATCATCGGTCAATGCGACCAAAGCGGTTTCCGTGCTGTAGCCAGGCCTGAATCCCGACTGAAAGGCATCCAGATAATCGGCTTCCTCCAAGGACCGTCGGAGTTGAGAGGCTACCACTTTCTCAACAACCTTCCCAATGAACGGGAGGTTGGAGACTGGCCGGTAGTTGTTCAAACTAGCTGGGTCCAACGATGGCTTCTTCAGGAGGGGTCTCACCACCGCTATCTTCAGTGCCGGTGGGAAGAAGCCCTCCCGAATGGAAGCACTCACCATCACCTGGATCCAGCTCCACGTCACCTCCTTGCTGTTCGCGACCAGCCAGGAGGGACACGGGTCCAGTACACAAGTGGCAGTACTCACCGCTCCGATGGCCTTGTCCACTTCATCAGGAGCAACAGGTTGAAAGTCAGTCCAGAGATGTTGTTCAAGACCTTCCCCCGGTACCCCGGCTGGCTCTGCGCAATTGGAGTCCAGGTCCATCCAAAGCCGAGCAATTTTGTCCGCGAGGAACTGGACATATTCCTCTGCTCTACCTTGTAAGGGGTTATCCGCAACCCTCATATTTAGGAGGGAGCGGGTCACCCTAAACAAGGCGGCAGGGCGTGACTCAGCGGACACTATCAGAGCGGCAATGTGATTGTTCTTAGCTGTCTGTATTGCTGATAGATATGCTCCGATGCAGGTTTTCAAAAGTGCTCGGTCTGACTCAGATTTACTGGTCCTCCAGCGGCGCTCTGGGCGTCTCTTTTGGCGCTTCATCTCCCGGAGGTCCTCGGTGAACCAAGGGGCCCTCCTGGATCCACTGCCGTGGATCGGCCATAAAGGCGCAATCTGGTGGAGAGCCTCAGACGCTACCAAGTTCCAAGTAGCAACTAAGGTCTCCACCAGACTGTGGGCGAGAGTATCAGGCATAACGCCAAGCGCCGTCTGGAAACCCTGAGGATCCATAAGACGCCTGGGGTGGAACCACCTAATTGGTTCCTCCTCCCTACAGCGGGGGATTGGTCTCCGAAAGTCAAGCCTCAGTAGGAAGTGGTCTGACCATGACAGGGGCAAGATCTCACTACCCCTCAAACCAAGATCACAACTCCACTGCTCCGAGAGAAATACGAGGTCGAGTGTGTGACCCGCTGAGTGAGTCGGACCCTGGATTACTTGGGTCAAGCCCATGGCTGTCATGGAAGCCATGAACTCCTGTGCTCCATCAGAGTGTTCACCGAGCGAAGGCAAGTTGAAGTCCCCCAGTATCATAAGTCTGGGGAACTCAACTGCTAGCTCGGCTACTGAGTCGAGGAGCAAGGGGAGGGCTGTTGTCACGCTGTTGGGAGGCAGGTACGTCAACAACAAGCCCACTTGACCCGCAAGGTCCATCTTCACCAGCAAGGACTCACACCCAACAAGCTCTGGAGCAGAGATCCTACGAGGAACTAAAGACTGTCGGATAACAATGGCCACTCCTCCGCCCCTTCCCTGGGATCACAGTTGATGAAGCACCTGAAAACCCTCTGGGAACATTTCTGTGAGGGGGACTCCTCCCTCCGGGCCCAGCCAGGTTTCAGTAATACATGCCAGATCTGCCCCCTCGTCTATAATTAGGTCCTGGACGAGGGGAGCTTTATGAACCACAGGTCTGGCATTTAGCAACAGCAACCTGAGACCAGGGTCCTGACTACTCACGCCATCTGGCCTTGGAGTGGAACTCACAGGGCCGGAAGGGGGGATCCCTCTAATATAGGGAACCCTCCTTCCCCGGTAATGGCTTGCCCTGAAGTTCCCGCCATATCTGCCCCTCCCCATTATGACCTCTATGTTCTGGCCCACTCCCGCATCTGTGGTCCCTTCACCCTCTCCCCCAGCTGCCGGATTCATCGGCAGGCCCTTCGACACACACAACCGAGGGCCGGAACCAGGCCCGGGCCCCCCTAGCACTTCTGCCAAAGCACTCAGTGCAGGAGGTCCTGGCTAAACTCCCAGCCTGCCAGACAAACCCATACATACAGCCAATCACTCCCCCACAATACAAGTTAAAAACAGAAACAGCAATATAATAATAAAAGTGGGACATTCAGTCAGTTACAGTCATACCATGCACTGCGCAGTCCAGCCAATTGTATAGTCCAAAGAGGCCGGGGATTAGTGTCCAAGCCTCCCAAAGAACAGGTATCCAAAGTCCAAGGATAGTGGGGCATAGAATAGTAGTTTACAATAGTCCAGAGCGAAACCAGGCAGGCCTAAAAGTCAAGTGGGCTGCGGGTAATAAAAAGTAACGGCGAAAGTTGTAGGGCCAGCCGCAGGAGACGGCGGCCAGCAGCACCCCCTCCCATCGGGGGCAAAGAACACCCGGGAGCCAGGGATAACCCCACGGTAAAAGGGAGGGAAACCCCACTCCCGGCTGTACCGTGACACTACCAGTGGAAGCAGCCCATCGGTAGGCCATCAGGCTAGCGACCCCACCCCCTCCCTCGCCCTAATCCTAACCTTATCCTAACTATATTTTAAACTAACCCACCCTAAAGTCTAACCTAACCCTACCCTGTCCCTAGCCTGACCCTACAGCGGCACAAACAGCAGAGGAGGCGTCAGGCAATCCCGGGGGGTCGCCCCCCCAACAGTCACCGATAGCCGCTTCCACGGCAGCCAGACGGTTTTCAGCCTGCTCTTCCAGGTTCCAACAAGTGTCTTCGGCCCCGGTGGTCGGGGGGGCCACTGCCCGCCTCTCACCACAGGTGGCCCAACAAGGTTCGCAAGATGATAAAGCCCACAAACTCCACCGCATCCAGAAACAATAGCGTTATCAAACGGCCACAACGATCGCAAGTGGCCTGAACACTGCTTCCCTTCGTCCATGCGAGGGGAGGGAAGGAAAGACGCCCAATAAGCCGAGGTCGTTCGCAAACATCTGAGAACGCTGAAAACCGGAGCGCTGAAGTCCGTTCCAGAGCCTTCGACTAAGCCTCCGGGTAACGCTTGATAAATTCATTTACCACCCCAGGCTCAGCTCAAGCTCCTCTCTTAGCCCCCTCACTGTTTAAGTCTGGTAAACAGCGGGGGAATTCAATTTGGGACAGTTTGAAGCTCTTCTCAGCCGGAGCGAAAAGCTCAGGCAGCCATCTTCCCAGAGCAGGCTCAATCAAAGATGGAACAAGATGCACAAATTGGGATGACGGAAACCACAGCCACTCCGTCTTGGAGGGATTGAGCTTGAGCCTGTCCCTCCCCATCCAGATCCGCACAGCCTCCAGGCATCGGGACATCACATCGTTAGCACAATACCTCAGTAAAAAAAAAGAAATGAGCAAACTAGGTTACTAGTCATATCTGTGATTTAAGCAATTATCTTATATGAATGATAAGGACAGTATTCATCACTTTGGATGCTTTTGGGTCAGTATTTTACAAATCCAATTAAAGTTTAATTTTACTCTAAACATGCTCATGCTGTTACACCAAGCTGGTATCTCAAATATAGCTATTGCCTTGCAAATCAATATACTACAGCAGGTATTATCAGCTATGAAGTACATGCAATGTATTTCACCAAGGACACTATAAAATCTCCTAAACCTATATAATTCAGTGGAGGCAATCAAATACCCAACTTACAATCTGCTTCTTCTCACAGGAGCCAATATACCATACATGGCACAACCTACTAGTTATGATTACGATGCCCCATTGAGTGAAGCAGGGGATCTTACAGAGAAGTATTTTGCTCTCAGAGAAGTCATTGGCATGGTGAGTTTCTTTTTGAACATCACTTCTGTATCTTACCCTGAATTTGTTTTGATTTCTAATATAGTCAAGAACCTAAAATACTTGCTCTTGCTATATGAATCTGGGCTCCATAGTAGTCTGATTCAGTCAAGCAAGATTTCTCCGATTTGATGACAAAATTCAGGTGAATGTATGTGCATGTGCTGCACCTTAAAAATCTGGAGGCCCAATAGATTGCAGCAAATGAGTACAGGGGAAAAAACTAACTCTTTTCTTTTACCTGGTAGTTTTCTGGATTTTTCCATCCTAAATGTGGGAGTGTTAGTATAACCCTTTGCAGGCTAGATATAAAGTATCTCAATTGTAGCAGATGAAAATACGTATTTGATTATAGCAAATAAAAAGAGAGCAAAGGATTATCTTATTAGATGCAAGAAGAATGTCTATCACATTTTTTCTACAGAATAATCATTTTTGTGAGTTATGTGTTAGAAATCTCCAGAGTTGTTCCACAAATTATTAAATTAGTCTAGATTCTAGATTTAAAGTTGTCATAGCAGAAATGAAAAAAAAATGGAATTCATGGCAGCTTCTTTATTGTATATAATTATTACCAAGTAGTGAGGATGTGGGGAGACTACATTTGCAATAAGTCCTAACCATTTTGGCTAGGAAGTGATGATGCTGGTAGATTTAGTCCCAACAAATCTCAAGGATTCCAGACTGAGTAATGGTACCACAGCAACCCAAGATCATATAATATCGTATCATTTACATGAGAATGAGAAAATTGATTCTTCAACTACTGAAGACTATATTTTGTTTTTTGTTTTTTTCATTCATATTTCAGTATAAGGATTTGCCAAAGGGGCCTATACCTCCAACAACTCCTAAGTTTGCATATGGAGAAGTTAAATTGATGAAGGTAAATGAATGTATATTACATAGCCATTAGATTTGCATAGTCATAAGTTGGGAAATTTTGATTTAGTGATTTTTTTTATTTTTTTATTTTTAAATAAAAAACAAAAAATCATTTTCTTTGTAGTGTTGCTCTTTGGAGATTGGAGGTGGAAAATTTGAACTTTGTCATGAAGCTTAAAAAATGGAGCTCTTTTTTTACAATGTATAATTGAAAAATGTGCAAGAACCCTTAAAAAAAGTTTAATTGGAATTGACATATCAGGGAATTTAGTCTCAGGAAAAAATTGTATCTTTAGGATAAGGTAGTTTATTTACTTTATGGCAATAAAGTTAATTATAAAATATAAGCTCTGGAGAAATGACAATTTTTTTCACTAAGTTTTCACATTATCTCTACATGGAACTGGCATGCATTTTGAATTATTACATTCTTCAACATGTTTGTATGAGAATTCAGTAAAGAATCATTTAGGAACCATTTAGCTCTTCTGCTACAGGCAGAAGAGCTAAATGGTTCCTATACATATCTTAACAGGATAACTTTAGACAAATTCTGGTAACTATTTATGTAAGCACTGTTTAGCATGATTGTGTTGTTGTTCTGCATTTATTTCAATGCAAATTATACTCTGTTTTTGCTCCATTGCAGGTTGGAACAGTGGCTGAACTTCTGAATGCATTTTCCCCATCTGGACCAATTAAAAGCATGTATCCTTTGACGTTTGTTCAATTAAAACAGGTAAAAGTTGATTCCTACATAGACTTTTTAACTCACAATTTGGCCAGCTTATTTAATTATGTACACCATATCAAAATATTTATTCATTTTTAATTTATCTTTTACATTCATGGAGGAGTTAGACTACTATTCTGTTATACTTTTTAGAAAAATGCATAAACATTTTAGGAAGTTTGTACCATTTGCATATTCTGCACTATTAATGGAGAACTTGAGTTTCTTCTCTGATACTGAATTCTTAAGAAATGAAATGTATCAGAAAGGGAGTGGTGACTAGTGTGGGTGGCATAAAATAAATGTGAGAGCTATAAATGGAAATGGTGATTGAATAAAAGTAGACTAGATTAGTCAGGGATTTGAACTCAGTAATTGAGTTAAGAGGATGGAGCAATAAATTTTATTATAGAGGTAATGTTTTAAAGATGGGGGAAGTAAAAATTTGAAACAGATTTTCTCTGGAATAGTGTCAGGAGCTGGAAGATAGTGAAAGAGGAAACGAATTAGAGATTTGTATTAAACTATTGAAAAACTTTTATAGAATCAAAAAATGGGAGATTTATGTGAACAGAGATGTGAAGCTTACTCCCTGTTTCTATTGCTGCCCTCTATTTATTATATAAAATTTCGTCTTAAAATATTCACAAGTATATAAACACAAATACAACTTGAAATGTACAGTAATGTGCACAACCTTACACAGAATAAATAATTATATATGCTCAGTGACATTACAATTTTAAACTACACTTTTATTCAACATTGGCTTTGCTCCTACATGATTTAAGCATTTATTTGTGCTTATTTGTGACACACCTTCACTAAAATTAGGTAAAATATTTTTTTCTTAGTTTGACTACTTTTTTTAAATATTCCTTTAATAGAGTGATAAATATTACAGTCATATAGAAATAATGCTGAAGTTTCTCAATCTGAGAATGACTACGTCAGAATCTCTATATAAGGAATTTGCCAAAACACATACATCTTTAATTATTACTGAAGAAATTACTTACTAATTAAACAATTAAATGCTGTAAATAGTTGCCAAATTTTATAGAAAGCTATAGATTGTTCATCTTATTTTGGTCTAATTTCAACTTCTACAAGTATCAGATTTTAGTTATCACCATGTAGTTCTTATCCTTCCTAGTGTCCAAATTATAAATAAGTCTCACTACTTCTTGAATTCCAAGAAAATGGTTGGCATAGAAAGAGAATACTTGTCCAACATTCATTTAAGGAAGTTCTCCAGCTGTTTTGTTGGAATAACAAATCCAAATATTACCCAAGCTTGTTTCCAAAAGCTTACCAACCCAGACTTTAAAAGAAAGTAACTTCCAGTTCAACCACTGTGCCTACAATTCTTCTGCTTCGTTAAATATTCTAAATGTTTAAATATCTCACTGTTCTATGATGGCTTCTCTAATAAGCAAAATAAAACATTTTAGGTGTTTCGCCAATACCATAAAATTGGATTGGCAGGATTAATTTCTAGTTACTACTAAATACAATAATCGCCTTTTAAAACATTAATTTAAATATAGTTTTTATTACTGAGATGAGAATTGTGGTAATAGTTTCTAGATATAGGGAAAATAGTTTCTAGATAAGAGGAAAAATTCTGGAGTTGGCAAAAAAGGCAGTACAAAATTTGTACGAAGATTAAACAAATAGACAGCAGATTTACTTAATATACATTCCTATGTTTCACATAAGGATCTTTATATTAATATGTAGCAGAAAGAAAATCTTGTTTCTGAGCCTCTGATTAAAGATTAAACTCTGAAAAAAAAATCTAGAGGAGCAAGCAAGAAATAGTGTGTGTGTGTGTGTGTGTGTGTGTGTGTGTGTATTCTCGTAGATTTTCTAGACCCGAATACAACAAGACCAGCATATATATTTGTATATATCTGTTTATCAATAAAGAATAAGTAACAAGTTAGGTTAGGGACCACCTTATTAATACAAATTATATCAGAATTTGAGGACTATTGAAAACACTAGCCAGTCGATTTCTATGCAGATTCTCAGTCATCTAGAAAAACCAGGAAGTCCAGTTGTCTCTTGAAAAAGCTCCTTTGGAATACCTAGTCAATTATTTGTAGACCATTAGTAAACCCTTTCATTCTAAGTCTCCTTCAACAATATTCCCCTAGCTCTATGCTTATTAAGTGGTAACAGATTTAATCCTACTTTTATTTAAACATGCTGCAGTGATGTGCGGTGAGGGTTACCGTTGGTGAGGCAAGACTGCAGCAGCGGCGAGAAGCATCGTCCCCGCCACTGTGTCCAACAGGCGCCTCGCGTTTATGGCGGACATAAACGTGAGACACCTGTGGGACACAGCGGCAGGGGTGTTGCTTCTCGCCACCGTCGCGCTCCACCGCCTTGCCCCCCGCCTCCTCCAATGAACAATCCTGCTGCCCCGGCCTGCAGCCAGCCCACCCCCCCCCCCGCCCGACCTGCCCGACCTGCCTGGACTCACTGCTCTTCTCCTCCTCCTCCTCCTCCCCACTTGGTGCTGGGCTGGCTGCAGGCTGGGGCAGCAGGATTGCTTGTTGGAGGAGGCGGGGGGCAAGGCAGTGGAGCGTGACGGCGGCGAGAAGCATCTCAGATGGAGCCGAGACACCCGGAAGGCAAGCCGGCACTTCGGCATGCCTTTAAGTGCCAGCTTGCCTTCGGGGTGTTCCGGCTCCATCTGAGATGCTTCTTGCCGCCATCACGCTCCACCGCTTTGCCCCCCGCCTCCTCCAACGAACAATCCTGCTGCCCCGACCTGCAGCCAGCCCCCCCCCCCCCCGCCCGACCTGCTCCCTGCCTGGACTCACCGCTCTTCTCCTCTTCCTCCTCCTCCCCGCTCGGTGCTGGGCTGGCTGCAGGATTGTTCATCAGAGGAGGCGGGGGGGGCAAGGCAGTGGAGTGCGACAGCAGCGAGAAGCATCTCAGATGGAGCCGGGACACCCGGAAGGCAAGCCGGCACTTAAAGGCATGAGCTCGGCCGCCATTCAGCGAAACATGTTTCGCTGAATGGCGGCCGAGCCCTGCCTGCCGGCACTCTAAAGTTAGTTAAGGCAGACAAGGGAAACCGTGAACCGAAAGGAAGTCTTGCTGGGAAGACGCGGCAGCAGGGCTTTAAAGGGCTCCCCCCTCCCCAGCCAGCCAGCCCATCTAGCCCATTCCTCCCCCCGCCACCACTGTGTCCAACAGTACAGGAGTCTCGCGTTTATGGTGGACATAAACGCGTGACGCCTGGCCTGTTGGGACACAGCGGCGAGAATGTCCCTGCCGCCTCTGCGCTCTGCCGCCTCGCCCCCCCACCTCTCCTCCAACCCCACCGGACCGCTGTGAAGAAAGAAACACCCACACCCACACATACACTCCACAATAAAAAAAATTACATATTTAATTACAATAAATTTGAATCCCCCTTCCCTCCGTCCGATCCACATATCTTTTCCAGCTGTGGAAACTCTCTCAACTCTCCTCTTGTCCGCCCAACATAAGCGTGCTCAACGTAAGCATGCTCATAAGGCATGATTCGCTGCTCCCCGATCAGGAGGCGGGAGAATCAGTGCCTCCTTTGCATATGGAATTTTTTGCTTTTTAACTCTTTCTTAACTTTTAAAAGGCGAAAAATTCCTTATGCAAAGGAGGCCCCGAGTTCTCTGGTCTCCTCCTAGTTAATACTGAGAGCAGACACCAAGCCACTGTGACTTGAAATCTGGTAGCAACTACCCTGGCTTTAATTATTTTTTAAAAAATATTTAAAATTCTTTCCTTTCCCTGAGGAGACTGGTGAGGCCCCGCCTCCCTTGCCTCTAGTGACTGCACGTCCCTGACATGCTGATTGTTGAACCTGTTTGTGTTGACTGCAATATCAAACTTAAGGATGCTTGATTTGACTCTCTTCCTCTTCTGTCACTTTCTTATACTTCATGCCATCCTCTATCACAATTAACAAATATTCTCCAAATGATGGAAAATGTACACTAGTTCCATGTACACTAGTTCAATTCAGAGGTATGCTGATAATAATCTATGTCTTTCCATACTCTTAATCTCAAACAAACAAATTATTACATATTTTTATATTGCATAATGATTTTCCAAACTTTTCTCAACAGTTCTTGTCCAACTAACTTATTTGTTTGTAATACTTACAAGAGAATTACCAATGTAGGTACACAGCATCCGAAGTTCCATTTCCCCTACCATTCCTTGCTAAATATGTGAAGATAATGGTGACTCTTAAATAGCAAATACTTGATTTAGTTTTAAACCTTGAAACCTGTATATTATAATTTTTCTGTAGAGTGTTTGTAAAAAAATAAATTTAGTTTGAGCCCCTTTTGTGCTTTCCAATTGCAATTGTGATATGGCTATATAAATTGATATAAATGTAGCTACATTATAAAAATGCAGTGCTTGCTTAAAATAATTTTCAGTGTTTGTCTTTATTTTGTTCTTCAAGTATTTTGGATACGTATTATACAGAACAAAGTTACCAAGAAACTGTAGCAAGGAAATTCTTTCTTCATTTGATGGCATTCGTGATCGGGCCTACATCTCTGTGGATGGGGTAAAGCACCATATCACAACTGCTTTCTTGTGGTTATAGCTATGATTGTCTGTCTGTCTGTCTGTCTGTCTGTCTGTCTGTCCGTCCGTCCGTCCGTCCGTCCGTCCGTCCATCCATCCATCCATCCATCCATCCATCCATCCATCCATCCATCTATCTATCTATCTATCTATCTATCTATCTATCTATCTAGAATTCTTTATTGGCCAAGTGTGATTTGGCACACAAGGAATTTGCATATGCTTTCAGTGTACATAAAAAGACAAGAATCATAAGGTACATTTAATGATAGCCATAGGGTACAAATAAGCAATCAGGAAACAATCATTATAAATTGTAAGAATACAAGCAACAAAGTTATAGTCCTGCAGTCATAAGTGAGAGGAGATGGGTGATAGGAACGATGAGAAGATTAATAGTAATAGTGATGCAACCTTAGTGAATGGTGCATAGTGAATTCCCTCACAGTGGTGAGGGAATTATTTGTTTAGCAGAGTGATGGCATTCCGGAAAAAACTGTTCTTGTGTCTAGTTGTCTTGGTGTGCAGTGCTCTATAGTGTTGTTTTGAGAGTAGGAGTTGAAACAATTTATGTCCAGGATGCGATGGGTCCGTAAATATTTTCATGGCCCTCTTTTTGATTTATGCAGTGTACAGGTCCTCAATGGAAGGCAAGTTTTTTCTGCAGTTCTGATTTTTCTCTGAAGTCTGTGTCTCTCTTGTTGGGTTGCAGAATCAAACCAGATAGTTATATAGGTGCAGATGACAGATTCAGTAATTCCTCTGTAGAACTGTATCAGCAGCTCCTTGAGCAATTTGAGCTTCCTGAGTTGGCGCTGAAAGAACATTCTTTGTTGTGTTTTTTTTAATGACATTTTTGATGTTAGGTTTCCATTTTAGGTCTTGAGATATGATGGAACCTAGAAATTTGAAGTTCTGTTGATACTGTGTTGTCTAGTATTGTAAGAGGTGGTAGTATGGTAGGGTTTCTCCTAATGTCTACCACCATTTCTAGGGTTTGAGTGTGATCAGTTCCAGATTGTTCTGGTCGCACCACAAGGCTAGTTGTTCAACCTCCCATCTGTATGCAGTTTCATTGTTGTCTCAAATGAGACTAATCACTGTTGTATCACTGCAAACTTTAGTAGTTTAACAGATGGATCATTTGAGATGCATTCATTGGTATATAGAGAGAAGAGAAGTGGAGAGAGCATACAGCTCTGGGGACTCCTGTGCTAATTGTACAGGTATTTGATGTGGTTTTGCCTAGCTTCACCTGCTGTTTCATGTCTGTTAGGAAACTTGTGATACACTCACAAGTGTGTTCAGGTACCACTAGCTGATTTAGTTTAGTTAGAAGAATGTCCGGTATGATGGTATTGAATGCTGAGCTAAAGTCTACAAAGAGAACATTTGTCTGTCTGTCTGTCTGTCTGTCTGTCTGTCTGTCTTCTATCTATTTATTATTCTCTGAGGGATTATCCTGTCTCTTGTATGTAATGTAATAATAATTATATAAAAAAATGCCAAATAAGTACTGTCTTCTAAGTAAGATCAGTTCTGTGATGCTTGGGAAGACTGTTTATTGCTTTATATGGTCACTGATGGATAAATTTGCTTATACTGTTATTCATACATATGGCTTGCTAACAATGTTAACACTGTTCTTAACTTCATTTTGCTGTATTAGGCAAAGTCCAGGTTTCAGAGGCTGCTTCTTCATTTTATCTAGTGCAGTCTCCTTGCAAAAATGTATTAAAATAGTTTCTTAGAAATATGCCAATACTGTGGATTAGTATAAATTCAGATGGATGGGCCTTAAGAGTCTATTGTCACAATAATTTCTGTTTACTTTTCATTGCTATGGATCCTAGATTTATAACTACAAAATGCTAATGTTAGGGTATTAAGGTATTCCTTCTCTGCAGATTTAGGGCACCTCTAGAAAATAACATCTGAGGTCCAGAGGTGGGTTGCTACTGGTCGTACCGGTTTGGGTAATGGAAATTGTGACTGGGTCACTAAACCAGTAGGGATGGCAAGCTCACCACACCCCCGAACCGGTTTCCCGGTTGCCGCAGCATGTTTTTTGACATTTTTATTTTTTTAATTTTTAATTTAATTTTATTTTATCAATTTCATATACATTCACAATTATATGATCTCATAACTGTTATTAATAATATGTATTTACAACAATTTTTTCCCTACTGTTGACAATATTCTTGAAGATTGCTTTTTTAACATCCCATAGATCCATCTTATCTTACAACGGTCCTACTTCTTCTTCCCTCCCTCCCTTTTTCCTTCCCTCGTTTCTTCTCTCCTACTCCCCTTCCTTCCCTCCCTCCTTCCCCTTCTCTCCTTCCCTCCTTCCTTCCCTCCTTCCTTCCTTCCCTCCTTTCTTTTCTCCTTCTCTCCTTCCTTTCCCCCTTCCTTTCCTCCTTCCTTCCCCCTTCCTTCTCTCCTACATTCCCTCCTTCCTTCCCTCCTTCCTTCCCTCCTTTATTCCCTCCTTCCTTCCCTCCTTCCTTCCCTCCTTTCTTCTCTCCTTCTCTCCTTCCTTCCTTCCCTCCTTGCTTCCCTCCCTCCTTCCCTCCCTTCTTCCTACCCCCCTTTCTTCTCTCCTTCCTTCCTTCCTCCTCTCCTTTCCCTTCTCTCCTTCCCCTTCCTCCCCTTTACCCTTCCCCTCTTCTTCCCATTCCTCCCCTCTTTCCTACTCTTACATTCCCTCCCATTCTTCCTCTGCCTTTCCCTTTCTCCTATTCCTCTCCTTTCTCCTCTCCTTCCTATCTTTCCTTCTGCTCCTCCCTCCATCCACTCTATCCGTTGTTGTGTTTACATATTCTCCTCTTCAGGGGATGACCTGGTTCTCTTTTTTTTTTTCCTTATTTGAAAGTTATATAAAAAAGGCAAGATTTACAAAATACAAGATACAAAAATAGATAAAGCTCTTTACATATTTTCATCTCCCATTGCTCATCTCGTCTTACCTAGTATGAAACTAGGTTGCTAATTCCATGCAGGTAGTTATAACAGATTACCTATCAGCTTTTCAAGTTATTCCAACGTTGTGGTCTAATGGTGTTACTCAACGGTGAATTCTCACCTCTAATACATTTCTACTCTCATTTGTCCCTCTGTCTTTGTGTATTGTTTATTTGAGTTGTTGCTTAGATCGTTTTAAGTTAGTCAGCTATCTCCTTTTATATCTGAATCCTCACTGTCTCATCAAGCCATTTGTACAATTTCTCCCAGACTTTGTAAAAGTCTGTGTCTTCTTTATCGTTAATCCGCATTGTCAATTTGTTCATTTCTGCTAATTCTTTGTTCATCACCATTGTGCTAGTGGGGGCATTTTCACTCTTCCAGCACTGCGGGTAAGCGATCCTTGCCGCCGTCAAGATGTGGACGAGAAGGTATTGATTGGTTTTACATATTTTTTGATCTGTTATCCCTAATAGAAAGATTTCCAGCTTAAGACTTAATTTAATTGACATGATTTCATTCAGCCATCTTAGCGTTCACTTCCAATATGTCTTAGCCACCGGACATGTCCAGCACATGTGGTAGTACGTGCCCAGCGTTGTTTTGCATTTCCAGCATTTGGCCGATAATTTTGAGGAAATTTTTGCCAGTCTTGTTGGAGGGAGATGCCAGCGGTAGAACATTTTGTATATATTTTCTTTATAGGCCGTCGATTTCGTTAATTTCAGGTTCCACTCCCATACCCTTTCCCAGTCATCCAGGTCAATTGTGTGGCCGATATTCTGGGCCCAGGTTACCATGACTTCTTTCACTCTTTCTGCTTCCATTTTTCGGATCAGCAAGCAGTTATATATTTTTGAGATTAATTTCTCGTCTGGTCCTATTAAGATTTTATCCAGTTCCTGGTCCTTGTCCTGAAAGCCAAATTGTGCTAGATCTGATTTGTATTTATTTTGTATTTGAAAGTATGGCCACCAATCAATATTTATTCCCATTTCAGCCAAATTTTCCCTGGAATTTAGTCTATTTTGGTCATCTAACAGCTGTTTGTAAATAACATTTTTGTCAAAATTTATCAAATTTGGGTATATCAGGGCTTCCGTCGGGGATATCCATTTGGGTAGTTGGATATAGAATTTCCTTCTAATTTCCAGCCAATCCTTAATCAGTACCCCTCTTAATTTCCTTCTAATTTCCAGCCAATCCTTAATCAGTACCCCTCTTAAATGGTGTCTTCTAAAATAATTGTGGACTTTATTTCCCTCACACCATAAGTAATTGTGCCACCCTCATTGCAAGTCGTGGCCCTCTATCGCTAGGATTCTTTTGTTGGTTAACATTACCCACTCTTTTATCCACATTGTTGTTGCTGCTTGATGATATGCTTTCTATTCCGGTAGGCCCATTCCACCTTGCGCTCTTTTATCTTGAAGATGCTTATATTTTATTCTAGGCTTTTTGCCATTCCACAAAAAATTTCGTACCATTTTATCCAAATCGTTATAAAAATTTTCTCCTAATTTGACCGGTGCCGTTTGAAATAAATAGAGAATTTTTGGCAAGACATTCATCTTGATTACTGCGATTCTTCCCATCAATGATATTTGTAGCTTCAACGAATTTTTTAAATCTTTTTGGATGTTTCGTAATAGTTTATCATAGTTATCTTCTTTTATAGAAGAGCATTTCGCAGATAGCCAAATCCCTAAGTATTTGACCTTTTTAGTTACCTTTAATTCCATTGCTTTCTCTAGTTCTTCTATCTGTTTTTTGGGAAAGTTCTTTATAATCATTTTTGTTTTTTCCTTATTTATTTTTAATCCGGCCACACGCCCAAAGTCCTCAATGTCCTTCATTAATTTCGGTCCTGAGATTAGAGGGTGTTCCACAATAAAGACTATGTCGTCAGCGAAGGCCTGTGTTTTATATTGTTCTTTTTTTATGGTCAAACCCCTAATTTCCTGATTTAATCTTATCTGATTTAGGAGAACCTCTAACGACATAATAAATAGTAATGGGGAGAGCGGACACCCTTGTCTAACACCCTTTCCGATTCGTACCCTCTCTGTTAATTCTCCATTAATTATAATGTTTGCTGATTGCTGTGAATATATAGTTTCTATAATCTTAATAAATTTGTCGCCGAATTTCATCATTTTTAGTTGTGTGATTAAAAAATTCCAATCTAAGTTATCGAATGCTTTCTGCACATAGACAAAAATTAATGCTAATTGTTTCTCAGATCTTGTTTCGTAGAATTCCAAAGTGTTAATTATTATTCTTGTATTGTTCCGAATGTGTCTTTTAGGGAGAAAACCGTTTTGGTCCGAATGGATATTTTGATTTAATATTATTTTTAATCTTTCCGCCAAGATTGATATAAAAATTTTGTAATCCGCGTTTAACAAGGATATAGGTCTATAGTTTTGAATTTTACTACTATCCGCCTCTTCCTTTGGTATTAGGGTAATGAAAGCTTCCCCCCATGATTTTGGAACCTTGCCGTTTTGTAGTGCCTCATTAAATAATTCTAATAATTTGTCTTCTACGGTATTTTGGAGTTTTTTATAGATTTCCGACGGAAGCCCATCTGGACCAGGTGTTTTATTGTTTTTTTGTTTTTGAATGGCCTTTTTCAATTCCTCTTGTGTAATTTCCTTATCAAGCATCTCTCTCATCTCCTCCGGCAAGACTGGAAGTTTCTGTTCTATTAGGTATTTTCTGATGTCTTGTTCACTAATTTCGTCCGGTTCATATGGTTTCTTATAGTAGTTCTGTACAATCTTTTTCTTTTCCCCTATTTCCTGTTTCAAGTTCCCCTCCTCATCGCTCAGTTGATTAATAGTTCTTTTTGCCTCATCTTTTCTTATTTTGTGAGCCAGCCATCTCCCAGTTTTATTTGCATGTTCAAAATAGTTCTGCTTCATTCTCTTAATGTTTTGTGCTACTTCCTCTTGAGAAATCAGATTTATTTGGTGTTTAATTAACTCTCCTTTTTCCTTGTATTTAATATTGTCTGGCTCTTTCTGAATCAGCAGTTCTATCTCTCTTAATTCTTTGTTCAATGTATTAAGTTTTTCCCTATGCATTTTATTTCTTCTTGCTATATAGTCTATTGATGTTCCCCTCACGACTGCCTTCATCGTATCCCAGACGTTTTGTATTGATGTCTGCTCTTTACTGTTTTCTTTGAAAAAATATCCCAATTCCTTTTCTATTGATTGTACAAATTGTTTCTCTTGTAATATGTTCTGGTTTAGTGTCCACCTAGCTTTTATCCTTGTCTTTCCTTTCCATTGCCATAAGACTGGATGATGGTCGGCCCACTTGTTTGTTGTTATTTCAATATTTACAGTATCCGTAAGTAGTTCCGGGTTTGACCAGACCATATCGATACGGGACCAAGAATTATGTGGTTGAGAGTAGAATGTGTACTGTTGTATCTTGTCATTCATTGTTCGCCAGACATCATAGAGGTCTAGTTCCTTCACCATATTTGCATAGGCAGTCGGTAGTTTCCTTCTAGTACTTTTCTTGTGTATACCCTTGTAATCCATTTTACCGTCTACTACTGCGTTGAAGTGCCCTAGAATACATATATTTTGCCACTTTATTTCATTTATCCTCTTGTGTAAATTTACATAGAATCTTTCTTGTTTTTGGTTTGGGGCATAAATTCCAACTAGTAAATTTTTTTCCCCACCATTCGTTATCTCCACCATTAATATTCTACCCTCTTTATCTACATATTTTAATTTGGGGTTTAACCATTCTTTTACGTACATCAAATTCCCCTTTTTCTAGTTTGTGCTGACGAACAAAGTGCTTTTCCTAATTTTGGGCATTTCAACAGATTGTTGTATTTTTCTTTAATGTGGGTTTCCTGAAGACAGATTACATCTAACTTTTGTTTCAATAAATCCAACAGTACACGTTTTCTTTTTAATGTTATGTTAAGACCATTTATATTTGCTGATAGTATATTCGTTTCCCATTCCTCAACTCCTTTACATATTGTTTGCTTTGAGGGCACCTTTATATCTTGTCTCAATTGGTGACCTTGCTCTTGATTCTTCTCTGCCATTTCTTTCTCGCTCTCTGACCTCTCTCGTCTCTCGCCCCTCCAGTTGGGATTCAGTTATAATATCTTCCTGTCTTCTACTTAAGGTTCCTTCTTTATTAAACCTCTCTTCGTCTGCAAATAAAAGTTCCTGGAATTCTTGAGCTTTCTCCAAGGAGTCTATCCGGTACTTTTTTCCCCTCCATGTTACTAGCATTCCTTCCGGAAGGAGCCATCAAAACTGGATTCTATGTCTATTTAATTGTGAGGAGAGGAAGTTATATTTCCTTCTCTTCTCTCTAACTCTCCGGGGGATCTGCTTTAAGATAAGAATTTCTTTACCTTTATATGTTAATGAGTCCCCTCTTATTGTGCTTAAAATATCCTCTCTCAATTGTCTTAGAACCCTCACATGGATCTCCCTCGGAAGTTGATGGCGTCTCGCAAAGCTTGTGTTAATTCTATAAACTTCATCCAATTCGTTAATGACCTCATTTTTGGGCCTGTCGAGAACTAGTCCCAGAATTTCTGCAATCAGCTCCCGAAGATTTTCATCTCTCGCT
This sequence comes from Thamnophis elegans, assembly GCF_009769535.1. NCBI lineage: Eukaryota > Metazoa > Chordata > Lepidosauria > Squamata > Natricidae > Thamnophis > Thamnophis elegans. Next base: position 60,848,611 of record NC_045558.1, on the reverse strand, counting down.
TCTTCTACATTTTGTAGTCTCAAATAAAACACTGATCTCTCTAATTCTAGGTGGAGGATGGCCTCCTCCAGATTTGTGTTTATGGATTCCAGTCTATCCTCTGTCTTATCTATTCTTTTTTCTGCTATTTCTGTTCTCTCCTTAACAATTTTGATTTCCTGTTCATTCCTTGACAAAGCTGCTTGGATAGCCCCTACACGCTCCTCAATCCTCCCCATATTATTTTTGACTTCACTCATTTCATTCTTTACTCCCTCCAGGCCTTTGGTGATGTTTTCATTCATCTTCAATATTACTTCCTGTAGAGAGTCCATTGTTACCTCCTGGCCTTGTGAAGTTTAGGCTGTCTTATCTCCCGTCTGCCTGCCCTCAGGCGACTTTTCCCTCACGGAGTGGATAGAGAAGTTTGTTTTTTGCTTCCTTTAGTTAAGGTTACTATTCTTGTTGCCATTTAACTTAATTCAGCTCTCCCCCTTTGATCTGTAGTTCCAGTACCTTCTAGCTGCTGTTAGAGTATTTATACAGTTCTATTACATTAATCTATAAACTTTTTGAATAGTTTATACTTAATTAATTAATTGGTTAACCAATGAGTTAGGTATCTAGACAGTAATGTTAACAATATATCAGTTACCCAAGTCTCAGTGTGTTGTTCAACCACAATCAATCCACTATAATGCACACCCAAAAAAAAGAAAGATATTTAAATTAGAGCAGTACTATACAGTATACAGTAGAACAGTTCTGTAGTATCTAAGAGGCGTCCACTAGATAGGGAGAAAACTTTTCAGCATGGAAAGTCAAGAGACGGGAGAGGTCAGAGCTCACGAAAGTCATTTCAAAGCTCACCCATCAATCACTTCTTGTTGTCAGTGAGATAAAGAAAGAGGCAGGGGGGGGGGGTTTGTTTTTTTTCCCCCGGTGCTCAGTTTTCGCTTTCAAGGTGTCGCCCTTCTGTTGTCTCTATCAGTATGCCTCGGCACCGCCTCACCAGAGTTTTAAAGCTGATTCAAACCCTCGCGACTCGCAGATCTTTTTCCCCTTTTTCCCACTAGGAGGACAAATCCAACCGACTGTCTTTCTCTTCACCGTCTCGCCCACTGTTAATCCTCCAAATTTAAATATTCAAAAACTCAGTCCTTCTCTATCCGATCTGCCACTCGGCTCTCTTAAATCTTTCCCTGTCCGTCTTTACTCGCCGCTTCAGCTCAATGCACCCACTTACGTATCCGCGCTCAAAACAATTAAATTATTAATTTCTTCAAATTTAGGTTCTTAAATCAAGGTCTTTCGTTTACTGTCTTTCAATCCGATATGTTCCCTGCAGCTGTCTTTCCCTTCCTTGTTAAAGGCTGGCAGTCACGTCTTCTGGTCGGCCATTAATCAGCCGACCTCCTTTGCACTCGATCTGAGGGAGCCTCTCGCTTCGTGGGGGAGATCGCCTTTCTCCCTCCGCTGCTCCGATGCTTCCCCTCTCCACTGGTCCTCGCACCTCGAAAAGACCTTGCCTGCTACAGCCACACTCGTGCAAAAGGCCGGGCGAACCGAGCAGAGGATCTGTCGGCAGCTCGCACCGGCGTGATGCCAAACCGGAAGTCTTTTTGACATTTTTAATGTTCTGCGCATGCGCAGATCTATTTACAGGCAACTGCGCAGACACACACAGTGAACGGGTAGTAATGCCAGCAGAAACACACCCCTGCTGAGGTTACATAGCCATGACAATATACTGTACTTATAAAATAAATGGCAGTAAACTTAAATTGTTTAGTTGTCAATATTATAGGCCAGTGATGGTGAACCTTTTTGAGACCAAGTGCCCAAATCGCAACCACAAACCCACGTAATGGCAATTTAACCTGAATAATGAGATTTTAGTTTAGAAAAAACAACTCATACGTGATTAACATCTTTTCTCTGAAAAAAAACAACCCACAATAACATGCTTATAGAGTATAAGACGCACCTTCCCCCCCCCCTAAAAGAGTGTGGAAATATTGGTGCATGCACTGAATTCAGCCATTTTTGCCTTCTGAAACCCTGCCCCCACATCCCATTTTTATGAAAAATGGGTGAAAAACATGCCATTTTTCTCCAAAACGGGGGTGTTTTTGCCTTCCCCCACCCCATAAAAGCACTCTGCAGGCTTAAGCAGGGCTGGGGGAAGGAAAAAAAATGCCCCTGTTTTGCTGAAAACTTGTAGAAAATGGGCCATTTTTCATCCAAACAGGAGTGTTTTTGCCTTCCCCCCACTCCTGAGAAGCATTATGCAGGCTTCAGCGGGGCTGGCGGAACGGAAAATGCCACCATTTTGGTGAAAAATGGGTGGAAAATGGGTCATTTTCCATCAAAACAGGGGTGTTTTTGCCTTTCCCCACCCTCCAGAAGCACTCTGAAGGCTGCAGCAGGGCTGGGGGAAAGGAAAAATGCCCCTGTCTTGGTGAAAAATGGGGGCATTTTTGTCTTACCCCAGCCCTGCTGAAGCCTGCAGAGTGCTCCTGGGGTCCGGGGAAGACAAAAACTTTTTTTCTTACTTACCTCTTCGAAATCTTGATGCGTCTTATACACCGGTGTGTCTTATACTCTGAAAAATATGGTAGCTAACGCTCTTAGTTAACACTAAAGAAATTCCCTGAATCAACCAATCTACAGCAGTAATTCTCAGTTGGGGATTCTTTTGAACTTGCTGACCACCTGTCAGATCCCTAAAAGTGATACTGCCAAACAATTGGGAGGAGGGGGGCCTTGGAGTCAATTTATTGGCAGTGCCTGTGACAACCGATATTTTACAACTGGTTTCCTGGTGTCAAAATGCCTAAGATCCCATCACCTTTTGGGGGAACGTTTATGATGGCCATCTGGACATTGCACTTTACTGTGTAATGGAAGATAGCCATGGGAATGTATGTTTATTCAGTTCTCACGGGAGTTGATAAAGGAAACATCTTCACACCTGTGTTTTGGCTAGAATCTGTATTCTAACAAATGGGAGAGGTCTCTACTGCTTTAATTCTACTTGCATTGCCTAAGGATTCAGATGTTGCTTTGACTTTAATGGCTTCCATTCTTCTTAATAAAAGGTTCCTTTTGAAATACTCCATTTCAAGAGTCTTCAGTTTTTTTAAGTTAGGAGAGGAGCCCTTACATAAAGCAATATCTCTGCAAAATGGTCAACGCGGAGAAGCAACACTTGCTCTACCGAGGGGACACTGCAAACCATGTTCAAGCACAACAGTAAACAAGGGGAGGGAGACATCACCCCCCCCAAACCGGAGGCCTGCTCCATGTATCCTGTTGGAGAGGATGAAGTGAACCTGGAGGACCCCAAAAAGCCCCGCTGGTCAATCGGTATCAGCACGAAAGATGGCTGGAATGGGAGGACCAGAGGAGTCACTCTTACCCGTGGTAACCGAAAACCAGGATGGAAATTGGAGCTAGAAGCCCCCTCTGACTAGGAGGAGCTAAATGAAGCCTTACTGAGAGAGGATCATCTGAACATACATGTAACCCAGTTGGTGATGGAGATTTTGGAAACTCTCAACATCCGGGGAGAGCCAGAACAGCAACCAAGAGGTGTTGGAAGGGCAGCAGCTGCAGATGACGCCAGGAGAACTAACCCCCTTCTAGGCCCTGCTGTTTAAGCAGATGGCACAGCAAACCCTCCCCACCAGTTGGCACATGGATTGGGGGCTGCTCCCAACCAACCTCGAAACCTGCAATTATAAGGAAAAACTGGGGGTGAAGTTTGATGGGAACCCGAAAAAATTGGGATACTTTGTGGCACACCTGCTCACCTAAATGCAAAAATATGGGTGTGATTTTTAAACCCAAGGATCCTGAGTGTGAATAGTTACTCTAGCCCCGGAAGTAGCCGCTGCCAGATGGATGGTGACCCTACATGATGCTGATGCACCAGAACTGCAGGACCGCAACCGTTTCATTATGGCCCTGCGACCATGTTTCGAGGACCCCATCACAGATGGCAAAGCATGCAATTGCATTAATGTTGTGAAGCAGGGACGCCAGCCAGTGGCAGAGTATACCGAGGAATTCTGAGACTTGGCATGTCGTGTGAACTGGCCAGAAGATATCCTAGCAAGCTGGTTCAAGGATGGGCTGAGTGATGACCTCTACAATGCCTGCGTGGCTCGAGGTGCACCAAACCACCTACATGAGTGGTATCTCACTGCGGAAGAAGCAGAGATCGACAGGGCCAGGAACTAGTACTGAGCGGGGCAAATGTGGAAGAAATCCCCACCCCAATGCTAGCAAGAGTCTTTCAGTCTGCAAACGGCATCTTCTCCTAAACCCTCAGCCTGTTTCAAGTGTGGAAAGGAGGGACATCGAGCTGCATAATGCCATTCTCAAGCACTGACTAGGAAACGAGAATGCCCGGGGGGGGGGGAACCTACGCAACCTGGCCCGCGCGGGAAGGAGACGGCCCTGAGAAGCAGAATTGTAGAATCTCCACCCCTCCCCTCTTTGAGGAGGAAACCCCAGCTTCTCAGCAGGAGGAACCACACTCATCCGGAAGCGATCCAGAGGATGAACCACTAGTAAGCAAACCAATTAAACTGCTTACCCTCCCCCTAAGACTGTTTATCCCCAACTGGGAGAGAGGGATAAAAATCTCTGCTTTAGTGGACACTGGGTGCACTGGCTGTTTGATCAGCCCAACTCTGGTAAGAAAGTTGAGGATTAATGTAAAGAAGCTGAAAAGTCCTATAGCTTTTTGCCAACTTGGTGGGTCAATAGCAGAGGGGGAGCCAGTTTCACTTGCCACTGAGCCTCTACAGATAGGCATCGGAAACCACGAGGAAATACATTTATAGTTGCGCCTGGCATGGAATGGTCACTAGTTTTGGGTCTTGCATGGTTGACAAAATGGAACCCCAAAATTAATTAGAAGCAAGGCACCATAAGAGTTCAGATGCACATGACTTTTGCTGAGAATCCACACAAAGAAACTGAGGGGGTAGAGCAGCAAGAAACAGCAATGCCCACTTACACTATGCCAACCTAGGGCATACCCAAAGAATACGACTTGGTTGAGGTTTTTAGTGAAAAAGCCTCTGATGACCTCCCCTCCCCCGCACTGCTCCACTGACGGTGCGATAGAAATCCTACCCGGGGCCAAACTCCCTAAACCCAAGATGTATAGCATGTGTCTGAGGGAGCTGGAAGAACTAAGGACATTCATTGAGAAAAACCTAGCAAGGGGTTTCATTGAGCTAGCCCGAAAATTGCAGCCCCAGTGTTATTTAGAGAAAAAAAGATGGCTCTAAACGTCTCTGTGTCGATTTTAGGAACCTGAATATGATCAGTGCAGAGAACATGTATCTTGTCCCCCTCATGAAAGAAATGTTAGCACACCTCATAAAGGGAAATTTTTTTCAAGCTGGATATAAGGGAGGCTTACTACCATATCAGAATTAAAGAGGGAGATGAATGGAAAATGGCATTTAACACCTCGTTTGGATGCTACCAATTCAAAGTGCTCCCATTTGGGTTACAAGGGTCCCCTGCAATATTTATGTAATTAATAAACAAAGTGCTACAGGAGCATTTATATAAGTGCTGTTTGGTATACTTATATGACATTTTGCTATATTCTGAGACCAAAGCAGAACATGTAAAACTAGTCCGGACGGTTCTGAACAAACTCTGCTCTGCCAAACATTATGCTAAACTCTCTAAAGTATGTGAATTCCACCAAGAAAAATTGATTACTTAGAATACTGCATTTCACACCAGGGCATAGAAATGGATCCTTTAAAAGTGCAGGCAGTACTTGACTGGGAACCACCCAGAACACATAAACAGTTACAAAACTTCCTGGGATTTGCCAACTTTTACAGCCAGTTTATCCCCGCTTTCACCCAGATTGCTCTCCCCATCACCAAGCTTTTAAAAATGAAGGGGGAGGGTAACCCGAAACCGAAATAGCCTTTGAACTGGACAATGGAATGCCAAGCTGCATTTAAAAAACTTAAAAGGCTGTTTTCAGCAGAGCCAATTCTAAAGCACCCAGACACAGAGCAACCATTTGTCATACAAGCAGATGCCAGCGATGTGGAGATAGGAGTGGTCTTGCTTCAGAAGAATGAGCAAAACCAATTACAATCATGCGCTTACACATCCAAAAAATTGAATGAATCTGAGCAAAGGTGGGCTATTTGGGAGAAAGAGGCTTATGCAGTCCGGTGGGCTCTTTTTAACCTGGAGGCATTTCCTGAGGGAAGTAAGATCCCTTTTGAAGTCTGGACAGATCATAAAAATTTAGAAGCCCTAAAGACCCCAAGGAAACTCTCCCTAAAACAAGTACTATGGGCTTGTAACAGTTTGAATTTACACTCAGATATCTCCGGGGGGGGGGGGGGACTGTCTGGCAGATGCACTATCCAGAGAACTGCACTACAATAGTATGAAGCTACACATAATCAAGCCCATGATACAAAACAATCAACTAGCTGCTAAAGTAACCACCAGATCCCAGGCAAAACAAGAAACTTTGATGGACAATCACCCAAACTTTTAAACAGCGAGTGGGAGAAAGCAGTTTCACAGAAGAAGGGATGGAGAGGGCTGTGGGATGGTTTGTCTGGGGAAATTCACACCCACTCCCAGACCCATGTGGGATCAACCAGGACACCTGCAGCCCTCCCCTGCCTCCTCAGGTGTTGGAGCATGTGGGGGGGTGCTTTTCAAGGAGTCATAAGGGGGCGGAGAGCTGGTTTCTGTCCCAGAAGTAAGTTTTGGTCCAACATGAAGATCTTTTATTTGCTCCTTGTACTCCTTGTATTTGCATTTTTACATTATTAATTCTAGAAGTCAGGCTCTGGATTAAATGGCACTCCAGACAAGATGGAGAAGAGTATCTTGCTTTTAGACATGATAATAGCTGTCTAGTAAGGTGAGTTATGAGCTATTTTTACATCATCAGAAATTTAATTTCTTACCTGGAAAAAATGCAAAGAGAAGGAATACAAGGAGCAAATAAAAGACCTTCATGTTGGGATTAGCTTACTTGTGGACAGAAACCAGATCTTACCCCTCCCCTTGTGGCTCCTTGCAAAGCATCCTCCCCCACACATCCTTGCTAGCCCATTTCGTTTGGGCCAGCAGGGTATGAAATGGCTTCAGAGGTGGAGGGCTTTGGGAAGCAGCTAGCAAGGCTTCCCCCCACCCCCCACCCTAGCCCAGCATGGTGTTGATGGCTTCAGAGGTGGAAGGATTTGGGAAGCAGCCAGCAAGGCTTCCCATCCCCCTCACACACACCCCTCATGCTAGCCCAGGGAAACTTACAATCAACCTGGCGAGAAGCAGGAGCAGCAAGTGGAGATCCAGAGAGCAGCCAAAAGTTCATTTTCTCACACAAGGTAAGAGGAGCTGAATTAACTTTTGGTTTCTACGCTCATGCACAGATGCCAATCAGCCTCCTGATGGATGGCATACCAGGCGACACGATTCCGCATGCCAACTTTGTTAAGTGTGCCATAGATTCGCCATCACGGCCATAGAAAAATTATATCTGAATGATCTGTTCTGATTGTTTCCTAAAAATTAGAAGGAATGCATTGAAATGCATGTTTTCTGAGATGATGCTGAGCCAAAGCCATATGTGCTCTCACGTCAGTGTTTTAACTAAAGATACATGAAGAAGATTCTCTTTTGTCCTTTAGCATTGTGCTGGCAATGAGAGGAGCAAGGAAGTGGTGGATTGATTTAGACTGTATTTGAAATCAAATGTAACTTTGGGTGGCAATAGGTTTGGAATTGACTTGAACAGTGACTGTAAGTATTATCAAAGCAGATTGTGATGCTACACTATGTTTTCTCTGAGGATTAAAAACAACCAATGGAAGGAGAAAAGAAAGAGGATGTGAACCTGGCAAGTGTTCATTATCTTTTGATCTTAGTTGAGATTGTTATGTTTGAAATTCTTTTGCCACCCCACCCTTCACCCTCCAAATTTCTTCTTTTAGCCCCTGGCTGCTCTAACTATTGTTGTTGAAAATTGGTGATACTGTTTCTTATCAATTTGAAACAGAAGCTAAAAGTGTAGTCAAATACTCAGTAGAGTTAATAGATTTTTTAAAAAGCTAAGAACCTCCCAAATCCTCTCTTCATGTATAGCACCATGCATTTTGCATCACGGTTCCACCTTTTATTTCACAAAGATGTTAAATGGGAGCCCAACAACCTAAAGATTTCTATCCTTTTTTAAAAATTTGGTTGTATGTACTGAATCCAATAAAGATGTCTTGATATATCCAAGAGTGGTTTATGATATCAATCAGAGAAACGAAGATGAATTTTTGACTTTAAAAAAGAATGAAACACCAAGCAAACAGGGAATATTGTTTTAATATTTTTATATACCTACCATGCTTATTTGTTTTTTGTCAGTTATTTAAACTTTCTGACCGTAGAGGGTGGGGAAATTTGAATTCCTTCAGAAGTACTCATTTTATTTAAAGAAAACACCTGAAAGATTTTGAATTATATAAATGACTATGATAATTTTGATTCAAGTCATATTATGAATTAACACAGTTGATGATAGGCATTTTCTAAAACCTCCCATCAAAATGCAGATACCTCTGAAAAAGACACTGGGGGATAATGATATAGCTTTTGTACTGTGTCTTGTTTTGGGTTTAACTTTAAAATATATTGTTCATTTAGATTCCACAGGGAATTCTTGAAAGAAGGAAATCCTTGAAATTGAACATAACTGGGAATGCAGGTGCCAATCTGGATCTGTTGATAGAAAATATGGGTCGAGTCAATTATGGACGATACAACAATGACTTCAAGGTATAGTTTCAATTGTCTTAAATATCCAGTCAAGTATAAATTTGCCTGGTTATTTGAACACAAAGCAACACTTCTAATACTATGGAGTGAATATTATAGAGGTATAGTATTTAGAGGAAGTAGTTTGAGTTTATAGTTTGAGAAGAAAAGAAAAAGTTTTGAAATACTATTGTATCTCTTTAATTAAGAAGAACACTATACTTGAATAGTAGTCCAAAATCACTGCTGTCTTTGGCGGCTATGTGAGGGTGATTAGAAATATGCATAATAAACAATCTGACCAAGCCTTGTATGCCATTGGCATTGATCTAATGTAGGCAAAATGCAATACAGTGTTTTATGAAGAGGTGTTATCTCAACAGGCACCTTCCTTTGGAAATGTGAACAGTTATTCAGATCATGTAGTTCTTACGGACTTGCTAGAGGAGTACAGCTCCTCCCTATCATCCTTTGTATTTACATTTTCTAAAGTAAATTTGAAAGTATCAGTAGGTATGTTCTTTTTGTTCTAATCGTAATCTGAAGACCTGCGGTTTGTGCCAATCCAATTTTGATGCTGATTAGTTATGAAGTAATTTTCTCTTTCTAGTCCTTAGTATCTTTCAACATCAGGAAACAATCTCCCAGAAGGTTTGGCATAAAAGTTTGAATATCATTTATTTTACAATCACAGAAGTTTATTTTCTCCATGTCAATCCTTTTATGGATTGCCTTGAATGGATTTATTTTTCAGAATGTAGTCTGCTGCCAACTCTGACTTTGATGGCAAGGATTTGTTATCAGAACTATATGACTTTTATCAGTTGAATTGTGTACGACTTGATATTTAGACGTTTTATATATGCACCAGTATTATTATTAAGGAAAATATAGAAATGTAAATTAGTATCTCTCTCTCTCTTAAAAACTCTTGCCACTTTTGGAGGCAACCTTGGTATGTTACCACAAACTATAGTTTTAGTGAAAAATAGAAAAAGCAGAAAAAGATATCTTCATGGGTTTATTTAAGGAACATAGCTTTCATGTGTTCAACTGTTTCACTACAGGATGTGGAAACTTGCAAATTATATTGTACCGTGAAATTTAAAATATAAAGGTGAGATCAAAATTCTAGATTAAATTTATCTTACAAAGAATCTTTTAAAATGGAGCTTTAGAGGAGATGCTAATATATTGACAGCTTTTGCACTTGAGCTATTTCTGTTAATGTTATAAGCTACCTTCTAAAGTAACATCTTTGGCTATTTGGATAAATAATTTAGATAGCTTGAGGTTTGGGGGGTTCTTAGTATATGAAGTAGGATTTTCTCCAATGATTGTATCATTTGATCAAGCCTTAGAGATGAAGTCTTTCTTCAAATAATCCCTTTTCAAATTGTTTGCACTCTTATATGTCAAAAACATGCACCTTGAAGGGCCTCACTCAGCAATCCAAATATTGCATTTTGTACCAGTTAAGGGTTTGGACCAGACATTCACAGACCTTCACCTGTAGCAACTTCACAAAGAATGCATAGTAATTGTCCAATCACAGGTTTATCATTTTGTTAACCACTGTTGTTAGATTTGTCCAAGTCAGAATATAATTAGTGAACCAGTTGGAATTGATAGTGCACCCTTCTATTATAAAGATTTGATAATACCTTTGACTCAAGTAATACATTCACATTACATTTCTGAGAGAGAATATGCCATTTCAGATCAAGCTATTCCTCAAATTCCCATTCCCTTGAATTCACTGACCTACAAAATCTCCACTTTATCATGATTCATTTTTTATTAAGTCACATCTATCCCATCATAGCACTGTTCTGACCGTGCTCAGCTTTTTCTGGTGCAGATACAGTATTATGAAGTAGACCTGAATGTTATTACTTCAACATGTTAATGACAAGTAGCTTCAAATTCCTAATGAACATCCCTTCCCAATGAAATAACATCAGAAAAAATTGCCTTGCAACAATCCAGCACAATATATTTCAGATGTCAGAAATATAATCACCCATTATTTTTTGTTAAAACAATTTCCATAAATAGAAATAGAAACCTTGTGCAACATCAACCACAATTGGGTCTCAGATTAAAAAAAGATCCAAATGATATGGGACCAAAATAATCACCTATAGACTTCCCATCCCAGTAGATTGTAAGGCTATGACTGTCCCCATCTTTTGTTAAAGAGAATTCTGTAAGAATTGTGTAATATAAAAAAGGGACACCTTAAATGAAAGTTGCTTAAAGTTATGCAACTTTGAATAGAAACCATATTGAACCATATTGAACACTGAGAGATGAAACAAGATCAATACAATACCACTCCCTCTATCACATATGCCATTTATCGAAGCAGAGCAGAAATCCATTTGAAAAATATCAATAGAATCTATGTTTTTCCAGAGCTCCCAAATACCTACTATTTTCATGGGATGACCTGCATTAAATTATCCGAGTCTATGTAGTCATTAGACTGAGGCCTTCCAATTAAAGCTGTAAGAGGGCAAAAAACCTAGGCAGAAGGAGAGAGAGAGGGACAGACAGATAGACAGAAGAAGGAGGAGGGAGGGAGAGAGGGAATTGTAAAGCAGTAAAACTCTTCTTTGACAAATTTATAATACATTTATTTTCAGGGTCTGATTGTGAATTTAACTCTTGCTCAAGATATCCTCTTTGACTGGGAAATATATCCCCTGGACATTGACAGAGCAGTGCAAGGAGGTTTCAATCATATGATATCTGGAAAAAATGTATCAACATATGAAGGGCCGAGTGTTTATACTGGCAATTTTTCCATTCCTAGTGAAATTCCAGATTTGCCTCAAGACACCTATCTCAAATTTCCAGGTTGGACAAAGGTACAATTTCTTTATTCATAAAAAGTTCATGTACAACTTCAAAATTCATAACAGACTTAAAGTATTTCTCATTAATCTCATTTGTAGGTAAAGTGTAAAACATCTTAATTGGAGTATATTGACAGTATTTGGGATTGTTAATTTCCAGTGCTAGGATTGAACACCTTAAATGAAAATTGCTTAAAGTTATGCAACTTTGAATAGAAACCATATTGAACCATATTGAACACTGAGAGATGAAACAAGATCAATACAATACCACTCCCTCTATCACATATGCCATTTGTAGGTAAAGTGTAAAGCAGCTTAATTGGAGTATATTGACAGTATTTGGGATTGTTAATTTCCAGTGCTAGGATTGAACAGCTGTTTAATAATAGAAATATTTAGTAAGTCAGCCACAAGGATTGATAAAGTTGGATATATACAACAAAGCAATTATCTTCGGGCTATTATAATCATATAAAAGTAAAGTATTAGATATTACAATTATATGCTGTCCAATATCTATCTCTTGCAACTGATGGACTTGCAACAGTAGATGCCTACTGACTGAATTGTGTTAATGTCAGTTAATGGATTCATGGTATTTTTAGTACTTGCCTCATGTGCAGATTAATATTGAAATTCATAATCTGCTTTCCACACATATGCTCCAGTGCCCAAGACTCATGTGTCCATTTGATACATTAGTATTTAATAGCTCTCATAACATAATGGTTCTTATAAATTTTCACTTGAGAATATCAATGATTAGAATGCACATATGGTGAAAATTAAAAAAGTCATTTGGTCCATCACTTCTAATAATGGCTTTTCTAAGATTGATATTATCAGCATACTTTCTACCTTAACGTTTCAGACTTGTATTACATGGGCATCTTCCTTCAAACATCTTTCATTCAGATTTTGTCAATAACATAATTATGGCATTAAGCATTGTTAAGCAACATCCTTCTAGGCAATTAAGAATGTTAAACGATTCTGTGACATGAATATAGGCAGTGTTATTCTCAGGATGGTTTCTCAGGATTCCATTCTGGTACCAATTATGATAAACTCGTATATGTCATTCGTGGTATCCTTGGGAAGCATTTCTTATGATATCTGAACTAATTTTCTGAATTATTTCAATCAACAGAAAACCTTTTACCCCAGCAGAAAAGATAATTTCTTGAATCTATGCTGTTGTATCCTTGTTCTTCATGTATTCTAGTTTTAGCTCACTTGTCGGATGTTTAGTGTATAATAAAAAGTGGCTGCATAATGTAACATAACATAAGCCCTTTGTCAGATTATGTTTAGGCCATGTGAAATATTCATTCTCCAAAGTTGGTGGAGACAGCAGCCATGCATGGGTTAACTCTGTCAGTATCCAATAGGACTGAGACTACAAAGTAATATCATAGCACATGAAATGTCTCCTCCCGCTTTTTAGACTTAGTCGATCTTGGACTGGCTCTCTCACAACTTTTATCAAAATTCCTAAATTAAATTGGCTTTTTCTTCTAAAAAAATTTCCTACAACTTTCCCTGTCCAGGTCGCACTATCAGCCTCTTCAGGATCTCCAGACCACCATACTGGTGCTCCAGACCACCATACTGGTGACATTTAGTTCCCACCTTCTGGTTGGTGCACCTAGGAGCCCTGATAGATTCTGTTCAAGGGAAGGTCTTCCTGTCTCTAGAGCAACAGATCATTCTCCGGGATCTGGCCAAAGAAGTGAGGAGCAAGCAACAGGTTCTGCTGATCCAACTGTCTCAGTTGCTAGGGAAGATGGTCTCATGCTTCTCCATCATCCCGTGGACACAGCTTCACAGTTGCTGCCTCCAGTGGTTCCTGTAGCCGTTCCAGAAGACCAACAATAGCTGTTCTTTGGTGAAGGTCAGATTGACTCCTGAGGTGATCCAATCTCTAGAGTGGTTGGTCTCCCTGGCCATCTCCCAGGGGTCCCTCTTCAGGGAGCCCCAGCGTCTCGTCGTGACAGATGCCAGTCTCACCGGGTGGGGCATTCACCTAGACTCTCAGGTGGCCCAAGGCCTGTGGTCCAGCTCTGACCTAGCCTACAGCATGAATTGGCTAGAGTTGAGGGCAATCCACCTGGCCCTCCTCCACTTTCGGTCATCAATATGCAACTCCCACATGCTGATTCCCACAGCCAACACGATGGCCAAGGTGCATGTCAACCGCCGGGGGGGGGGGACGAGGGCCATCTCACTTATGGACTCAGCTTTTCGCCTACGGATCTGGGTGGAAACCAACCTGCTATCTCTCTGCATGGAACATATCTCAGGCATCAACAAAACACAGGCGGACTGGTTAAGTCACACAATGATTGACATAGCGAAATGGAGCCTGAATCATCGCATCTTCAGACAGTTGACCAGGTGGTACGGGATTCCAGTTTTGGATCTCTTCGCGACATGATCAAACAAACAACTTCCCAGATACTTCGCTTGATACACGACCCCAGGAGTGGAAGGGACGGACGCTTTAAGGTGCAGATGGCCCTCCGGGCTTCTGTACACCTTCCCTCCTTTCCCCCTGATATAGAGAGAGATACACAAGATGCTAGAGGAGGAGGAGGAGCTCATCCTTATTGCCTGCATTGGCTGCGCCGCCCATGGTACATGGACCTAGTCAATCTATCGGTGGATCCATCATGGCAGCTCCCCATGCTTGAGTCTCTTCTTCAACAAGGGTCCATTCATCACCCCAACCTCCAATGGCTTCGTCTAACCGCCTGGAAGCTGAGCAGGTGGCCTTGATATCGGCTAATCTCTCTGATGAGGTAATCAGGACAATTCAGATGTCTACTAATAGAATTTATGAAGACTCTTGGCAAACGTTTACTGCTGTCCTCGAGATATTATTTCTCTCGAAGCTTCAGTAGCCGTCATCTTAGAATTCTTTCAACAGGATCTTGACAAAGGACTTTCTCCTGACACCCTAAGGCAGCAGGTTGTGGTCTTTAGTCCTCTCTCTGCATCAATCTGAACCATTCCCTTTGCACCCACATGTCTGACAATTCCTCAGGGGTGCTTCCAACCTCAGCCCTCCGGTCACCCATAGATTCCCTATGTGAGACTTTGCCAAAGTCCTGGACTTCCTCACCGAACCACCATTTGAATCTTTGAGGTCTTCCTCATTACAACACCTCACGCTGAAGGCAGTCTTTCTAGTCGCCATCACATCAGCGAGGCAAGTCTTGGAATTGGCGGCACTGTCCATCAGATCTGATCTGTGTGTGTTCCATCTGGACAGAGTCGTCCTTCGGCTCGACCCCACCTTCGTCCCTAAAGTTAATTCAGCCTTCCATAGATTTCAAGAATTAACTCTTCCGAACTTTTGTTCCAATCCCAATCCAGGCTCGAACGAAAGTGGCACACGCTGGATGTGCGCCATGCCCTCAAAGTCTACATCAGCAGGACGGTTGACTTCAAACGTACTGAGGCCATTTTCATCTCTTTTCACTCCAACAAGGGACTAAGGGCTTCATCTTTGATTATAGGGTGCTGGATCAGGTCTTCCATCTTGAAAGCATATCAGGCTCATCACCTCACTCCAACATCTAACATCACAGCACATTCAACATGCAGCACAACAACTTCAGCGGCGTGAACTATGCAAGCCTTGATAGAGGAAATTTGCAGGGCGGCCACCTGGACTATGCCAACTCCGTTTATTCGCCACTAAAGGGTGGATAACTATGCATCGGCTGATGCGGCTTTCGAAAGGCGAGTTCTACAACAGGTGGTTCCCTCATCAGACATCTAGGCCACACGTAATCCCATCCGTTGGCAGGCCAAGCTTTGGTATGTCCCATGCATGGCTGCTGTCTCCACCAACTTTGGAGAATGGGCGTTGGTTACTTACCTGATATGCCCTTTCTCTGAGCAGGTGGAGACAGCAGCCAGCCCCATCCTGGACTCTGTGTGTTGCAGAGGGACAGTAGAGAAGGACACTAGAGAGATGATTAGTGAAGAGCAATCTAATAGAACACAGCAATCTACTTATCAACTTCATCAAAAGCGGGAGGAGATACCTCAGGTACTATGATGTCACTTTGTAGACTCAGTCCTATTGGATACTGACAGAGTTAACCCATGCATGGCTGCTGTCTCCACCTATACATACATACATACATACATACATACACACACACACACACACACACACACACACACACAAAAACATAAAGTTTTTTATTTTTTCATTTTCATAACATATAGCCACATGTATACTATTACATAACATATTATTAACTGTTTACATCAATTCATCTTACCATCAACTCCCAAAAACAATTATTGGCTCTTCTGCTCTTCATACACCATATTTGTACCTTATCCACGTGATGGATATTCATTCTGTAGAATATCTATCTCTATCATCATAAGAGTTACAACTGGTGATGACACCTTATATGCTATTAACTAATTGAAGAGGTTGTTATGCAACTCCATAGAATTTTACAGAAGACACTGTTAAGCACTCTTTCCTATATAGAAGTGAAAATTGTAAGATAAATATTAAAAACAGGGTTTCTAGAAAGAACTGACACTGGCTTATTTTGAATAGAAGAGAATATTTGTAGCTCATGGTTGAACTGTGGAGTCCTTGATGGTCTCTGTCCATGGCTATTTGCTTGCAGACCAGAGTAGACGTTATCTGACTAGATAAATCATCAATTGTAGTGAGTATAGAATTTGCTCCCCATTCGTATACAGTAGCTAGCCTTGTTGGTGGAAGTTTTCTGCTAAGTATTTCCTTGATTAGGCTTCTTTTTCTGCTTGATTATTTCAAACCAAATCAAACCTTTATTGTCAATGCACAACATGTGTACAATGAAATTGAATGAGCCTCCCTTGGTGCCTTCCCTCCAAAAAGACAAAATTCATCTCAATAAATCAATAGATAAAAGAAAGAAAAGAAATTCCTAGAACCAAATAAGTAATAATTAGCAAACATTCCCATATACATGTACGTATATAACATCATTACACTGGCATAAACATGTTGCACGTTGCACTGGCCCTGCAAGTCTATCATATTAAATTTGATTTTGGTGTTATGTTGCATTCAGAAGTCTGATGGCCCAAGGATTAATGCTATTTTTCAGTCTATTTGTTTGGCTGGCTATGCTTCTATATCTCCTGCCCAATGGTAGGAGATAAAAAAGTGCTGACTAGTGTGAGAATCATCCCTGAAGCTTTCCTCACTCTGCTGAGGCAACAGGTTCTGGTGATATCATCCAGTGGGGTCAGGGGGAAGCCCATGATTTTTTGTGTTGTGCTTATCATGCTCTGTAATGCCTTTCTGTCTGCGGCTGTCAAGCCAGCATACATTATCATAACACAATATGTGGAGGTGCTTTCTATCATAATCTGGTAAAAAGAAGTCATCATGTTGTTCCACCTGATTTTTCCGCAGGACCCTAAGGAAATGGAGTCTCTGTTAAGCCTTCCTGACCACCTGGGATGTATTATTTTTCCAGGTGAGATCTTGGCTAAGGTGCACTCCCAGGAGTTTGAAAGAGGAGACCCTCTCCACACAGCCCCCCTTGAGGTAGAGTGGAGCAGGTTCCTCTCTCTGCTTCCGGAAGTCCAGCACCATCTCCTCTGTCTTGCTGGTGTTTAGATATAAGCTGTTTTCTGAACACCATGTAGATAACTTCCAGACTTCTTCCCTGTATGCTGATTTGTCTCCTATCTTGATCGCCTCCTGCCTGTGGCAGCCCCTCAAATATTGGAACACTTTCCCTTTTGGGGGGGAAGGGGATGATCCAGGAGGAGAAAGGAGAGGGGGGTCCTTGGTAAAGCTTTACTCCCTATTTCCCCCAACCCAGTTAAGCCAGCTTGGTTTGGGACCCACCCTTTCTAACTTCATTTGGGATCTTCTAACTTAGGATCTTCCTTTACTCTCTCGTCCCCTTTGCTTGTACTTTCGGAACTTCTCTTTGTTGGGCAGGCAATTGGGGGTGGGGGACACACAACAACCTAAGGACCCCTCCCCAAAGCCAGGAAAAACATAGAGGAGGAAAACTAGCAGATCGCCCAATGGAGAGCCATGCACTTTCCTGCCTTAACGTGCAAACACTGCGACCCACAGCCCTGCAGAGGAATGAAACGTTCTCTTGAAATCTGCTTCTCATTTTCTGCAGGAATAGATGTTGCAGTTCTTCACGCTGATCCATGGGGGGGGGGGGAACAGAGAGAGAGAGAGTGATGGATTGGTGGATTGGGGAACCTCGGCCAAGCGTGCCAGGGAGCAAAGAGACAGGGCATCCCGTTTCACAGCCATGGCAGCTGCAGATGTTTCGGCATGTCTTTTTATTTGCTCACCCTTGAAGAGTTCCCTCCCTCTTTTCATCTCCTTTCCTGACTTTGCAGGCACCTGCAGCTCCGGGATGTGAAGAAGGAGCACCAGGCCCTGTATTGATGGGGGGAAAGGAAGTGGGGGGAAGTAAAGAGAGAGAGAAGGAGGAAGGCATTTTGGCAAAATCTTTTACATCTTTCTCCTTTTATTGGATTTATATTAATTGTCCTTTCTCATTCCCTAAAAAATTCCTTCCTTCCACCCCCTCAGGAGAAACGCCTGTAGAGAAGCAGGAGTGGCCAAAAGTAGGAGACAAAAAGTCCTAGACCCCATCCTGAAGCCTCCAGAGGGAGAAAAATGACCCAATGTACAAACTGGAAGTCTGTTCCTGAACTTCCAGTTTGCATGTTGGGCTGTTTTTTGCCCTCTGGAGGCTTCAGAGAAGCTTCCGGAGGGTGAAAAATAGCCAAAAATGAAGGCCAAAATCAGCATGTGCGCTGCAGCTGACAGGGCAACGCCTCATGTGCCTTAAGAAATGGCTCCACGTGCCACCTATGGATGCATGGCATAGGTTTGCCATCATGGTTATGGGTTATAAGATATCCAGGAAAAGAGAAAGAAAAACAAAGAAGGGTTATTCATCACTTCCACAGTTCTTCAGTTATGTCTTCTTTGCCCAGTAGATATCATCCTTGCTCCTTACTTTTCTTCTCATAATGATTTATATGTCAGTGCAAAAAGGGAAAGTCATTTTATTTTCCCTATTTTAACCCACAGTCCAGGAAAGCGACTCAGATTATCTCTATCCAAAGTTAACTCTGTCCAAATCTTCTTTTGTAAACTCTAGTCCAGTTCAGTCTCTCCTGTTTTTTTTTAACCACAACTCCTCTCCCTTTACTCCTTCCTTATTCTAATGGATCTATAACTGCTGCATGTTTTTCCCCACCGCTTCCAATGTGGGGAGGAGGGAGAAGAAAATCCCTCCTCTCCTTTTCACTGGAGTCCCCCTTTTTTCTTAAATCAGCATAGGGAAATTTACTCACTTTAGTGGAAGTTGGTCCTATCCATTACTTTCTTCCACTTTCTCACTGCTTGCTCTGTCATTGCTTCGGTTTGGCCATTAATGGCCATCTTCTTCTCCGCCTTTTTTCAAGAAGGATTACTCCTGACTAGCAAAATGGACTACTGCCCGTTTGCGATCAATGGAGAGCCCTTTCTCTCCCATCACCCCTAAAGGGCAACTTCAGTTCCAAGGAGCCCCTCAGACGGACAGAAACAGGCTGTGATTTGTGGAGAACCCACTCGCACACCCGTTCATGACGTCTCTCGATGGCTCCTCATAATACTATTAGACAAATAAAGCAGAATGCTAAAGATAAGCAGTGCTCCCTCTTGGATTACAAATTTCTTCTTCCTATCCTGGGACCATTTCTATTATTATTACTACCATTATTATTATTTTCTCTTTTAATTGCATATAAGACATTGTGGATTACAAAAAGAATGGTCTAAAGGGAGGACTGAAGTGAGATTTGATTTGAAAGACAAGTCTATGTCTATATCTATAGCTCAAGGAAGATTGGGGTGCTGGAGAGTTATATACGTGTTAAAAGATGGTGGAGATACTGAATACAAAAAAAAATCTGAGGAAAAATTGTTGACCATGACAAGCACTACAAACCAAATAAAGATAGGGATAGCAAGGAAACCTGTCTCCACACCATCCTAGGCCACCTCAAGCCCATCCAATCAGAGGTCAATAGAAGATATGTTGTGAGGAGGCGAGGCTGACGTCGTGAGGATACAACATGCAATCTTGGGGCTCGATATCTGCTGCTGGATGGTCCTTTTGGACCTAAACCTCCCGTAGAGATGGTGATAGAGAAGGGCACCTGCTGCTGATCTCAGGGACATCGCAAAGTCCCTGACTGATCCAGGAGAAGCTCTTTTTTCCAGCAACAGAGAAGCAGCCATTAAGCTGCAGAAGGTTGAGACAGCCCCTGAACGGAAGAAAAGCAGGAGAGAGAGTGTGTCAAAATGATGAGATAAATTTTTACTATTAGAGAAGAGAACACCCCAAAAGACTTAGAGTAAAATTAAAATTGAGGACAGAAGAGAGTAAGCAGTGAATTAAACCTGAATTAAACTTAGTGTGTTATCCTTTTTTTAATTTTGTTTTTTTTAAAATAATCTTTATTGGTTATACATTTTTTTAAGAATAAAACATAGAAATATAAATACAATTTTAAACATACAACCCCCCTCTCCCTCCGCACGGTGACAGTCATTCACAGCCCAACTTTTTTTTCCTTCCTCATTGTTTAGTCTCTAAGCAGCATCTTCTCATTACAAAGTTCAAGGATCTATTACAATACCCATGTTCACTTTTAGTTCCTATTGTTAACAACCGCTATTTAACTTTCCCTGTTTTGTTTTTTTATGGATGGAATTTTTACAAATGCCTCTTACTTTTTAAATTGGACTGGTTTATTTTTTTCCTCCTTCTATTTTTTTCTCCTTTTTCATATTGGTGGGTTATGAATTTCTTTCTTTTCTTTTTTCAACGTTCGGCTGGATTGTTTCTTTTTAAGAATTTTTTTTTCTTAAGTTTGGAATTTAAAGAGAGGGGTAAAAACAGAGGGAAAAGAAGTAACATTGCCACCTAGAGGCTGGAGGCTTGGAAACATTGTTTTTTCTTATTCCCTTTGAACATCTGACTTATATCTTATACTTCAAGGTTCCTGATTTTGTTTATCGAAAGGTATAGTGGGAAGAGTATGGATTGTTTATGCAGGTGCTCTTCTGGAGTACTATCAATAGCTGGACTGGAGTGAAGAGAAAGCCTTGACTCGAAAGATTATTGTGAACTTGTTTGAAACTTAACAAAAAAGCCTTGGATGTTTTAGTGGCAGTGTTTATAACCTGGAAGAATGGCGCAATATGAAGAAGAAAAAGAACTAAAATGATTATGCTAGAAATTCAAAATGTACAAATAAGTACAGAAGACATTGAAAAGAGAATGGAGAATAGGGAACAAAAAACAGAAAATATAGAGGGAAGAGTTGAGAATATTTACAAAATGATGATGAAATTTGAGGATAGAGTTCAAAAAGTTGAAGAAAAATATGAACAAAGCGATAAGAAAATTGTTGATATTGACAGCAAATTGAGCGTGGTTGGAAATGACAGGAGTGGAATGTTGAAAGGAGAGATTAATGAACTGGAACTCCATCTCAAACCTCAAAGCATAGAAGAAGAAAAGGGAGAAAATCTGGCAGAAACAATGAGAGAAATTCTGGCAGAAGCATCAGTGGTAACTAAAAGCTAGCTTATGGAAGGAACAGATGGAGGGTTTTGAGTCTTTACAAGATATGCAATGAACAACAAGATGCCAAGAGAAGTCCAAATAAAATTTATCAAGAAAATTAGAATACAAATACTACAAATGGCAAGAGATACAGGATTGGACTACTACTGGAAGGACACAGGATGATTAAATGAAATATTATAATACAAATTAAGTTAAACTTAGTTAAATTTAGAGTATTATGTATAAAATAAAGTAATAGTTATAGTCAAATAAATGATTAATAATGATAATAATGCACACACACACACACACACACACACACACTAGATTGATAATATGAAATTTTACACAAATTGTATGTGTGGACTATGGAAAAGCTGCTGAAAAGCTTTGTTATAAAAGATAAATAATTCTATATAGAATAGAATATAAATATGTAATACTATTGGATGATTTCAGGATGATGTAATGAAATGCCATAATATAAATTTATTTTAAATTTAGAATACCTTACATAAAAATGATGCAATAATAGCTATAGTCAAATGAATGTTTAATAATCATAATAATTGTATACATATATATTTTATACATGTAAAAAAATAGAAGATATGTTGCAAAGGGAGAGATCAAATTATTTAACAAATTGCAGGCTATATTCCAATTGCTGCAGGATTCCATGACAAAACACCATAACGAAATGAAGAGAGAAATAGGAAAAGTGGGAAACGATATGGGAGAATTAAAAGAAAAGATACAAAAGATGGATGAAAATTTTGAAAACTTCCAGCAAATGATTACAAAAAACAAACAGAAAATTCAGGAAATAGAAGAGAGGATGGAAAAAAAGAAGAAAGAAGAGTAGATGAAATAAACGATAGATTAACCCAGGCAAATAAAGATTTAGAAACAGTAATATTGCTAGAGACAGAAAAGGCAGCACATTATCAAGACCTACTGGATGGCAGAGTTACTAGCAAAGGCATTAGGGACAGAGAAAGAAGAGATGCTGGTAGAAATTGATGAAACATACAGAATACATATGAACTATGCAAGGAGACACTATCTACCAAAGGAGGTGCACATAAGATTCATGAAGAAATTGATGAGGGATGAAGTGCTTAACAAGACGAGAGATGAGCCAATACAGTATAAAGGGAAACAATTGGTAATTCTAAAACAGATCCCAAGAAGAGTTAGAGAGTTGTGGAAGCCGTACCAATTTTTAACTAGGTTGTTGATTAAGTATAATATTAATTTCAGATGGCTGACTTTGGAAGGAATAATGGTCACATGGCATGAAAAGAGACATAGAGTGAACTCACTGGAGAAAGCAATGGAGTTTTACAATCAGCATTTTGGTACCAAAGAGGAACTGGGGGAGAGGGAAGCAATAAAAGATAGAGATCAAGGGATGCTTGTTACAGAAGAAAAGTAATTGTAGCAAAAGGAAAGTGAAAAAGAGAAAAGGGACAGAACAGAGAGCAACAGAGTAAGACCCAAAGAACTGAGAGAAATAAGAACAACCAGTAGTATAAGACCCAGATATAGATAGAACAATGCAAGAAGATCTTTACTATCATTAAACATCAACGGATTGAACTCACCCATAAAAGGGGGGAAATCCTTCAATAAGTTATAAAGATTGAATCTAGACATAATATCACTACAAGAAATCAATATAAAAGAAAAACAAAAACAACTACTGGAGTATTCTAAATTGGGGAAATTTTGTGTCATTATCACAAGAAAGGAAGAGAGGAGTGGTGTTATTTGTTAAAGAAACAATTCAAGCTAACTAAATATATAATGATGAAGAGGAAAGAATCCTGATTGTGGAAGTAACACTAAATCAAAAGAGGGTACTCCTAGTTGCAATCTATGCACCAAATAACGGACAATAACAATTTTATAAAAAACTACATAATACTATACATAATATGGAGTGCGATAATCTTTGTCTCCTAGGAGACTTCAATGCAGTAATAGACAAAAATTGGACTATAAAAGTAATAGAACAAGGAAAGGAGTAAGAAGGACTCTACCTAGAATCTTATTTAAAATGGCAAAAGAATTAAACATACAAGATGTATGGAGAGAGAGGAACCAGGGGAATAACCAATACACATTTTATTCTAACAGACACCAATCCTGGTCCAGAATAGATATGTTATGGATGTTGATGGAATTAAATACTAATGTATATGAGATAGAAATAGATACAAATCTATGGGCAGATTACAATCCAATGAGAATCAGCTAGAAAGGATGAAAGAAAAGTACAAGATGGACTCCGAACCAATTGATACTAAATGATATGGGATTTAGGCAAATGTTGGAAAAACAAATGGGATTCTTCTTTAAAGAAAATAGGAGACAAGATACATCATTACAAAACCTATGGGACACAGCAAAAGCATATATTAGGGGATGTTATAATATTTATAGCGAACAAAAATAAAAGGAAGAAGCAACAACAAAGAACCTTAGAAGAAGAATATAGAAGACTTGAAACAGAGTTACAAAAGGAACCACAAAAAATAAATTTAAAACAGCAAATGGAGCTAACTAAACACAAATTGAATATTCTTGAAAAAGAAGATCTGATGCAACATATAAAAAGAATGAAACAAAACTTTTTTTAAAAAAGAAGAAAAAAATGCATAAGTAAATTGCAGGACAAAGATGGAACTTTACATTATCAAATTGAGGAAAAAAAGAATGCTATCCAAGATTTCTATAGGAGTATAAGACGCTCCAAAGTATGAGTCTAGCTTCTGGGGAGGAAAACAAGAAAAAAAATCTGCCTCCCAGCAATTTGTCTCCTTGCAGCAAACAGCCTGTTCCAGCACAGCATGATTAGTGCAAGCAACTGATTGTCAGATTGGCCTCCCAGTGATCAGTTGTTTCAGGCTGCAGGGATTGCCATACCCTGTTGCTGACTCTGTGCACCCCATTTTTGGCCTCCGCATCATGTTTTCAGCTTCTGCACTTCCCGGTTTTGGCCTCTGTGCACCCCATTTTCCATCCGTTCCAGGTGGCGGGAATCAGAATGGGCGGAAAATAGGGCTTGTGGAGGCGGCAATAGGCAAGGCCAATCCCTGCAGCTGATGATTAGGAAGCCAATCTAATCGACAATTAGCTGCTTGTGCTAATCCAGCTGTACTGAAACTGAACAGTTTGCTGTTTGCTGCAAGAAGGCAAATTGCTGGGAGGCAGAGGCCAAAGGGTAGGGGCCAGTGGGTGGACAGAGCTACATCTGGTGTATAAGACACACCCAAATTTTCACCCTATTGTAGGGGGGGAATTGCAAATTATACTCCGAAAAATTCAGTATATGATGATAATGAGCAACATCCAGAAGAAAAAATATTACAATACCTGGGAAAGGCTACCTTGCCTAGATTCCAGAAGCAATGAAATATATGCTGAACGAGAGGATAACAATGACAGAACTAGCAGCAGTGATTAAAATTTTTTAAAAATACCTTGCCAAGATGGACTATTGGCAGAAATATATAAAGAGCTACAAGATACTCTGGGCCAACCATTATTAGAGATATTGTGCTTTCCCAAAAATAAGACAGGGTCTTATTTTCTTTTGACTCCTGAGAAAAGCACTTGGCCTTATTTTCAGGGAAATATTATTTTTGAGATGCAGGAGGCAGCGAGCGTGGTCACCTCATGGCTGCTGCTGTGTCACAATATTTTTGGGGAGGTCTTATTTTCAGGGAAACAGTATAAAATGCAGTTTTACCTGAAGAGAAGATACCACCATCATGGATGGAAACTAACATTACTTTGATACCAAAAGAGGATTCAGACTTAATGCAAATTAAAAACTACAGACCCATATCCTACTAAATGCCAATTATAAAATATTCATCTCAATAATAGCAGAAAGACTAAAGAATTTTTTGAAGGAGTTCCTACACTCTGATCAAAATAGCTTTCTACTGAAAAGGCAAATAAGAAATAATATGAGAACGATGTGTGATACATTGGAATACTACAAAACATATAGTGAAAAGCAATTGGCACTGTTGTTTTTAGACGCCCAAAAGATGTTTGATAATGTGAACTGGCAATTCATATTACATCAATTAAGACATGGATTTTGGAGATAAATTTATAAATATGTTGAAGGTAATACACAAAGCAGAAAGCCAAAGTGATTGTGAATGGGGAGGTGACTGAAAACTTTTCAATTCAAAAGATAGAAGGAAAGGCTGCCCATTCTTTCCATTGTTACTTAACACTGGAAGTACTAACCAGAAACATCAGGCAAGATAAGCAAATCAAAGGAATGGAAACCAAAAGAGAAAAGTACAAATTACAAGCATCTTTAGTAGATCGGACAGCCCTTTCAGCCAGCCTGTTCTCCGCAGGATGGTATGGAGCCACCATAATATGCCCAGACTGGCAAGGAATATGGAGGAAACAAATTGAGGTCCATTGTCGGACACCAACTCCTACTGGGGCGGCTGGCGGAGCCAGTTGGGTCTGTTGACAACAGTGGCAATGTTGAACCCAGTCCTCGATATCTTCATCCATTTGGGCCACCAGACATAGCTGCGGCCTAATGATTTCATCCACACTATGCCTGGATAGCCCTCATGGAGATGGATGAGGATCTGATGTCGGAGGTCTGAGGGAACCACGACCCTGGCACCCCATAACAGACAGCCTTGCATTTCGGATAGTTCCAGGCGCCGCCGGTAGAATGGAAGGAATTCAGGGGCTATTTTTCCGGGTGGCTATCCCTGGTGGACTCATTCCAGTACTCAGGGAAGGACCCTGTCTATCTTTGAGTACTGGGCAGTGATAAGTCCAGGTCATCCACAAGGAGGACCTGTGATGAGGAAACTGGGTCAGCCACGAGTATATGTAATGGGCAACAGCTCAGAGCATCTGCATGACCCATTTCCTTACCCGGGCAGTGAACCAAGGTATAAGAATAAGCTGCCAAAAATTCTGCCCAACGTGACATCCGTGGTGACAGAATTTGTGGCATAGGCCGATCACCAGCCAGTATACCTAGCAATGGCTTGTGATCAGTCACTAACTGGAACAAATGGTCGTAAAGGTAATGGTGGAACTTCTTTAATCCCACAACGACTGCTAGGGCCTCTTTATCGATTTGGCTGTACTTACGTTCAGCCTTCAATAAAATGCAGGAGTAGTAAGAAATAGGGGCCTCTAATCCATTTGGGTAGGCATGACTTAAAACAGTGCCCGCTCCAAAAGGAGAAATGTCGTATGCCAGGACCAGAGGGAGTCTATTGCTGTACTGCATCAATACAGCAGAGGATATGAACAACTTTTTTATAGCCACAAAAGCATTTGCTTCGCAGCTTGTCCAGACCCAATGGCAGAGTTGTCCAATAACCAGTGGAGCAGCTGCGCCACTGATGCCTTATGTGGGAGGAATACAGAATAAAAGTTAACTAACCCTAAAAGGGCCTGTAGTTCCGCCTTACTGTTTGGAACTGGGGTGGCTGTTATGGCCTCAACCTTTGATTGTGTGGGGTGAATACCCTAACCATCAATTAAGTACCCAAGGAATTCCACTGCTGGAACTCCCAATTTACACTTTGTTGGCTTAAGTTTGAGGCCAGCCTCTTGGAACCGTAAGAACACCTGGTG
This sequence comes from Thamnophis elegans, assembly GCF_009769535.1. Classification (NCBI taxonomy): domain Eukaryota; kingdom Metazoa; phylum Chordata; class Lepidosauria; order Squamata; family Natricidae; genus Thamnophis; species Thamnophis elegans. The sequence continues at coordinate 60,821,664 of NC_045558.1, read as the reverse complement.
AAGGAGTTTGACTAGTCCTGATGTGCTGCCAGCAGTGATCAGGACGTCTTCTATGGCAGGAAGCCCATGGAGCAACTGCTCCATGAGGCTTTGGAATAGTCCTGGAGCCATGCTGCCTCCAAATTGGAGTCGGCGGCATTTAAACTATAGTTTGCACAGCTTCATCCACTGACAGCTGCTGGTAAGCTTGAGTGAGGTGAGCTTGAGTGAGGTCAAGCTTAGCAAATACCTTACCCTGTCCCAATGAATGCAAGATATGTTGCACCACTTGTACTGGGTAAGGGTGCACTTGCAAAGCTTTGTTCAAAGTTGATTTATAATCCCCGTAGATCCTGATGGATCTGTCAGACTTGATCAGAACTACAATAGGTGTTTCCCATGGGGTATGGTCCACAGACTCTAAGATCCCCTGGGCCACTAATTTATCCAACTCAGCATCTACCTTCTCCCTAAGAGCCAACGGAATTCTCCTAGCCTTAAGGCGGATTCGCACTATTTGAGGATCAATTGAGGGATATTGGGTTCCCCTTGTACTTACCTAGTGAGTTCTCGAACTCATCGGAGAACTCTTGGGTTAGAGCTAGGAACTTGTTATCAGGTCTAACAGAATTGATTCCTGAAATGGATAATCCCAATGCCTTAAGCCAATCCAGCCCCAGGAGTGAAGCTAGCAGTTTAGCAACAACTATCAGGGGGAGCTGGCTCTGGAATTTGCCAAACTGCACTTTAAAATAGTCACCACCCATGACCGGGATGGCATTTTCCTGGTAGTCCTTCAGACATCACGGGCAGGCAGATAACTGGCTTCGGGTTATGGAGGGAATCAGCCATTGAAGAGTTGCCCAAGAAATGATGGACTTGGCAGATCCATGTCCAGTTGCATCTTGCAAGGTTGACCCTCTATCGTCACATTGAGGTGAATTTTTTTCTCGCCATGCTGTTTGACGGATGTGGAGCTGACAGCCATTCTTGATCTTCATCATCTCATGTCGCAATTGGCTGGGTGCTGGTTGTCCTCTTGCCTCCGCTCCTGTCAGGTAGCCCCACCCTTTCGCAAGGCAGCTCCTGCCTCCGCTGATCCCCTGGCTCCATACACTGGCACGCAGGTGTCTCAGTTCCTAAGATCATTGAAAATATATCTTTTCCGATGGTCTTAGCCGATCCCTGTGAAAGGGTCATTCAACCCCCAAAGGGGTCGTGACCCACAGGTTGAAAACTGCTGGACTAAGGGGTGAAATTAGAGTAGTGGTCGTACCTGCAGATACAATTGTGTTATGTGAAAGATGTGAAAACATGGGGATTTTATAGACAATTAACAAAATTGGACAAGATGTTAGTGGGGACTGGTGACAAATTGATAAGGATACTATACAATTATTTATTAATTTATAAAATGGAAGAAGAACAAGTTAAAAAATGATGATAGTATGGGCTAAAAAGTTTGGACATAATATAGATTTGGATAAATGGCAAAAGCTTTGGGAGAGAATCGGAAACTGACAATGGCCACATCATATAAGGAAAATCTCTACAAAAAGCTTCTATAGGTTGCATCTGCCCTCAGCAAGATTGGCCAAAATCTTTAGCAATATTTCTCCAAACTGTTGGAAATGTAAACAAATATCTGGCACATATTACCACATGTGGTGGGCCAGGGGTGAAATCCAGTAGGTTCTGACAGGTTGTGAAGAACCGGTAGTGGAAATTTTGAGTACCATATTTTTCAGAGTATAAGACCACATTTTTCCCTCAAAAAAGAGGCTGAAAATCTGGGTGCGTCTTATACACTGAATACAGCATTCTTTGCCTCCTGAAACCCCACCCCCTTCACCAAAATCAACCAGCATGATCGATGCTATTTCTATTCTGGAAACTTGGAGCAGTAATACAAGCAAATTATCTGCTCCACAGAAAAGTTGAAGGGAATACTTAAATGAGAAAATTCAAAGAAGATACCTACAATTTGCAAACGTATGTGTTGCATTGGAAAAAAGTAGATTTTCCATTCCTTGACAAATTGTTTTTGAAGCACAGACTCCATTTTGTTTCATCTGTATATTCCAATCCTCACTTAGATGTACCGGATGTACCAAAGGGTGAGTACGTTGCAGTAAAAATATTCAAAGCTTTTTTTAGCCCTAATGAGGTACTAACGTTGGAGGGAGCAGCAATGAGAAAAGCAGGCAAAGCACGGAAGATCGCTTCACTTGTTAGTGCCTCATAAGGGTTGAAAAAAAGCTGCATTTGGAGTATAAGACGGACTCAAATTTTCAGCCTCTTTTAGGGTGGGGGGAATGCATCTTACAGTCTGAAAAATAAGGTAATCAAATCAGGTCCCAAGTGATTTGTATTTATCAATATTAGACAGGTGTTCTCTTACCATTTTTTTTTTTTTGCTTACTTTAACTTTGGTTGTTTGAAAGGATATGCTTTGATCTTTTTTTCTTCCGTTTTAATGTTTCTTTTGAATAATGTTTCTTGATCTAGGGTGCTGACAGGTTTTGGAAGAAAAAAGAAACAGACTTCCTAAACAACATAGTCCATGAATCCTTGAATCTTCATAGTCCTTGAATCTTTAGCAGAAAACACCTGACTTGTCAAATATTTACAGCACATTGTAATGGCTTCTCTCCTAACTTGAGAAAGTAAAGACTCTTGAAACGGATTATTTCAAAAGGAACCTTTAGTCAGTCAGGATGGAAACTATTAGAAGCAAAGCAGCATCTGAAAATCTTTAGGCCATGCAAATGGGATTAAGCTAATAATGACCCCTCCCCTTTCTCCAAATGCAGATTCTGACCAATACACATGTGTGAAGATGCGTCCTTAACCCTTCTGCCCTGGGTGTCAATAACATGTTCCCATGGCTATCCCTAGTTAGACATCAAAGTTATATATCACACGTGGCTATCATAAACATCCCTCCAGAGATATTGGGACCTTCAGTCTCCTGGTGACAGGAAACCAGTTGTAAAGTTATAAAACTCAGTTGTTTCAGATGTAGCTAATGATTTAACTCTGAGGCTCCCCTCCTCCCAATTGAATGGCAGTATCACTTTTAGGATCTGACATACTGTTGTTCTTTAGAAAAAGGAGAGATTCACCTGTGAAAAAATAAGAAAAGAAATTGCTTCATAGTATTTTAACAAGGTTTGTCAGAGTATTGAGAGTGAAATTTTTTCAATAGGGCAGGGGCCCTAACGTGGTGTTTCTCTACCCATTCATTTTGGGCTGAAGGTAAATGCTTCTAAGCAACTAAGTATTGGGTTTTCCTAGAGTCCAGGATTTCCTTAATTTCAAAATGTTATTCGCCTTCTATCATGATAGGAACAGGAGGTGTAGGTGCACGTGGTCTGAGTTGTGAGGTTTCTTCTCGTTTGAGTAAACTAATGTGAAAAACTGGATGGACTTTCCTGAGTGCCTTTGGCAGGAGTAATTCTACTGTTACTGGGTTGATAACTTTGGTGATCGGGAAAGGTCGGATGAAATGTGGCCCTAATTTCTTTGATGGTTGCAATGACTTCAGGAATTTTGTCGATAGGTATACTCTATCTCCAACATGGAAAGGTTGGGAATCTACTCTTTTTTGTCAGCTTGAGTTTTAAAAGCCTCTCTAGCTTCCTGTAAACTAATCTAACCACTGGCCATGTGTTTTGTAGGTTGTCTATCCATTCTTTTAGTGAGGGGATGATGGGTTCCTCTGTGGGTAGTTCAGGCATGGGGTTGAAATCCTGGCCTATTACTACTCTAAAAGGGGTGAACCCAGTGCTTGAGTGCACAGTGTTATTGAAGGCCACTTCAGGTAAAAGATCAACCCATGAAAATTAATGGGTCCTGATGAAAATTAATAAAACATCTTAGGTATTGTTCTAGAACCATGTTCCGATTTTCAGTTTGACCATTGGTGCATGGATGGTGACTGGAGCTCAGTCCTTGGGTGGTGCCCAGTAAGTTTAAGAATGCCCCCCAAAATTTTGAGGTGAATTGGACCCCTCTGTCGGAGATGATTCTCTGCGGGGCTCCATGAAGGTGATAAATGTGTATCAGGAATAACTTGGGTAGACTTTTGGCAGTTGGGATCTTTTGGCACGGTATAAAATGTGTCTGTTTTGAAAACAAGTCTGTTATGACCCAAATGACAATATTCCCTGCGCTTTCTGGTAGTTCGACAATAAAATCTATAGCTAGCTCCTTCCAGGGTGCTGTGGGCTTGGCTACCTTCTGTAACAGTCCTGGCATTTTGCCTTGGCGTCTTTTGGATGCCGCACAAATTGGACAGCTGGCTACATAGATCTCTATGTCTTTTTTTAGTGATGGCCACCAAAATTGCCTTTTAATTAGATGTAAAGTTTTTACAAAACCAAAGTGTCCTGCTAGTTTGGAATCGTGGCACCTTTCCATTAAGTACAGTCTTTGGCTGGCTGGAACATACAACTTCCCTCTCATCCAAGCTTGGTTATCTTTCATCAAACAGCTGTCTTTGCGGCTCAAAAACCATTCGTCGGTGGTTAAAGCTTGTTTAAAAGTTTGGGTGGTTTCATTGTCCTTCAAAGTGTCTCGTTTTCCCTGGGATCTGATGGTTACTTTAGCGGCTAGTTGATTGTCTTGTACCATGGGTTTGATTACGTTTGGCTTTATACTATTGTACTGCGGTTTCCTGGATAGTGGATCTGCCAGGAATTCCCCCCCCCCCGGAGGTATCTGAGCATAAATTCAAACCTTTTAAAATACTGAGCCCATCATACTTGTTTTGGAGAGAGTTTCCTTGGGGTCTTTAGGGCTTCTAAATTTTTATGATCCATCCAGACTTCAAAAGGGATCTTACTCCCCTCTAGGAAATGTCTCCAGGTTAAAAGAGCCCATCAAACTAAATAAGCCTCTTTTTCCCAAATGGCCAACCTTTGCTCAGATTCATTCAATTTTTTGGATGTGTAAGCGCATGGTTGTAATTGGTCTTCCTCATTTTTCTAAAGTAAGACGGTTCCTATCGCCACATCGCTAGCATCTTCTTGTATGACGAACGTTTTCTCTGTATCCGGGTGCTTTAGGATCGGTTCTGCCGAAAACAACCTTTTAAGTTTTTCAAATGCCGCTTGGCATTCCATTGTCCAGTTCAAAGGCTGCTTCGATTTCGGGTTTCCCTCTCCCTTTGTTTTTAAGAGCTTGGTGATGGGGAGAGCAATTTGGGTGAAAGTGGGGATAAACTGCTGGTAAAAGGTGGCAAATCCCAGGAAGCTTTGCAACTGTTTACGTGTTCTGGGTGGTTACCAGTCAAGTACCGATTGCACTTTTGAAGGATCCATTTCTATGCCCTGGTGCGAAATATGATATCCTAAGTAATCAATTTTCTCTTGGTGGAATTCGCATTTGGAGAGTTTAGCATAAAGTTTTGCAGAGTGAAGTTTGTTCAGAACTGCTCTGACTAGTTTTGCACGTTCTGCCTTGGTCTCAGAATCTAATAAAATGTCATCGATATAGACTATGCAGCCCTTATATAGATGCTCCTGCAACACTTCGTTTATTAATTGCATAAATGCTGCAGGGGCCCCTTGTAGCCCAAATGGTAGCACTTTGAATTGATAGCATCCAAGAGGGGTGTTAAATGCCATTTTCCATTCATCTCCCTCCTTAATCCTGATACGGTAGTAAGCCTCCCTTAAATCCAGCTTTGAAAAAATTCTCCCTTTGGCTAGGTGATAGCATATCCTTCATGAGTGGGAGGGGATATACATTTGCCATACTGGTTGAATTTAAATTTCTAAAATCAACACATAAGCATTTGGAGCCATCTTTTTTCTCTCTAAACAACACTGGGGCTGCAACTTTTGGTCGGGCTGGTACAATGAAACCCCTTGCTAGGTTTTTCCAGCTCCCTTGGAGACATGCTATACATCTTGGGTTTAGGGAGTTTGGCTCTGGGTAGGATTCGCACAGTCAGTGGAGCAGTGGGGTAGAAGCTCATCAGATGCTTTTTCGATAAAAATCTCAGCCAAGTCCTTATATTCTTTGGGTATGCCCTGGGTTGGCATAATGTAAGCAGGCATTGCTGTTTCTAAGTGCTCTGCTCCCTCAGTTTCTTTGTCTGGATTCTCAGCAAAAGTCACGTGCCTCTGCACTCTTATTGTGCCTTGCTTCCAATTAATTTTGGGGTTCCATTTTTTCAGCCATGCAAGTCCCAGAACTAGTGGCCATTCCATGCCGGGAGCCACTATAAATGTAAGCATTTCCTCATGGCTTCTGATGCCTATCTGTAGAGGCTCAGTGGCAAATGATGCTGGCTCCCCCCTGCTATTGACCCATCTAGTTGGCAAAAAGCTATGGGGCTTTTCAGTTTCCTTACATTAATCCTCAACTTCCTTACAAGGGTTGGGCTGATCAAACAGCGGGTGTACCCTGAGTCCAATAAAGCTGAAATTTTCATCTCCCTCTCCCAGTTGGGGATAAATAGTATCAGGGGCAAGGTAAGCGGTTTAATTGGTTTGCTTACCAGTGGTTCATTCTCTGGATCGCTTCCAGATGAGTATGGTTCCTCCTGCTGCAAAGCCAGGGTTTCCTCCTCAAAGAAGGGAGGGTGTGGAAATTCTACGGTCTCTCTGCTGCTCAGGGCCATCTCATTTCTGCGCTGGCCAGGTTTTGTAGGTTTTCCTCCCAATGTGCAATCTGGTTTCTTAGCCAGTGCCTGAGAATGGCATTCTGCAGCTCGGTGCCCCTCTTTCCACTCTTGAAACAGACTAGGGATTTCGGAGAAGGTATCGTTTGCAATTTAAAAGGTTCTTGTTTCCATTGGAATGGGGATTTCTTTCACATCCGTCCTGCCCGATACTGATTTCTGGCCATGTCGATCTCTGCCTCTTCAGCAATAAGATACCACTCATGTAGATGGGTTGGGGCACCTCGGGCCACACAAGCATTGTAGAGTTTATCACTCAGCCCATCCTTGAACCAGCTTCCCAGGATATCGTCTGGCCAGTTCACATGACATGCCAGGTCTTGCAATTCTTTGGTATACTCTGCCACGGGCCGGCATCCCTACTTCACAACTTTAATGCAGTCGTGTGCTTTGCGATCTGCGAGGGGTCCTTGAACCATTGTTGCAGGCCATCATGAATCGATCAGTTCCGCAGTTCTGATGCATTGGTATCATGTAAAGTCACCATCCATCTGGCAGCGGCTCCTTCCAGGGCTAGGGTGACCACTCGCACTTGAGCTCCTTGGGTTCAAAAATCACACCCATATTCTTGCATGTGGGTGAGCACATGTGCCACAAAGAATCCCATTTTTTTCGGGTTCCCATCAAATTTTACCCCCAGGGAAGGAGTTTTCCTTTTTAACTGCAGGTTTCGGGGTTAGTTCGGAGTGGCCTCCAACCCATGCGCCAACTGGGGGGGAGTGTTTTCTGGGTTCCTAGCTGTTTCTGCTGTGCCATCAGCTTGATCAGCAGGGACCAGAGGGGTGTGTGTTCCCCTGGTGTTATCCCCTTTTGCCGCCCTTCCAACGCTTTTCGGTTGTCGGTCTGGCTCCCCCCCGAATGTTGAGATTTTCCAAAATTTCCATCACCAACTGGGTTACATGCCTCTTCAGAGAATCCTCTCTCAGCGGCTTCATTTAGTTCCTCCTGGTCAGAGGGGGTTCCTAACTCCAATTTCCACCCTGATTTTCTGCGACCTTGGGTAAGAGTGACTCCCCTGGTCTTCCCTTCCCAGCTGTTTTTCGTTCCGATTCTGATTGACCAGTGGGGCTTTTTGGGATCCTCCAAGCTCACTACGTTCTCTCCGCCAGGATACAAGGAGCAAGTCTCTGATTGTGGAGGGGTTTCCATCTCCCTGCAGCAGTCAGTTTCCCCTTGTTCGCTGTTATGCTCAGACATAAATTGCTGGGTCCTCTCAGTAGAATAAAAATGTTTCTCTCCTGGTTGACCACTTTGCAGAGAGATACTGCTTTACGTAATGGCTCCTCTCCTAACTTGAGAAAGTAAAGACTCTTGAAACAGATTATTTCAAAAGGAACCTTTAATCAATCAGGATGTAAACTATTAGAAGCAAAGCAGCATCTGAAAACCTTTAGGCCATGCAAATGGGATTATGCTGATAATGTCCCCTCCCCTTTGTCCGAATGCAGATTCTGACCAATACACAAGTGTGAAGATGTTTCCTTAACTCTTCTGCCCTGGGAGTCAATAAAGCACATGTTCCCATGGCTATCCCTAGTTAGACATCAAAGTTATATATCCCACGTGGCTATCATAAACATCCCTTCAGAGATATTGGGACCTTCAGTCTCCCGGTGACAGGAAACCAGTTGTAAAGTTGTAAAACTCAGTTGTTTCAGATGTAGCTAATGATTTCATTCTGAGGCTCCCCTCCTCCCAATTGAATGGCAGTATCACTTTTAGGGACACATCTAATGCAAGCTATAAAAAGGATATTACTGCAAAATATCAAAAACATCTCAGAACAACCACAGACTATTACAACCATATGGCATCAACATAGCATGCAAACTAACTAAATTCCTCCAACATATCTTAAACAAAACAAGAACGCGTCATCTACAACATAAACTCTTACGTAGGGCAGATAGGCAGAGGACTAGTAGAATTAATCCCTGAGCATAACTAGCAATCAAAAGACACAATAAAAGTTCCTTAATCTCACAATATATGAACAGAATCAACCAGTTTCAATTGCGAAAATGTGAACATCCTAGACCAAGCTAAATCCAAAAACTCATAGGAAATTTTTGGAAAGTTGACATTTAGACAAATCAGCCATAAATAGATACATAAAGATAGACCATATTTACATAGTTCAAAAGTTTAAATAACTGCATTTTTAACTCCTACATTTCCCCCCACAAATGTCTATTTTAAAAATCATAAGAACTTTGCTGGATCAGACTAAATTAAATGACTTTTCCAGTATTTTGATGCCTGTAGGATCCCTAAGCAAGGCTACTATTTCCAGCAACTGGAAATTTCACCTTTGATATAGAAATGGGATATAGTCATCCTGGGTAGCGACCACTGATTAATCTATCTTTTCTCTGTTCTCCCTTTAAGGTCAGCTTTGCATAAAGTGCAATGAAGTGCCTTTGCATAAAGTGCAATGAAGGTTTTATCTATCTAAATGAATAGATAGATAATCTATTCATTTATCTCAATGAAATCTTAGAATTTTTGTCATCAATAATTTATTTTTGAAATAAGAGAGTAGGATTCACAATGAATATAGTATTGAAAACAAATAAGCCTTTTTTGCACAGAGGTCATTTTTAATTCAAGGTCATCTTTTTGGGAGAATTTTACTTACAGCTTTTTTTTTAATAGTAGAGAATATTTTAGCTTAATGCTGCAAGAGTCTTTTTCTCAGTCTACACACACACACACACACACACACAAACACACAACTAGCTAGGACAATTTTGCCAAAGCCACAGCAAGAGATAATTTTGATAAGAATGTACTGAGGTTGAAACTTATTTAACACTTTGTGGAATGTGATTGATCATATCTCTAGAACTGTCTTAAAATGTTTTTTACTTTTTAAAAGGTTTAAAAAAATGAGTTGCCAAAAATTAAAAATGTGATTTGCAGAGGCAGTTTGCATAACTTGGTTGAATTCATTTTTTAAACTGTTCCAGTTTTTCCTAACCAGCATAATACCCATCATGGATTCCAAGAACGCATGTTAGCATAGAGGTTAAGGAGATTACCAGATGGATTTCATTTCTGTGTAAAAAATGAATTGCACTTCAACTAATCAGTGCATTTATGGGCACTTTCCATCACTCTAAGTCCCAATTTCCTCCTGCTTCAGTGAGTAGATCAGAGTTTCTCATTGGCAACTTTGGGATGTGTGATCATCCTGATTGTGGAATCTGAAATTTACATATCTTAAAGTTGCTAAGGTTGCGGTGCTTTGTCCATAGATTGCTCATTTTTTTTCTGAGCATATTTGAAGCCATATCCAGTAGTGCCCCATATAATCTTACAAATATTCCTCTGGCTGCTTGTTTAATAAATACTTCAAACTCAAATTCTTATGTCACTCTCTGAGTGGGGAATTTTGAATTCTTAATTCGATTGCTCTCTGTATAATGGGGTGAAAGATAAGTACCTTGATCTATATATTAAACATTTGGCCCAGTGGGAGGTTTATATTAAAACAACATACCTCATATGTGGCCAGAATTTGAAAACAACATTTAATACAGCAAAATTTCTGTCTAAAATGGTCCGACTGAGATTGGCATATGCAGGCCTGATTGGGGTAGATTGCAGAGGTAATACAGAAATATAATTTTATATCATTTTATTCTATTTTACATATTTATGTATTAAATTATTGTATTTTATCCTATAACTATTGTATCTTATTTTAAAATGTTTGTTTAGGATTGTATTGGCAATAGGTGTTTGAACCTTGTACATTGATATGGCCTATAGGCTAATCAATAAATAATAATAAATTGAATTCTTAATTAGAACTTTGTTGGATTTGTTTCATATAAATGTTGCAGTCAGGATAGCTAAAATTGTATTTTTTTTCCTTTGCAGGGACAAGTCTGGATTAATGGCTTTAATTTAGGACGCTACTGGCCATCCCTTGGCCCTCAATTAACATTGTTTGTGCCTAGAGATATCCTTGTTTCATCTTCTCCAAATAATATTACCATTCTGGAGCTGGAGAAATCTCCCTGTGGCATGCAGAATTGTTTAGTGGAATTTGTGGACAAGCCCATCCTCAATAAAACCCTTGATTATGAAGGCAATTTTGAAAAGCTGTTCTCTAATGATTTGTGGCTAAATCCTTTGTAATTCTACTTGTTTTACTGATTGTTGAGCCCATCAAAATATTCAGATTCAAATGCTTAATTAGTGGTGAGAAGTCTTACATTTCTAAGAGGTTCTTAACTTCATGAAAACAAAGACATATCTTCTGTTCTTCTAAAATAGTTGTTTGACATTGTTGAAGTCTCAATTCTATTTAATTGATTTCATCATTTATTAAATCAAAATGATAATTATTTAAAAGTGTCTGGGTGTTATTTCAACACCCAAATTTATCTGGATATTCTTAGATGTATCACACACTGTTTTCCTTGGACAATTGTAGCTTTTCAGAATAAACATGCTTGGTTCTGGAATATGTTAGTGTTTTTATATATCTGTCTGTGTTAAAAATAATGAAATTATTAATACTGCATCCATCATGCTTTCCCTTCATCATAAATATCTGAAAATGTGCAAAATTGCCAAAATTATAATGGACAATCAAGGTAGCATAAAGTCCTTAATCACAAAAATTGTTGGCTATTTTAAATTATTTTTATTATACTTTTAAAGTATACTTAAGTTTGATTGTATCACAAAAGGTGAAATTACCTAGCTAATCATCATCACAAGACCAGCTATTCCAGAGAATTCTCCCAATGGTTTACATGCTCAGGATGATTTATATTGCAGATTTTTGAATTGTCAGAAGCAGAAGTGGTTCATGATGTTCTAGACATGGCTATAGCCCTGAAATTAGCCATGGCAAAATATTTTTTTTTATGTATGGGTCAGTTAATCACTAGGAATAAAACTTACTTTGAGAAAAGTCTATTGCATATGCATAAGTCCCTGATTTCTATTGGTGCCCCAGTGCTTGCCATAAAAAATATAGATGAGATGAGTCTTCAAACATGATCACATTGAGGTGTTCTCATCTAATGCACCAAGAGATGTGTAAAATGTATGAAATCGCTCTGCATACAGATTTGAATCCCTGCAGCAATTCATTCTTTACCTTTACTCTTTACATTTATTCTGTGTAAATATGTAAATGTACATTTACTACTGGTCTTAAATGCAAACTAATTAACGTGAGAAGCATCGTAAACAAAATATGGCTATATTTGATATTATATTTGTCTGTGAAATGTGGCTGAACGCATCCCACCCTGATTCCATTACCACAGTAAGAGATTATCATGTTTACCGGTATGATCATGAAATGCGTAGAGGAGGTGGTTTTTGCTATCGTCTATAAAAAGTCCCTAAATCTAAAAAAGTCAAAAAATAATAAAAAAATATTCAAAAAATATTCAAGTTACACAGGAGCTCGCTCTTCCTGAGACCATCGTCTGTGAGCTGTCCTTAAATACCACAATTTGCTTCTTACTATGTTACAGAACCCAGATTACGATCTCGTACATGTGAACAAGCTAACTTCACTACTAATGTGGGCAGCCTCCTGCCCACACCCTCTTATCTTTCTTGATGACCTCAATCTACCTCTTAGACCCTAAATGAATGTACAACTGAAGCCCTGTACATTGCTGTTATTAATCTGGGACTGGATCAACTAGTAACTAACACTAGACTCAATAACTGCCTTGATCTCATCTTCTGCAACAGTTTAAATTCAATTTATGGACTACAAATAAAATAACCCTTTTCTGATAGTGACCACAGCATGACTGACTTTTGTCTCAATATATGTCCTTACAAAAATCATCATAATGATGGAATCCCCAATTATAACTTTAACAAAGCCAACTGCGATCTCATAAACACCGACCTCTCATCTCTTGATTGGCAAATTCTATTCACTGGCTGTAATACTAAGACCATTATAACATTTTTTTGCTCTTAAGTCAAGAGTCATTCAACTATATGTACCACTAATAACCTCCAAAACCAGAAAAAATGAATAATCAGCCTCTATATCGCTTGCTTGCTATCGGCTGCCATAGTAACAGGGAGGGAGGTGTTTTTGGTATTTGGGAGGGGAATCATGCTGGAGGTGATATCTCGGAACGAAAAGGGAGTTTAGTTCTCACTATCTTCTGTGCATGCTGAATGTTCTTGTTTAGGTTTGGTCAAGGCCAACCATCTCTGCATACCAGCTGGATGAGGCCACTTGAAGATGAACCTCACATGACACCCTTGGGGCTAGAGATTGGACATTTAGCTTGGGGTTGTTGGGGGAAGGCATTTGGGTAAACTTTTGATATGTACAGTTTTGTGCCTTTTAGCCTCAGATCTTGCTTTACTTTCACTGCTTTCATTTCATATCCAGTAAAAGTACCTTTTCTCTAAAACAATGGAGTTGGAGGTTTACTTTCTTGGATTTTGAAGGAGGCACAACCAACATTAAGCAAGATCTCTTTGCAACCATCCCAGAGTTAAAGCTTCTGAAGGGGTTGCACAAATCATGTCTAATCAATGCCAGGAGGACCTGGGCACTGCTGGATCCTCTCCTCTCCTGCCTTGTTCTGTCTGGGAAGAAATGGAGTGGATGGCTGAACTAAAACTTGAAGAGAAGCTGATCCGGCCCAGATGATCATTGGGAATGGGACGGATGGATGTTCTGGAGGAGGTTCCCCCAGGAGTTACAACCACCCGGTGCTGCAAGAAGCTGTTTTGCAGGAAGCCGACAAGGAAGACATTTTGCTGACCAAGCATTACACCTCTTGCACGAAGCCCTTGAGAGCCAGAGAGTCCATGAAACGCCCACCTTACTGGTGTGTGGAGGAGCTGAGCAGGCAAAGCGGGGGAGCCTAAGCCAGAATCAGCCTTGGGAACTGGCAGCATTTGCATGCGAGAGAATTGAGGGGGAGAAGAAAATCCCCAAGGAATATTGGGACCTCAGGGAAGTATTCAGCAAAAGGGCTTCCAATGAGCTCCCACCCCATTGCCCTACTAATTGAAGGATAGAAATCCTCCCCACGCTGAAACTCCCTAAGCCACATATTTACTCGATCCTATACGAACTGGAAGAGTAATATGTCAACTATAAGAACCTTAATGCCATTTGCATGGAAAATGTATACCCCTTACCTCTCATGAAGGACATGTTAGTTCATCTGGCCAAGGGGAAAATCTTCACTAAGCTGGACTTAAAGGAAGCATACTACAGAGTCTGAATAAAAGCAGGAGTGAGTGGAAGTCTGCCTTCAATTGGCCTCTGGGTTGCTTCCAGTTTAGAGTACTCCAATTTGGACTGCAGGGGGCGTCGGCAGTTTTTATGCAGTTGATAAATGAGATGCTACATGAACATCTGTAAAAGGAGGTATTAGTTTATCTCAATGATATCCTCATCTACCCAGAAACCTTAGAGGAACATGTGAGACCTGTGTGCTCAGTCCTGAAGAAACTCAGGGTTGCTGAACTTTATGCCAAATTGTCTAAGTGTGAATTTCACCAGGAAAAAATTGACTATTTGGGGTACCACATTTCTCATGAGGGTATTGAAATGGACCTGGAGAAAGTCTGGGCTGTCATGGAATGCCCCCCACCCACCCACAAGCAACTACAAAGTTTTTTAGGGTTTGCTAATTTTTACCACCAATTCATCCTTTCATTCATTAGTATTGCATTGCCAATCACGAATCTCCTAAAGTCACAAGGGGAGGCAAAGCCAAAACCTAGTCAGCCCCTGAAATGGCTAATGGAGTGTCAGGTGGCATTTGAGAAACTGAAATGACTGTTTGCGGCCGAACCTGTTTTAAAACATCCAGTCATGGACTCTCCTTTTGTGATCTTAGCTGATGCTAGTGATGTGGCTGTTGGGGCGGTGCTACTTCAAACTAGTGCTGATGGAACCTTACAGCCCTGTGTCTACACCTCCTGGAAATTAACTGAGATGGAGAGGAAGTGGACATTTTGGGAAAAATAAGCTTTTGCAGTTTGGTTGGACTGGCTGACCTGGCGGCATTTCCTCGAAGGATCCAAACACTCTTTTGAGGTGTGGACAGATCATCAGAACCTCGAGGCTTTGAAAACACGAAAACTGTCACCCAAGCAAGTTTGTTGGGCACAACACCTTAACCATTTCAATTTTACACTGAGATACCTTCTGAGGGGGGAGAACTTCATGGCAGATGCTCTATCCCCGCCACCCCAATATAACAGTGCCAGACCGGAGGTTATCCATCTGGTTATTCCTTCCAAAAAATTAGCAGCTCCAGTAGTAACCAGAAGCCAGGGAAAGGTTGACCTGGACATACCTACAGAGCTTGTCCTCCAACAGGCCCATGATTCAAAAGCGGCTGGACATTTTGGGTTTGTGAAGCCCTTACATTTAGTAAAAATGCAGTTTTGGTGACCTTTGAAAAAAGACATAGAATCCTACATTGCCAGTTGTCCTGTTTGTGCTGCGTTGAAGAGACCACCAGGAAAGCCACATGGACTACTCCAGAATGTGGCTAGACCTGGAGCCTCTTGGAAGGAAATATCCATTGGCTTCATTGTCGAACTACCAGAGAGTAGTGGAAATACTGTCATTTGGGCAGTCACAAATTTGTTCTCCAAGCAGTTGCATTTTGCTCCCTGCTTCAAGATCCCTTCAGCAAAAACACTAGCTAAACTGTTCATCCTACATATGTATAGGTTACATGGTGTTTCTGAATGCATTATTTCAGACAGGGGGGGTCCAATTCACCTCCCACTTTTGGAGGGAGTTCCTGAAAATGTTAGGCTCCACCCAAGGTCTAATCTCCACCCACCTTCCACAGACAAATGGGGCTTGTGAACAGGCTAATTCAGTTCTAGAGCAGTACCTCAGGTACTATGTCAATTATCAGCAGGATAATTGGGGCAATCTATTGCCTTTTGCAGATCTCACGTATAATAATTCTGTACATTGCAGTACAGGAATAATCCCATTCAAAGTAGTTTCTGGTCATGATTTTATGCCTATCCCTGAATTGCCTCAGGAAAAACCACAAAACCTGCCCCTATCCCAGTGGATTAAACAGCTACAGGTTATCTGTCCTGTTACTCGTAGAGCATTAGACGAAGCTCACCAAGCACACACACACACACCAAGCTGATAAGAAAAGAGTGAAGCCAAAAGAATACTGGGTTGGAGATAGGGTTTTTTTGTCCATTAAATATCTTTAGACTATCCAAAAGTCAAAGAAACTTGATCCAAAATATGTGGGTCCTTTCCCCATGGTGAGAATTGTGAACCCAGTTACAGTACAATTGGACTTACCCCAAACCCTTAGGAGAATCCATCCCTTGTTTCATGTTAGTTTACTGAAACCGGAACATATCTCTTCAATTTGTCTGGTTCACACCACTTCTCCTGTCCCCCTCCTTATTGAGGGAGAACAGCATTTTGAAGTCAAAGAGATCCTTGATTCTAGAAAACATAGGGGGGAAATACAGCATTTAGTTGCTTGGAAACATTTCCCTCCCTCCTACTCTGAGTGGATGAATAAGTCAGATATCAGGGCCCCAAAACTTTTGCAGAGGTTTTATTCTAAATTCCTTGATATTCCTTGAATATATTGTACTAATGTTCTTGCTGTTTCTGTTTTTCTATGTCTTTTGTTTCCCTCCGGGGTTAACACCTTTTCTGCATGAAGGCCAAATGTCAGCCTCTATATCGCTTGCTTACTATCGGCTGCCATAGTAATGGGGAGGGAGGGGGTTTCAGTATTTGGGAGGGGAATTGTGCTGGACGTGATATCTTGGAACGAAAAGGGAGTTTGGTTTTCACCATCTTCTGTGCATGCTGTTTAGGTCTGGTCAAGGCCAATTTTCTCTGCATACCAGCTGGATGAGGCTACTTGAAGATGCACCCCACATGACACTCTTGGGACTGGAGATTGGACATTTAGCTAGGGGTTGTTGGGGGGAGATATTTGGGTAAACTTTTGATATGTATAATTTCGTACCTTCCAGTCACAGATCTTGTTTTACTTTCTCTGCTTTCATTTCATATCCAGTAAAAGTACCTTTTCTCTAAAATAATATTGAGGGTTTCCTTTCTTGGATTTTGAAGGAGGCACGACCGACAATCACTCTTTTCCAACAGTGACCATAGCACGACTGACTTTTGACTCAATATATGTCCTTACAAAAATCATAATGATGATGAAATCCTCAATTATAACTTTAACAAAACCAACTATGATCTCATAAACACCGACCTTTCATCTCTTGATTGGCAAATTTTATTCACTGGTTGTAATACTGCTGAAAACCATTATAACACTTTTTTTGCTCTAAGCCAGTGGTTCTCAACCTGTGGGTCGTGACCTCTTTGGAGTCTATAACTAATTATAATGATCTAATAATATAGATTTTACAGAAGATAATGTTGAAAAGGCACTACACAGCCTAAAATCATCTCTATCTATTTGACCTGATGTCCCTACTTCTTAAAAATGCTTTCCGCTGCCATAGCAGAACCTCTAAGCATAATCTTTGAAAAATCTTTCAGTACCAGCTCCTTGCCCAACCTATGATCACTAGCCACGGTCATCCCCATCTTCAAAAAGGGAGACCCCAGCCTAGTTGAAAATTACAGACCAATTTCTTTATGTTGTGTCACCTGCAAAGTCATGGAATCAATCATAAGCCAATCCATTACCCTCCACTTAGAGACAAACAACCTACTCTCTAATGAACAATTTGGTTTCAGAAAAAAAATGTCCTCTAATCTGCAACTCCTACACTGCAAAAACATATGGACTACATAACGCAACTAGGGCAAAGCAATAGACACAATTTACATAGACTTCTGTAAAGCCTTTAACTCAGTGGTACACAACAAACTATTTTTAAAACTAAAATCTGCATAATTGGATAGCAGTGTTTCTTTCAAAAAGCAACAAGTGGTCAAAATAGGAATCACCCTATCAAACCCTGTACCTGTTAACAGTGGTGTCCCTCAAGGTAGCATTTTAGGACCCACACTCTTTATTCTTTACATAAATGACCTTTGCGATCATATTATATGCAACTGCATTCTCTTCGCTGATGATGTAAAACTATTCAACAGCACCGACAATGCTACTACCCTTCAAAAGACCTTGTGTCAGCATCAACTTCATTTAGTAATCAGGAAAGAAACCACTCAACTCCATTTGAATTGAAATCAAGTGTACTTTTACTAATTATAAACGAACAGTTGCAAAGCTAAGCTGAGTCTGGTTAATTAGGCGCGAAAGCGAATAATATCATGTATAACTCAATTCCCTCCCCTTGGCACCCCAGTCCATAGTCCAATTATAATGCACCCAACTGTCAGGTGGGATATAACTTCAAAAGGCATCACCAAGATGGAATGCTGGACAGTTAACCTTGGTGGGAAACTCCCTTCTTCCACATGAGCAGTAAGATGGTCAAACAGCGTCTAGAAGCTTCCTCCAGCACATCATGATTTTCCTCCCAAATACTATGCCCCCCACCCGTTTCAATGGCAGCTGAAACAGCAGCAAGCAGAGGCTGACACCTTGATTATGTGTCAGAATGGTCAAACTATTGACAACTTCAAATCTCAACCAATGAATGTTCTTTCTTACACATTGGCAAACAAAATCAGAAAAGAAAATACAAGCTGGACAGATTTGATCTCTTAGACAACCCCCACTCTCTTAAGGACCTCAGAGTACTCATCTCTAATTATCTAAGTGCCAAAGCCCACTATAACAACATTGCCAAAAAGGCATTAAGAGTTGTTAACCTAATCTTGCAGACTCAGACTAACAGTAACAACAGTTCTTTATTGGTCACAACTATGTACAATCCAACAAAGATTCTGTCTGGCAGCAACCCTTTTATAGGGAGCTGTCAGACATCTTAAGCAATCACCTTTGAGTATTTTCCTGCTGGATCAGAGGACCTTGGTGGAAACTACCATACTGTCTGTCAGTATGTAACACCCTCCCCTCTTAGTTGGGTTGATCCAGCTGGTTATGTACTCATGCAGGTAGGCGGGTTTTCTAGTCACTCCTTCTGACCTGTGCAGTTCAGTTGGTGCTGGAACTTTGGTCAGGTTGGATGGACCTGTTGTTTCTCTGGCTTTGCTTGGTGGAAACTCCTGGAACTTTCCACAGGGTGTGGCTGGAGTTTCTAGAGCCAGTGTTCACTCGCAATTCACTGTGGCCCTGCAACATCACCAAATAAGTAACCTGGTACCTTTGGGCTTGAGTTGTCTGTGGAAGGAGTGAATTTGTGCTCCTTTTTGGTAGGGCTTTGGCTAACTTGTGCAGGAGTTATCTCTGGTTGCCTAAGATTTGACTGGGAGAGGTGGCCTCAGAATTGGTCAATGTGCTGCCTCCAAATTCTACCATCCTCGAGCTCCAACTGGTAAGAGCAAGATACGGTAATTCCTGTAACCGTAGCAGGAACCCAGAGAAATCCCCCCCCCAGCATAGTTGTGGGCGTAAACTCAATCCCCTATGCTAAAATGTCTAAGTTTGCCTGTCGAATTGAGGGGTGATTCGGCAGAGTAATTTGGGTGTAGCCGGTCTAAGGGCAATCTTAGCTGGCGACTCATCAGAAGCTCAGTGGGGCTTCTGCCGGTGGTTGCACTTGGAGTGATTTGCTGGTAAATGAGGAATTGCTCTACCTGTGTTTGCCAATCTCCTGGTCCCATCCTGGATAGGGCTTCTTTTGCAGATCGCACCTTTTTCTCCACCTGTCCATTAGGCGGATGGAAGGGAGCAACCAGGGTGTGTCAGCTTCCCTGAGTAGCTAAATAAGTCTCAAATTGCATGGTCATGAATTGGGGCCCGTTGTCCAAGAATAGGATGTCAGCCAGGCTGTGAGTGGAGAAAAGTCTCTGTAGTGCCTTAATGACCGCCTCTGCCATGGTGGTGATCATGAGGACTACCTATAGCCACTTTGAATAGGTGGCCACAACTACCATAAAATCCTGGCCATGAACCGGGCCAGCAAAGTCAATGTGCACCCTTGACTAGGGTGACTGAGCCTTAGCGGGCGCCTCTGGGGGAGCTGGTCTGGACTCCTGGCATGGTGTGCAGGTAGCCACCCACTCTTCTATCTTCCCATCCATGTTAGGCCACACACATAATTCCTAGCCAAAGATTTCATCCCTACAGTTTCTGGATTCCTTATGTGCAAGGCCTTTAATACTGCAACTCACAGTTTGGGTGGAACAATGATCCAGTTGCCCCACAGAAGACAACCTCACAGATAATTCATCTTTTTTATGACAAATGCTTTAAACTGAGACTCAACTGGCCCTTTGGGCTACCCCCTCCACACTCAATTCAAAATTTGAGAGATAGTCTTGTTTCTCACAGAGTGGCAGGCGACCTCACTTGATTGCACCAGGCTGGCCTCTAGTCAGTGAGTAAAACCAGGATATCAGGTTCTGGATCTTCCAAAAGTTCAGGAAGTGGGAACCTGCTAAGAGCATCAATGTGTCCCAGAATTTTCCCCAGCCTATGAACGAGGTGACAGCTGTAGGCCATGAAGAAAATAGTCCAGTGTGTTATTCATGGTGACAGCAATGCAGGAGTTGGTCGGTCCCCAGCCAAGAGCCCCAGCAATGGCTTATGGTCCATGATGACTTCAAAGTCACAGCCATACAAGTATTCGTGGAACCTCTTGACCCCAGCAACTGCAGCCAAAGCCTCACAGTCCATTTGGCTGTAGTTGTGCTTGACAGCTGACAGGGTCCTCGAGTAATAAGCAATGGGGGCTTTGATTCCATTGGGCATGCAGTGGCTGAGGACTGCACTTACACCGAAAGAAGAGGCATCACAAGTCAGGATAAGTGGCAAAGTCTGGTTATATTGGACCAGGAACGTGATCGCTGCTAGCAGTTTTTTAACCATGGCAAAAGAGGTGGCCTCAGCTTTTCCCCAGGTCCATCTGGCATTCTTGCCAAGGAGCTGATGCAAGGGCTCAGTGACAGTAGTTTTCTGCTTGAGAAACACACTGTAAAAATTGAGAAATCTGAGGAACGCCTACAACTCGGTCTGATTGCGAGCTGTGGGGGCTTCCTGGATTGCTTTGATTTTTTATTTGTTGGATGAACTCCAGAGCCTTCGATCAAATACCCCAGGAATTCAATACCTAGTACATTAATTTGGCATTTTTATCTTTTTAAACAGAGACTCTTTTCACTAATTTTGGTCAAAACAGTACGTAATCTTTTAAAAAGTTGCTTCTTATTTGCAGCCGATAACAAGATGTCATTGAAATAGGGGATAACACCTGGTATCCCCTGCAAAAGCTGTTTCATGACACTTTGGAACAGTCCAGGGCGACATTAACTCCAAATTGCAGCCAGTTGCATTTAAATGCACCCCTATGTGTCACAATGGTTTAGGCCTCCACTGTGGCACCATATACAGGCAATTGCTGGTAACCCTGTGCCATATCTAATTTAGCAAATATTTTTCCCGGGTCAAGGAAATGAAGTAAATGCTGGACAATGGGCAACAGATAAGCGCTCTGTTGTATGGCTTCATTGATGGTGTACTTATAGTCCACGCAGATGCGGACAGACCCATCAGGTTTGACCAGGGTCACTATAGGGATCGTCCAGCATGCGTGATCAACCAGCTCCAGAATCCCCTGGCCAATTAATTTGTCTAATTAAATGTCAATTTTTGGGCAGAGAGCGAAAGGGACCCTCCGGGACTTTAATCTAATAGGGGCAACATTGGGGTCTAAATTGAAATTAATTGGGGTCCCCACATACTTGTCTAGATCAGTACCAAAGATGTCCGCAAGTTCCCTCATCAGTTATTCGGTACTGTTATCATGAACAGCGTTGATGCCGGTCACCGCCAAGCCCAGGGATTCAAACCAGTCTAATACTCGGAAGGCTCTGCAGGGCTCTGCTGACCACTGTTACAGGAAGCAAACTGTCAAAGTTTTTAAATTGCACCCAGAAGTGCAATTTAAATTGGCCCAAAAGCGGGATTTGGTTCCCCTGGTAGTCGCTTAGGCATAAATCTGGAACCCTCAGCTTGTGCTTCCGCGAGTTGGGGATAGTCTTTTTCAGTGCTGCCCAAGACATGATGGTCAGCAATGAACCGGTATTGATCTCCATGCTGCATGGAGACCCTTCAAGGAGTATGGAGATCTGCAGCTTCTTGTTCTGTGGGATGCTTGCTTGTCCAATGATTGTTTGGAATGTGTCGTTGGCATCTATTTTCTCTGCCCTCTGCCATGGCTTCCATTGCTCTTGCCGGGGTAGACATGGTCTTGCAGTCTGTGAAAGCTGAGATTTCAGTGGTGTTGGAAACTCGCTCCTGCAGATTCTTGTGTTGTGCCCCTTGTGATCGCAGTGTTGGCAGATTGTGTCTTGGAAATGGCAGGCAGATTGCTGGTGGTTGCCTCCACAACCGGTGCAAAGCGGGAAATGGGCTGCAAATCCTCATGCCATTTTCCACTTCTCCCTGTGCATGTGGCAAACCTCGTCCTCTCTGTCAGAGAGGTCTCACTCTGTAATCTGGCAATGCACCTTGGCTGCTCTGCACATGCTCTTGGGAATGTTTTGCCTCTGCAGCATTTCCATCAACTTGGTCGAGGACTCCTTGCTCTGGCCTTGTCTAAGGTGATTTGCAGCATGAGGTTAGTCTTTGCCAGCAACCTTTGCTGCAGGTTGATGTCTTAAATGCCACAAATGATTTTGTCCAACAACAGTTCATCTAAGTCATGAAACTCGCAATATGCGGCGGTCTTATGGAGCACGGCAACATATTGGTTGATTGTTTTGCCTTCCTTTTGGTTACGGAGGATGAATTTGTGCCTCAGCACATATTTTGACAGTTTGGGAGCATAGTGTGAGCATAGAGGAAGGCAGAGATAGTCCTCAACTTATGACAACAATTGAGCCTTAATTTTAAGGTGGAGAAAACCAAAGTTTTATATTTAGGCAGGAAAAACCAAAGGTATAAGTACAGATTAGGAGATACCTGGCTCAAAAACAGTAACTATGAGAGGGTCCTTGGAGCCCTAGAGAATAATCACTTGAATATGAGCCAGCAGTGTGCAGCAGTAGTCAAAAAAACTAATAACGTCATCCCCGGGTTATGAGCGTTTCCTTAGCGAATGTTCGAAATTAAGTGATAAGCGCACCCTAGCATTTATGAAAAAGACATAGAATCAGGATCACGTGAATTATTAGTACCTCTTTATAAAATTCTAGTAAGACCACACCTGGAATACTGCAACCAATATTAGTCACAATACTTTTTTAAAAAAATAATGAGACTTTGGAAAAAGTTCAAAGAAGAGAAACTAAGAAGATCAAGGGCCTGGACACTAAAACATATGAAGAACAGCTGCAGGATTTGGGTTTGGCTAGTCTAAAGAAAAGAATTGGGGTGACATAATAGCAGTATTCCAGTATTTGAGGAGCTCCCACAGACAAGAGAGGGTCAAATAGTTCTCCAAAGACCAGAGCGCAGAACAAAAAACAAGTGTTGGAAACTAACCAAAGAGACAAGCAACTTGGAATTAAGAAGAAACTTCCTAACAATGAGGACAATTAACCAGTGGAATAGCTTGCCTTCATAAATTGTAGGCACTCCATCACTGGATGTTTTAAAGAGGAATCTATACAGTCACTTATCTTAAATGGTGTAGGATTTTCTGCTTGAGCAGAGAACTGGTCTAGAAGACTTCCAAGGTCCCTTCCAGCTCATTCTATTCTAAATAAAATCCACAATTTAAATTAGCATTTCCAGGAAATAAAAGCACTTCTCTGACATTGTGAAGAATTACTGCTATGTGGACAATGCTGAACTAGATAGACCAGGAGTCATTTATGTAGATTATTAAAGAACATTATGTTTACAGTAGCATGAATACACCCAGCAATGTTTGTTGATTTCTCACATTAAACTGGGCTTTTGATGTGCTAAACTGGTGATTAGTTATAAATACCTTATTCCTTATTGAAACTTATCAAGATGAAACTTGATAAAAACAAATCTAGAAAGAAAATTTGTAAAGAAAGACCAAATGTTTTAAGAAGAACATTTAGAAAGAACATCTAGAAAGAGTGTTTATAAAGTCAAAGAGTGAATATTTTAATTTTCTCTGATTTCTTTGTAACTATTTGGTTTAATGCTGATTATAAATAGTATTTGATATTCTGAGACTAAGTTAAGATCATCTGAAAATATTTATTGCTTAATAAGAAGAGGATTTTGGCCAAAGAATATTAGTGTATTTTGAAAAGAATACTTTGTGACTTAAACTGTTCCATAATTTATTTGTTTATGCATTGTCATGTGACAAATGATGACCTTTCTCATTTGAAAGAAAATATCGGTGAACAAAATGTGTAACCTCCAAGAAAACAGCATTTGAAGATGTAGACAGAATTAATATAGGACAGGTTTCTGATTGCTATCTGGTGTACAATAATGAACTTGGAATTAGGAAGACCCATAAAAATCTGACATATCCAAGTGAATAATTTACTGTGGATTTCAAACACACATATCCCTCAAAAAAATGACAAACTGGAAAAAAAGAAAATGATATCAAACAATGGGCATCTCAAAGTCTTGGAGTACAAGGCAGTTTGAAGTTCCCAGCACGGACAGCCGTTCTGCCTTGGGCTAGCCCCCCTCTCCCTGCAAGCACAAAAGCTGCAAAAATCGAAGAGCATTTGCCAGCAAAACAATTTCTTCTTTCCTTCTTGCCTGAAGGATAAGAAAACCTGATAAGATGTCAGATGGAAGATCCTCTAAACAGGTATGTAGCCAGGAATTTGGAGGCAGCTGATTTTTTGCTGCCACCACCAGCAGGCTCCTCCCAGGAAGACTTTGACATTGCCAGCTGGAATGTGCTTTGCTTTGACTGAAATGCAAGTTCCTTGATGCACCTTTGAGGCTTGGTTCCCAATTCCCTTGCCTATGGCAACTCAAGAGCAGGTCAGGAATGTTTTGTGAGTTGACATCTGGCCTCCCTCACTTCCTGAAGGGGACCTGTGCAAAGCAAAAACAGTTTGAGTACAGGTATACATTTTAGGGGTGCGACACCCCCCATTTAGCTATGAGATGCTCAGCTTGGATGTTTCTGCTTTTTACCCAAGACACCTCTGATAAGGGGTAGCCCTTCCATTTGATTAGGTATTAAAGCTGTTCCCTGTGCCACCTTGAGTCGAGGATGTGTTACACCTCATAATGGGTTTGATCTCCTATGATCACTGGATCCAGGGGCACATGGGGCAGTGGTGTCAAAGTTGACCTGACCATGAGTTTTAAAAAACTGCTATGGAATACTGGATATATCTTCCCTAGCAGTCAGGGCAATTTTAATTGCACCATGATCAGGTTGATAATCTTCACTATGTGGAATGGACCCATGAACTTGGGTCCCAGCTTCTTGCTGGGGAGTTTTAACCTCAAGTATTCTGTAGCAGTTTCCCCCAGCTGGAATGGCCATTGTGGGGCTCGGTGTTTGTCTGTCTGTTTCTCATAGATCTACCCTGCTTTAGCTAGTGCTTTCTTGACATTTTCCCATGCTGCTTTTAGCATTGACAGCCAGTATTCTCTCCTTTGGGTATTCTGGCATTGGGACAAAGTCCATGCCACTCATTATTTTGAACGAAGTTAGTCCCATGCTACTATGAGCAGCATTATTTACGTGACCTCAGCAAAAAGCAGGAGATCTGTCCAATTGAACTGCTGATAGTTCACATAATACCTCAGGTATTGCTCTACCATGGCATTCAGATGTTAGGCTCCGCCATTGGTAGCCAGATGAAAAGCTGAACTAAGGCCCTGGGACAACCCAATGGACTACAGGAACTCCAGAATGTGGCTGTGAACTGGACTTCTCTGGACTCCTCTGTCTGAGGAGGAGGAGGCACTCCCTGCAGGCAGTAGATTGCTTCAGGAACTGTTTGGCTAGCTGATGGGCTGAGGGTAGTCTGCTCCTGGGTATGAAGTGTGCCTGCTTAGGGAATAGGTTAATCACAGTCCAGATTACAGTGTTCCCTCCCCCTCCCGCTCTTTGGCAACTCCACTATAAAGTCCTTTGCAATTTCCTCCCATGGCCTTGTTGGCTCTCCTACCAGTTGCAGCAGTCTGGGAGAGGGGGGGATTTCCTGGTTGCTTTTTCATAGTGGTGCAGAGGGTGCAAATTTTCACATAACTGTCCACATCTTTCTTCATGTTGTGGCCACAGAATTGTTTCTGTGCTAAGTATAAAGTCTTTAGAAACCCAAAGTGGGCCGCCGATTTGACATCGTGGCTCCTCTGGAGAATTAAGATGCAAAGGGACATAGAATTTCATCCCTTTCCATGCTAGGTCCTCCTTTTTTGGCAAGATATGTTGGTTGTAATAGATCCAGGGGTCTGTTAGCAGTACGGTTTTAAGTTTTATGGTTAGATCACCTGGGAGTCAATCTTGCTGGTCAAGGCATTGTTATCTGATGGTCACTTGGGCTGCTGTTTGGGTAGCGGGGATGATGGCATCTACTTCCTCCTCCCATTTGCCTTTGTACTGGGCCATGCGGGAGAGGGCATCAGCTAGGAAATGCTCCCCTCTGAATGTGCTTTAGCATGAAATTGAATTGGTTGAAGTATTGAACCCAGCGGACTTGTTTGGGCGATAGTTTTCATGGTCTAAGGGCCTCCAGATTTTTGTAGTCAGTCCAGACTTCACATGGTTTTTCCCTCTCTTCCAGCAGGTGGCACCAGGTTAGCAGTGCTCATCTTACCACAAAAGCCTCTTTTTCTCATGTGGCCCATTGCTTCTCTGTGTCCATTATTTTATGGGAGGTGTAATTTTCCTTGACTATTTTTGGGGAGTAGCATTGTCGCACTGCCAATTCACTGGTGTCTGCTTGGATGACAAAGGGTTGTTCAGGGTCAGGATGCTTCAGCACTGGTTCCTTTGCAAAAAGTTCTTTTAGTGTTGCAAATATCTTTGGCAGGTTAGGTCCCGCTGTAGGAGTTGTCCTGGGCAGGGCTTTACCCCTGGGGCCCATGTCTTTAGCAGGTCTGTCATAGGTTTGGCCTGGAGGGCTTTTGGGATGTGTTGGTAGCACGCTTGGGGCCTCGTTCTGGTTGCACACTGGGTGGTGGCTCTGGCTTGGGTTTTGGAGCTGGGATTGCGCATGCCAATGCCCATTCCTCCACATCTGTAGCATTTCAATTGGTTTCGTGGGAAGGTTGGCCTTGGAACTCCAGTCTGGTTGTCCTCTCTCCTATCCGGTTTCTTCCACAGGTCATTGCCATGAAATCCACAGTCAACCTTTATGGCTACTCAGAGAGCCAGTTTCAAATGTCCCAAAGGAATTTACTTGGGCAATTTGCTTGTCCAGGCTCATTCTGAAGAAATGAATTAATAGTCACTCCAGCAAGGTGGGGGGTAGCTTCCCCATGACTCTCCTGAATTTACGGATGTGTTCCTTAATGGGTCACCCTCTTTACTTTAGATTTCGAAGCTCGTTCTCCAGATACTGATCCTCTACTACCTCCTCAAATTTGGCTTCTAGCTCTTGTAGGAAGTCATCAACATCTTGCAACTGGGGGGCTCTCCTCTTATGGAGGAGACTGCCATTCCTTTGTTTCTCCCTCTAGTCCCCCAGTGATGGTATTCACTATGGCTCTGTGTGATGGGTAAAGGTGTCCTTAGTGCTCTAGGTGGATTCTAGCAAAGTCAAGGAATAGAGTCAGTTGATCTGAGTCACCATTGAATTTCCCACTGAATTGAGGCAGTTCGTTCAGCACTGTTCCTCCCTCATCATGTTGGGCCCTGTATGCCTGCACTTGGTGTATTTCACAGTCTCCCTTGACTCTAGTTTGTAGAGATGGGAGCACCCACCTTGGGCAGCTTGCCTGTTGTGTGGTGGAGCTACTGGCATCAGCCTCAGGCCCATTCTCTTTCTGGTGGATGGAGAGGGGGGGCTGCATTTACTTCTGCATCTCCTCACTTCAAAGGGCTCAGTTGCAATCCTCCTCTCTTTTGGGCAGCATAACAGCCTCTCATCACAAAGGGTGATTCAGTCAAATTTCTCTCTCAGCTGTTCTAAGGATCTCCCCAAGGGTTCCATCAGAGTTTTTGGAAGTCTGGCCTGTTCCTAATCACTCATCCATTCCACTCTTCCTAGTTCACTCAGGGGTTTTCCCCAGCCTCAGGCACTAGGGTGGAGGAGCTCAACCTCAGCTGCTTTAGGAACTTTTTGCCATCAATACTCATCCCTTTTCATTTTGGTCTCTGGGTGGGCATCATTGCTATCTTCACATTGATGTCCAGAGAGGGCTGCAGTTTGGTTCTGATTGGGCTGCTGGCTCCTGGAGTTCCCTGGGTGGGAAATGGTTCTGCCCCGCTCTGGATCGCCTGGAGAAAGCTCTCTTCAGATAGTCATTTCTCTGCCATGGTAGCCTGAGTTTCTCTCTACCACAGGTGTCGGGGAGTGAATGGAAAACCTGGGACTCAGGAATCCCAGTTGTTTTGATTAGTTTTGGGGAGAGTTGGTTTGCTGTCAGGGTTACGACTGATGCGCTAATTAAATCATGAGCCTCAAGCCAAGGTTCAAAAGAAATCCAGTTATTTATTAGGAGCTTCATGTCAGCATGAACCAAGTGAAGCCAAATCTCACCTCACTTAATTCACTCTTTGCTTTGATCCTTTTTCCTGCTCCCCCCAAGGTGCATCATTAGTCACATTCCCCAACAAAGCAATTTCGTGGGTTGTAGAAGTCACTCCCTCTGGCCACTGTGGGTCCCCCTGAAGATGACCTTGATGTTGCCAGCTGGAATATGCTTTGATTGATTGATTTAATTTGTATGCCGCCCACTCTCAAAGAGACTCTTTGTTTTGATTGAAATGCAAGTTCCTTGATGCAGCTGCAGGGCTTGGTTCCCCATACCCCTACCTATGGCAACCCAAGAGCAGGTCAGGAATTCTTTATGATTTGGCAACATGACTATAAAATGTAATGATGGAACTTATCTTTAATTAGTTCACATTCCTCACACCCAATGAGACTAGCTTATTTTTTTTACCTTGTTTAAATTTATTTTTCCATAGAATGAAGTCACTGTAAAGTCCAATGTGTAATGTAATAATTTAAACCATTTACTGGCATAATTCCATTGCACTGTAATTTACATTGCATTGTAAAAGCAACAACGAGAGGCAGAAATTTCAAGGAGGAATTAACTAATTAAAATTCAGTGGGATTTTTGCTGATCCCAAGAAACTGAAATAGAGACAGTTGCTACCAAATACAAAGGGACACAACACTTATTTAAAGGGTAATGATGGGGAAGTTAAAGTAAGAAGACTGAAAGTCCTGTTTTAAGGGCAGGAATTTCTTTATTTGTCTCAGGCGGAAATTGAAATTTATTCAAATTGTTCTTCAGCACAGTTAAATGTCATCCTTTCTAATGCTATATAGGAAAAGTCTTAAAGGAGATTTAAAACATTCACAAAATTTGGTGGCTTTCTGTAAAAACAGTCAGAAATAAAATGATATTGTACAAATAACTTGGAAAGAAGCTCATTCTAAACAATGAGACTGAGATGTGATCCCTGTGTGGATTACATTCATGCCAATGTAATGGTACTAATAGTGTTAACAACCAAATAACAATACTAACAATTCAACTTTTCTATATGTGCCCATAAAAATATGACAATTCATCTTCTTCACCCATGTTTTTCTGATACATTCATGTGTCCCTCTTTTTTTCAAAGTAACAGCTTTTCATTTGGAAGAACATCATGATTTTTTTTAAAAAATAGGCACACTTAGACATTTGCCATTGAGCTGATATTTAACATAAAATAATAGAAATCCATTAATAATTCTGGAGGCATATTGCTGTCACTTCCTTCCCATGGCATACTTACTATACTTTTGTTTGAATGACTTTTAAGGCTCTAGCATGTGTTAATATACTGATATTGTTGAATGATTTGGTGAGTTCATAGTAAACCAATCTGTTTAGGTTTATGTTAGTTAAAAAGAATTAATTATTATCTTCCTCTAGGTAAGAAATGGAATGTCAGTAATAGAGTGATGGATACAAATGTCTTCCATCTGGTGTTTAGTCTTTGGGCAATTAGGTTGCCTTGGCCATTTTTTCTGTTTATAACATCAGTATGTTCTGATAAGTGTTAAGTGTGCCCAAGTTCGTCTGGTGAACCAATTGCGGCCCTATTTGGATCGGGAGGCACTTCAAATGATCACTCACGCCCTTGTCACCTCGAGGCTAGATTATTGCAACGCACTCTACATGGGGCTACCCTTGAAAAGCATTCGGAGACTGCAGTTAGTTCAGAATGCGGCCGCGCAAGCGATATTGGGTGCACCAAGGTGCACCCACGTTACACCTGTCCTCCGCGAGCTGCACTGGCTACCAATTGGTCTCCAGACACAATTCGAGGTGATGGTTATCACCTTTAAAGCCCTACATGACTTAGGGCCAGAATACCTTCGAGACTGCCTGCTGCCACATACCTCCCAGCGGTCAGTAAGATCCCACAGATTGGGCCTCCTTCAGATGCTGTCAGCCAGAAGTGTCGGCTGGTGGGCCCTCGGAGGAGAGCCTTCTCTGTGGCTGCTCCGACTCTCTGGAATCAGTTATCCCCAGAGATCCAGACCATACCCACTCTCATGGCCTTCAGGAAAGCTGTAAAAACTTGGCTGTTCTGGCAGGCCTGGGGCTGCTGACCTCACTGTTGAGGTCCAGCCCCAATTAGAATTAATGTATGAGGTGTTTTTTTAAAAAACTGTTTCTTTTTTTATGTGTTTCATTATGTGTTTTTTCTCTTTCTTTTTGTAAGCCGCCCGGAGTCCTTCGGGATTGGGCGGCATATAAATGTGTCAAATAGATAAATAAATAAATAAACAAACAAACAAACAAATTCATATATTCCTGTTTTTTTAACTGAGTAATAAATTTCAGAAAAAGAAATCTGTATTGCTCTGTGAATGTACTTATGACATTCATTCTTCTTCTAACTTCTATGTCAGCGTTCCAAGTATCATGTAGAATTAAATCAGAGTCCAAGGCAAACAATTCTTAAAGTTCCAATTTAATAAAGCAGACATCTTAGCACATCTGTGTTAATCCTAATTCTGGAAATGACATCAGAATTCCATCCAGTTAAAAGTTCATGATCTTGTCCCCACACCCACAATCTATGACATGGTCCAATCTTCTTCCACGCTGGCATCCATATCCAGCTGCTTCCGGTCAGGTATAAAAGTGCGGAGACAAAAGATCACCTTGATCTTCTAGAAAAGAATGAAAACAACACATTCCACAATCCTACTCCTGTCTATTCCCCCTTCCATCAACTATACTAATGAAACAGCATAATGAAATAAGAGAAAGTGTGGCAGGCCAAAATTCTAAAAGGAATATAAATGCAGGCCTGACAGGCGGCCTCTCCTCAGAAGAAAAATGTTTCCTGAAAAGAGAATAACATAAAAGTTAACATAAAAAAATTAACCACCTACTTCCCCCGCCCCTAGGGGACCCTTTGGCTTATTGGGAAACTTCTTGTGGAATTGCTCTACTAACTTTTCCACTTTTAAATTCCAACTTTTCACCCAAGTGGCTTCAGACAAAGGGTAACCCTTCCATTGCACTAAATACTGTAAACTACCCCTATTCAACCTAGAGTCTACAATCTTTTCCACCCCAGATTGTCTTTCCCCTTCTATCACTGTAGATGGTGTTTCCCCTTTTATCGCTATAGGAGGAGAGAGAGCTTGGGTGGATGCTCTTATGCTAGACCCATTTACTGGTTTCAGCAAGCTACAATGAATTTCTGGGCCAATTTTCCCTAGACTTCTGGGTGAAAACAACACATTCCACAATCCTACTCCTGTCTATTCCCCCTCCCATCAACTATACTAATGAAACAGCATAATGAAATAAGAGAAAGTGTGGTAGGCCAAAATTCTAAAAGGAATATAATTGCAGGCCTGACATTCTATATCTTTCCTCTTTGTTGGGCAACATCCTTCCTGAAAAGACTGTATATTTTTGGATGAAAACAGAGATCCCTTTCTGTTACCTGTAGTCTTCAGCTTACAGCCACAATTGAGTCCAAAGCACAATATGTGACTGTGCACAGAGCATCCCGATCTAGAAAGGGGCGCAACTAACGTATCAGGCGAACCTGGTAAAAGGCCTCCCTGGTCACGGCCATCAGGTGTTCTAAACTAAGCCATGTGTCCAGGAGGACTCCCAGATTGTGGGCCCTCTCTGAGTGGGGTAAAGTTTCTCCCCCTATCACAAACATGGAACAAGATGCACAAATCGGGATGACGGGAACCACAGCCACTCAGTTTTGGAGGGATTGAGCTTGAGCCTGTTCCTCCCAATCCAGAACTGCACAGCCTCCAGGCATCGGGACATCATGTTGAGGGCATCGTTTGGGTGGTTTGGGGTAGAGATGAAAAGTTGGGTATCATCATATATATGTTGAACAGGAGGGATGAGAGAACCGATCCCTGGGGCACCCCACAAGTGATGCACCTCGGGATCTATCCCTGTCCTCCAGTCAACATGAATTGTGACCGATCTGACAGGTAGGAGGAGAACCACCGCAAAACATTGTCCCCCACTCCCGACCCCCTGAGTCGTTGCAGTAGGATACCATGGTCGATGGTATCAAAAGCCGCTGAGAGGTCTAATAGGACCAGGACAGAGGTGCAGCCCCTGTCCCGGGCCTGCCAGAGATCATCAACCAACATGACCAATTCCGTCTCCGTGCTGTACCCGGGTCTGAAACCCAACTGAAATGGATCCAGGAAAGCAGCTTCATCCAGGTACTGGGGAAGCTGACGTGCTACCACACTCTCGACAACTTTCGCTACAAAGCGAAGGTTGGAGACCTGGCGATAGTTGGCTAAAGAAACTGGGTCCAGGGAAGGCTTCTTAAGGAGAGGCCTCACCATCGCCTCCTTCAAGGTGGTGGAAAAGAATCCCTCTCTCAATGAAGCATTGGTAATCGCCTGGAGACAGCCTTGTGTCACCTCCTGGAAAGCCGAAACACTTGTGTGGACAAGGGTCCAGCACACAAGTGGCAGCACTGAGTCTCCCCATAATCCTGTCCATGCCCTCGAGGGCCCAGGATAAAACTCATCCCAGATGGTCTCCACAAGATTCATCCCCGTCGACTCGCCTGAATCCACCCAATCAGAGTCCAAGCCTGTCCGAATCTGAGTGATTT
This sequence comes from Thamnophis elegans, assembly GCF_009769535.1. Classification (NCBI taxonomy): domain Eukaryota; kingdom Metazoa; phylum Chordata; class Lepidosauria; order Squamata; family Natricidae; genus Thamnophis; species Thamnophis elegans. The sequence continues at coordinate 60,788,738 of NC_045558.1, read as the reverse complement.
TATCCTGCAGATACTGAACAAATTCTTCAGCCCTACCCTGCAAGGTCTCATTCTGAGTTCCTTGGTTAAGTAAGGAACGGGTCACCCTAAACAGGGCGGCTGGGCAGGTATCTGTGGATGCGATAAGAGCGGAAAAATGTTGCTGCTTTGCTGCTTTTATCGCCACTAAGTAGGTTTTAATATGAATTTTTACTAGTGTTCGATTGGATTCGGACTGGCTGGCCCTCCAACCACTCTCTAGGTGTCTTTTCCAGCGTTTCATCTCCCGGAGCTCCTCGGTAAACCAGGGAGCTACCCGGGATCGACACCAGGTCAGAGGCAACAAAGGCCCAATGCGATCCAAGGCCTCAGTGGTTGCCCTATCCCAGGCTTCCACTAGGACTTTGGTCGAGCCGTGAGCAAGGGATTCAGGAAAAGTCCCAAGCTCCATCAGGAATCCTTCAGGGTCCATCAGGTGCATGGGGCAGAACTTTCTAGTCAGTTCCACCTCCCTGTGCCGAGGGGTAGCAGTATGGAAGTCAAGCCTGATGAGGAAATGATCAGACCATGACAAGGGTTGGATAGAAATATCTCCTAAATCTAGATCATTCATCCACTGCCCAGAGACAAAAATCAGGTCGAGCATGTGTCCCTTGTTATGGGTGGGGTCTTGAATTAACTGAGTTAGGTCCATAGCCATCATGGAAGCCATGAATTCCCGAGTTGACTCAGATCTCTCACCAATGGAAGGCAGATTGAAATCCCCCAGGATCATAAGCCTGGGAAATCAACCGCCAATATGGCTAACACATCCAGCAGCTCTGGCAGGGCCGATGAAACGTAGCAGGAAGATAGGTACATAACAAAAAGATCCACCTGAACTCCAAGGCCCCATTTCACAAAAAAGGACTACCTATCACAACCACCTATCTGAGGCACAATGACCTCCTGAGGTCCGAGACTTTCCCTAATAAACACCGCTACCGCCCCGCCCCTGCCCTGGGCTCTCGGCTGGTGAAACAGCCGGAAGCCTGGTGGGCATAATTCACTAAGGGGAACACCCCCCCTCATGGCCCATCCAGATCTCCAGAATGCACTCCGAAATCAAACAACTTAACCACTTCAAGATATTCCTTGATAAGATACACACCACTTTCCAAAAATCCTGCAAGACCAAGGCAGAGCTTTTCCAAGGACAGTCATCTTCCTTCTGTAAGTAGCTCTTTTGTCATTTTGTGTACTTATTTTATTCTTATTTAAGTAGTAAGTGCACAAAATAATAAATTTACTTTTTTATATCTTCTTTTTGTAGGTCATTCATTCGGGCACAGAATTCAGTGACATCGACTTGGCCACTCTCACCCAGTGACATGACTGACAAGCCACACCCACAAAATGGACCAAACCCACAGAATAGATAATAAAAAAATTTGAAACCCACCACTGGTGGGATATGGGGAGAAGGTAAAGTCTTAATGTCTTTATTATTTGTGAGTGTTTATATTTAGTCAACCTAGCATCTATAAGCTACATTGGGAAGTAAAAAAATTCTTGGAAGGTGGACTGGCAAATCACTTCTGTTATGTTTAGCAAGAACATATTTTAGATGTGTCTATGTACTTACCTCTTTGACTAGAGGGGACCTTCAAACAGATTTCATTATAATAAGCTTCAATAAGCCAAAAGAATAACCAGTTAAAAACCTTTACTCCAAAAGGAAGTGGTCCCTTCACTTTTCTTTTGATGTTTACATTTGCACATTTGATTTGGCCAAATAAGAATCAAAGACTATTCATTTAAAACCACTGGAATTTCTCTGAAACCTTCTCTGAGTTTTATTAGTGAGATTCAGCAAGAAACAATGCCTCAAGAGGGGAGGAGGGTTCTGTTCAGGGACGTGCAGTCAGGGGAGGCAGGGGAGATGGGGCCTCACCAGTGTCATGAGGAAAAGAAAAGAATTTTTTAAATAATTAAAAAGGCTACCTTAGCTGCTGCCAGACTCCAGAGTCACAGTGACTCTGAATTTGCTTAGTACTAACTGTAGTGGGAGGCGAGAGAACTATGGGCTTCCTTTGCATAAGGAATTTTTCACCTTTTAACCCATGCTCACAGTTAAGCAAGGGTTAAAAGGTGAAAAATTCCTTATGCAAAGGAGGCACGTGATTCTCCCATCTCCTGATCTGGGAGCACCAAATCATGCCTTGGCAGCCTTGCCTAAGTAAGTTGCTTTTTTATTTAATTTTTTACATTTTCATCATGGCAGGCGGACAAGAGGAGAGTTGAAATCCACAGCTGGAAAAGGTATGTGGATCGGATGGAGGGAGGGAGGGATTCAAAATGATAATTTAATTTGTAATTTTTTGTGAGGAATTTGCGTTTGTGTGCAGGTGTTTCTTTGGGGGTTGAGGCGGCGGAGTGCAGCAGTGGCAGGGACGTTCTCACCGCTGTGTCCAACAGGCCAGGCATCTCATGTTTATGTCCACCATAAACATGAGACGCCTAGCCTATTGGACACAGCGGTGGCCGGGGGAGGAATGGGCTGGGTGGGCTGGCTGGCTGGGAAGGGGGGAATCATGGCTGCTCAGGCCCCAGTGCAGAGCTTTAAAGTGGCAGCAGGCACTGGCGGCAGGACTTTAAAGTCCTGGCGCTGTGTCCGCCATAGAGCGGGTCCCAGTCCCGCTCTATGGTGGATGCGGCGCCGGGGCTTCGGTGCGGCTTTCGTGCTTGCCTCACTGGCTATGAAGCTCACCGCACATCACTGGATCTGTTTATAAAGCAAATTGCCAAGTTGGAGAAAAAGGGAATGGAATGCTTTCCATCAAGACTTCCTCAGTCACAGTGCATAATATCAAAGTAATATATTGAAGGTATTTTTTTGTGTTTGCTGCTCTTTGATTCTCTCTATGGAGGACAAAAATTTGATTTTGATGGAATTTTTTGAACTTTGCAGCATAGAGAGCTTGTTTTAAAAAAAGTTTCTCTATTCTTTGCTATCCTTTATTTCTATTCTGTTTCAGTTACATAAATCTGAAGTGAATGGAACAGAATCCACAAATGCACACATTTTTATCCCTAACTCCCTAATGAAGGAGAGTACAAATCTAGAACTAAGGGTACATTTTCCTGACAGTTAGAATCAGTGGAATGACTTGCCTGCAGAAGTTGTGGGCGCTCCAACACTGGAGATTTTAAAGAAGAGATTGGACAGCCATTTGTCTGAAATGGTATAGGATTTCCTGCTTGAACAGGGAGTTGCACTAGAAGATTTCCAAGAGCTTCTCCAACTCTGCTATTCTGTTAATCTTGCAATTTTTTCAGATTTGCTGATTAGGAGATTTATAACAATTTATGGGATTTACTTTAAAAATACAGGTGTAGGCGGAGGAAGGAAATTAAAATACTTTCCAAAATATTTATATTTATGATGCTGATGTTTGCAGATTTTTATGGAGTTACCTCTATGTTATTTTCAATGGTTTGGTCATTATGTCTGCCAAATTGTGCTCTAAAGAACAGTGAAGCAAGCTAATCAATTTACATTTGAGGCTTCTCTTACATTACAATATTTAATGTCCATATGCTTGCTTCTATTTTTTACTCTGTCACCTGTTGCCACTTTAATGCAGACAGTATTATCCTCATTCACCATTACAACTTAATTTATCTTTACAGTTAAATCTTGTAACAGCTGTACATACCAAGTTATCTTTGAACAAACTTCAGACAAAGAATAAATTCTGCCTCCTCAGTAGTAATGGCTACAGTTATTTGCTTTCTAAACTTCCAACCAATTAAAGCTCTTCCAAACAATACTACGACCCCAGAATTGGACTTTCTGGTTTTTATATCATTGGCATACTCACTCTCAACATAGCATTTCAATTTTAATTCTTCAGAGACCTATATTTGAAGACCCAAATTCACAGTTCCGTTCGAATATCTGAGAATCCTTTTTACACCCATCCAATTCAATTGCATTGGTGCAGCAGTAAAGCGACTTAGGATGCTTACTGCACAAGCTATGTCTGGTCTGGACCACTGTGACAGATATAACAGGCACTGATATATATCTTGATCACAGGCTTCACTTTCGTCCTCACCCTTCATTTGTTATGAAAATCTGTATTCATAGGTGTTGGACTTGTATTGCAATCTTTCATGTTATATCTCTCCAACAACTGTTCAATTTTACCTCTTTGAGAACATAACCACCATTCTGTTTTTTTGTATTTCTACACCAAGATAATTTTGTATTTCACTCAAATTCTTTAATTCAAACTTCTTCTCTAACTTATTAGCAAATTCTTTTACCTGTGACACATCATTTGCCATGAAACAAAGATCATCCACAAATGCTAATAATTGGAAATCCACACCTTTTAACTTTGCAGTATATATGCAATCATCAGCCTTGCAACTCTTGAACCCTTCAATGCCTTATCTAAACAGATATTCCAATTTCTGGCTGATTGCTTCAGCCCATAAATGGCCTTGCTCAATTTATACACCGTGTTAGGCTTTTTACTTTTATACTCTGGTGCTTGAACCATGTAAATTACATCCTTTAATTCTGCATTGAGGAATGCAGTGGTTATGTCAAAATGCCAAATTTTATGGCCATATGCTGCTGCCAATGCTAGTTCCAGCCTTATTCTTTTACTCTTTACGGTAGGTGAAAATATCTCATCATAGTGCACATTTTTCATTATGAAAAACCTTGCGTCTGTAACCTTGCTTTATATTGTATCTCATTGTTGGGCAGTACTTTCTTTTTGTATACCCACTTACATCCTACTGCTTTGCAACCCTGTGGCAAAGTCATAGATGTGAACACTTTATGTTCACCCATGGACTTCATTTCTTTGTCCATGGCTTCTTTCCACTTTACTTGTTCATTTTAGGTAATTCCAATACTTCCTTATAGTTCCTTGGTTCATATCGTACATTACACATTTTTATTTTACTAAGAAATACCTGTCAGGTGGAATCCCTTTTTTTCCATCGCTCTGACCTGCGTGGCATTGACTACTCCTGTGCTTCAATCCTTTCTTGTTTCATATCTTTTTCAGCATCTCCTCCCTGAAAACTGACACTGTCATTGAGTTACCATCACTAAGTGAATCACCATCACTGAGTGGATCATTCCATAAATTTGCATCAATTCTGTTCCAATTTTGCTCTGCAAAGCTAGCAGACCTAGAAATCACTATTCTCTTGCTCCATCTCTAAAGTGGTAGCTCTTTGAGCCTGGCCCATAAATCTGAGCTTTCTAGCCTTTGGTTGTTCTTTTTTTCTGACTGCTTTTGGAATATGCACCCACGCATTGCTTCCAAAAACCTTTAAATAGCAATAGCAGTTAGACTTATATACCACTTCATAGGGCTTTCAGCCCTCTCTAAGCGGTTTACAGAGTCAGCGTATTGCTCCCAACAATCCGGGTCCTCATTTTACCCACCTCGGAAGGATTGAAGGCTGAGTCAACCCTGAGCTGGTGAAATTTGAACAACTGAACTGCAGAACTGCAGTCAGCTGAAGTAGCCTGCAGTGCTGCATTTAACCACTGCGCCACCTCGGCTGCTGTGCCAGAGATGGCTTTCTCCCATACAATACTGCATATGGAGTATCATTAATAGAGAAACTCCACAGTCTATTAATTAAATAATTAGCAGTCAACATGGCTTCACCCCAATATGACTTGCTCATACCAGAGTCCTCCAGCAGTGAATCCTTCATGATTTATAAGACTCCATTCTACTCTCAGCTACACCATTTTCAGCTTCTGTGTATGAATTAACGCATCTGTATTTCATCCCTAACTGTCCCAACCACTTTTGAAAACTTGCTGACATGAATTCTTAAAGTAAAAATGTGTCTGGCATACCTGCTGTTTATAACTTCTTTCTATGGAGCTTATCCATTGCTTAAATTTCTGTTGCACCTCTATTTTACTCTTTAGTAAATAGCAGAAACCAATCCTGCTGTAGTCATCTACAATGACCAGCACATACTTTGCTCCTCCCAAACCGGCTTGCATTGGCCCAACCAAATCTGCATGTACCAGCTCTAGAGCTCTTATTGTCTGCCTTGTGCTACTTTTGTTCACTGGGAATGCTTTGGACTTTGATGATTTGCATACTGCACAATCTAAATATGCCTTAAATCCCTTTAAATTTAATCCTTCCCCAAACTATTTCATCCTTTGCAACACTTGGAGGCTGGCATGGCCAACCTTTCTGTGCAAGAGATGAACACATGAATCATGTTGTGCCACATTTCAAAATGTTTGGGCACATTGAACCTTTTGTCCCTGAAACACATTTTATGCCCTCTGGACATACATTCCAATTTCTCTTTATAAGACACCTCCCATTTGCATATGTGGTCTTAAATCCTTGCTTGACTAAACTAGAGGCACTCAATAAATTATGCTCCATTTCAGGCACACATAAATATATCTTTAAACCTCTTTTCCAGATATAGAATTTGCACACTGCCTCTTCCAATGACTTTAGCCTTCTGGCCATTTGCCAAGTCTACTGCATCTCCAGCAGCTGGATCTATCATGTAAAAAAAAATATTAGGTTTAGGTTTAGGTTTTATTAATATTTATAGGCCGCCCTTTTCCCTGAGGGGACTCAGGGCGGCTTACATAAAATAAGGAAGGGGGGTGCAGACAATAGACACAAACAATACATAGAAGTAAAATAGTAAACAACATTCATTCATCATTCGGGTGGGGACAGATTATCTTTATCCCCAGGCCTGACGGGCTAGCCAGGTCTTGAGGGCTGTGCGGAAGGTCTGGACGGTGGTGAGGGTACGAATCTCCACGGGGAGATCGTTCCAAAGGGTCGGAGCTACTACTGAAAAGGCTCTCCTCCGTGTAGTTGCCAGTCGGCACTGACTGGCAGATGGAACTCGGAGGAGGCCTAATCTATGCAATCTAATTGGTCGCAGGGAGGTAATTGGCAGGAGACGGTCATGATTTGCAACTAGGTTTGCATGCTTTTTTGTGGTATGGTAAAAGTAAGGTACATGGCTATTTTCAACGACATTATGTAAGGAATGAATTGTTAACAATATGGGAAAGAGTGAAAGGGAAATACTATTTAGAAATACCAATGTGGCTTTGAACAATGGAAGCATTGACACATCCAAATATCAGTAGTACAAAAAATATCATTAGATATAAAGATATTTTAACAGAAAGGGGGGAATTAAAACAAAAACAAGAATTAGAAAAACAAGGGATTGATATAGGATAGTTTTCACAACTGCAAATGCAATCAAGATATGAAAAAGATAAAAGGGAATATGGTTTTAACTTAGGAAGTTCAGAGTTGGATAAGATATTTATGGGAACGGAAGAAAAAATAATTAAGAAACTATATAGCCTACCTATTAAGAGCTAGCTTAGAAGAAGAAGTGGTTAAAGATATAATGTTAACTTGGGCAAAGAATTTTGGCCACACGGTTGAGCTAGGAAAGTGGCAACAACTATGGGAAAGGAACTATAAATTAATCATGTCAACAGCTTATAAAGAAAACTTATACAAAATGTTTTATAGACAGCACATCTTACCGGGAAAATTAGCAAAGATGTTTAAACACAAATCAGTGAAATGTTAGAAATGTCAACAAGCAATAGGCTCCTATTATCATATGTGGTGGACATGTGCAGAAGCAAGGGAATATTGGACTAAGATAAGAATATGGTTAAAGAAAATGTTACAACAAGAAATAGAATTTAGACCAGAGATATTCTTGCACATTCTGCGCATGTGCAAGATGGAAGATGGCTGCCCGAGCAGAACGCTCGGGCTGGCAAGGAGCGGAAAACCTCCAGATTCTCAGGATTGAGCCTCCGGTTCTCGAAAAGGAGGAGCCCTTACGAAAGACCAGCCACCAGGCGAGCCAGGCAGATGATTATTGGGAGGGGGCCGCTTTCGGGCGGCCCCTGGACAGCGTCTCCATATCTCTACAGACTGACGGCGGCGGTGGTGGCGCCATTTTACACACGGCGATGGCGTTTGGGCGGCAAATGCCTGGGGGGGGTCATGTTCGGGCAGCCCCTGGACGGCATTCTCATATATTTTACATCCCCTTGCTGGCTGATGGCGGTGGCGGCGACGGTGTTTCATAGGTGACGGTGGCAGCGCTGCTTAGACGGAGAGCACCCTTTAGCTGTGCTGCTGGAGAGAGGTCTTCCTTTTGACATACTGGGACTGCTGGACCTGTTGGATTTGTTGGACTTGGGCTGGACTTTGTGAAGTGGTGGTCTGCGCCCCGCCCCACCCCGAGGAAGGGGTGGTGAGGCGCTGTAGCTACGTGGGCTGGGATTGGGAGGCTGGGTCTTGCTATCGCCACAGTTCTTCCAGGCCTCCCCCCCCTTTTTTTCTTTCTTGCTGCGGCCTCCTTTTCTGGGTTGTTACCGCTGCGGGGCTTATACGCCGCTCTGCTTCGACTACGCCCTCTCCGGACTGCGCCCCTTCTGGATTAACAATGAGAAGCAGGGGGAACGAGGCTACGAATTTGCCTCCTGTCTTAAACTGGCACCTATGCCCCCCCTCCATCTGCAGCTATCCCAGCCATTATTGACTCTGGGCCCTTGGCCCTCTTTGGCTTTTTTCCGGACTTATAGGAAGGGAGAGGAGCGGAGGAGCTCTCCCTCCTTCACTATCATTGATCCTCACCTCCATATCTGCACAAATCAACTTGACTGGACTTTAAGACCTGCACAATTTTATGGATGGAGTGTGTATGGTATGATTGTTGATGTATGAACCCGCTTAATTTTAACAAATTTATATTACTTATTGTATGTTTGTACTCTTTTTAAACTGACTATAGCGGGGATTGCATGAGAGAGTGACTGTGGTATGCATGAGAGGACTGAGAGTGCAGCCTGGTGCCTTCTCCACTGAGTGCATAAGCAGAAGTGGTAGGGGGCCCAGGCCCACCTCTCGTCCCAGAATGAATGATATGAATGGCCTGCCGGGGTGAACGGGGGCTACGGGAGGGGAAGTGGGGATGGGCCAATGCATCCCGGTCATAGTTGGGAGAGGCAGGTTTGACGGCACTTGGATTAGTGTCTTTAACTAATTTTGTTTCAGAATCCATTTCTATTAGAACGTTATATAACCTTTTTATATGCATTTGACTTTGATCCCTAATTTGTTTTAGTAGATTGTCCTCGTCTTGCGTAATACCAATTTTCTGATCTTTTTTCCATCTGGCCAACAACTGTCCATACTGAAACCATGTTTGGATTACCATTTCCTCTTTTAGTACATTCAAGGGTTTTAGCTGTAATACACCTCTTTATATAGTAAGAAGCTGTCTGTATGTAGTTACATCCTGTTTTTGTGCTATGCTTATGTTCTCTATTGCTCTATTGCATGGTTGGGAATTGCCCACATAGGTATCTTATCATTTAATTTATGTTGATATTTTTTCCAGACACGCAATAAAGCATTCCTTAATACATGACTTTTGAAAGTCTTATCCACCTTCTTGTCGTATATCAAATAAGCATGCCAGCCGTATATCAAGTCATGCCACTCGATATTCAGTAATCTAACCTCTGTTGAATTAATCCAGTCACTAATTATTGATAAAACTACTGCTTCATAGTATAGTTTTAAATTTAGCATTTTCAAGCCTCCTCTCTCACGTATGTCTTGCATTATTTTAAATTTTATTCTCGGTTTCTTCCCTGCTCAAAGAATTTGTTAATACCCTTCTGCCATTCAAGCAAATTTGCATCTTTTTAAAGTATTGGTATCATTTGAAAAAGAAATAAAAACTTAGGCAAAACATTCATTTTCACTGCTGCTATCCTTCCCAAGAAAGACAATTGTAATTTTTACCAATTTTTCATCTCTACCTGCATTCTATGCCATAATGGTTCATAATTATACTTATATAGTTTCCCATTTGAAGTTGAGATATAAACTCCTAAATATTTAACCTTTTTAACTATCCTGTTATTTTTTCTAATTCTCCCCTTTGATTAGTGTTCATATTTTTAACTAACATCTTTGTTTTCCCTAGATTTATTTTAAGCCCAGATACTTGGCCATATTCATTAAAACCTTGGTAGATTTCCCTGGTTGGGTTAAAGTTATAACCAAGTCGTCCACAGATGCTCGTAATCTATATGCTTTCTCAGCATCTAGAAATATAAGCGCTGTGGGGACTTGGTTATTCTTTCCCAAATACTCCAATATATTAACAATTTGTCTTACATTACTTCTCATTTGTCTCCCTTGTATAAAACCAGTTTGATCATTATGAATCAGTTGCTGAGTAACCAACATCAACCTATTCACTAGTATTTTGGTAAAAATTTTATAATCTTTATTGAGTAATGATATAGGCCTATAATTTTTTGGTTGACTAAGATGTTGATCTTCTTTGGGTATCAAGGATATGAAAGTTGTTCTCCAAGATGGAGGTACCTTTCCTTCCATTTGGATTTTGTTAAATAATTCCTTAAGGGGTTCTACCATTTCTAATTGTAAATTTTTATAGTAAACTGCTGTCAAATCATCTGTGCCCGGTGCTTTCCCAGCCTTTAACTGTTTAATTACCTGGAGGATTTCCCCCGAAGTTATTGGTTGATTCAATCTCTCCCTTTGCTCATCCTTAACTATAGGTATTTTTTCTTTGTCCAAGTATCTATCTATATGTAAGCCTTGTATTTTATCACCCATGTACAATCCTGTAAAAAATTCAAGGAAGGCCTTTTGGATCATATCCTGTTGATGCACTTCTTTTCCTTTATAATATATATTTTGTATATTACGAGATTTTTGTTTCTTCCTGGTCATATATGCTAACCATCTACCTGGTTTATTTGCATTGTAATTTTGCTATTGTTATGTATTTTTATTGCTACAAATTGAACATAATTAAAGCATAATGATTAATCACACAAACAATATATAATAATATATTGTGAAATATTTATTTCTAATTACAAATAAATGAAATTTTGTGTTGAAGCATGGTGTAACACAGGGGTCGGCAATCTTAAACACTCAAAGAGCCATTTGGATCCATTTTCCACAGAAAAGAAAACACTGGGAGTCACAAAACCTGGGTGGGTGTGGCCAACTCAACATCACTCCCACCCAGTCACATGACATCCCCCCCAGACATGCCCACCCAGGTTTCATGGCTCAGTGTTTTCTGTGGGAATAGGGTCTCTCTCTCTCTTCTCTCCCCCTCCCTCTCATTTCTGTTTTTCTCTATTTTTCCTCTCCCTTTCTCTTCTTCCCTTCTTTCTTTGTTTCCTGCTTTTTCCCTCTTTCTTTTTCTTTCTTTCTCATTGAACATAATAGCAAATCCAAAATAAAGTTATTAATTGTAGGAAATTGCTTCTCTATAATCTTTTCATAGTGAACTCTAAGTTGATAGAAGCTGGCAAGATTGTACTAACAGCAATAGGATATATAATTTGATTTCTTTTGAGTTTGACAATATAATCTGTTATCCAAAATTATAAATAATCTTATTTTCAGATGCATTTTTTGCCATCTCCGTTACTTTCTTTTTTAAAAATCAGACTTACTTCCAATTTGTGCCTTCTGGCAAACTGCAGTTTTCTTGGCAAGAAATCTAGCTTGCTATTGCTTTTGTCATAGGTCTGAGAAAATTATTTCTTTTCTTTCTTTCTTTTCTCTTTTCTTTCCCTCTGATTTGTTTCTCTCTTTTCCCTCTCTCTCATTCTCTCCCTTCATCTCTTTCATTTCTTTCTCCCTCTCCCCCTTCTCCCTCTAATTTGTTTCTCTCTATTTTCCCTCTTTCCATTCTCTCCTTCCAGCTCTCTTTCATTTCTCTCTCTCTCCATCTCCCCTTTTCTCTTTCATCTCTTTCTTGTGTATGCAAGCAAAATACCCTCCTTCTGCTGCCGCCACTGAGAAGTGTGTAGCTAGCTGCGCTGCACAGGAGACTCCTCAGCACCAGACTCAGGTCAGCGCCAGCCACAGTCCCCTTTGTGTTGGCTCAGGAAAGAGCCGGAGCAGCTGTCTCTGGATGCAGAAAGGGAAGAATTCCAGAGCCCTGTGCAAGGAGAGCAGCTTGCGCCAACCTGAGTCTATCGCTGAGGAGTCTTCTGTGTAGCGTGGCTCCCCTGCGCTGCATACCCAGTTACTCACCTCATTGGGCAGTGGTGATAGTGGGAGGAGAATCGTTATCCCCTGTGCCTTGATCCTGGTCTAAGAGGGTATTTTGCTTGCGCACATACGAATAAGGGATGAGCAGCTAACGGTCTCCCCCTCGGATCCTAGTGGAACTAAGTAGAGCCAGGTCAGCGGAGCCAGGCCTGTGCCAGGGGGAGAGGGGAAAGCGATGTTAGGTGGAGACTCGGTGGCTGCCACAGCCTCTCCTCACCCATTGCCCTTCTCGCTGCCCAAAGCCTCCCCTTTTGATGCTGCTCAACCCTGATGAAGGAGCTCCCGGGCAGGAACAGTCGCTGAAAAACGCTCGCATGGGAGGCCGGCTGGCCTGGCCTGCTGGGACGCCTGTTAGTCTTCTGGCATCTCTCCTTCTGCCGTGTGGGGAACCTGAGCCGCTCCTTCCCTTTGGACCGGCTTCTCACCAGCCTCTCCATGGGAGGCTCCTCAGTGACCCCTGTGAAAAAGTTGTTCGACCCACAGGTTGAGAACCACTGTACTAGAGAAAGGAAACTAGAGAAGAAAATAGGGAGAAGATATAGAACCCAGACAAGGCACTGTTAAATGGACGTAGGGGGAAAGAAGGGGAAAACAGAAAAGAAAATATTAGATATATAAGTATAAATCCAAAAGCAAGATACAAAGGAGGGGGAATATAATTAGGATAGATTAGTGAAGGAAAGAGAATAAGAAATGATATCAAATTATATTTGGGTTTGTGGAAATACCATCCCAAGGAAACATAAACTGAGATCTGAAAGAGACACCTACAGTAATAGAAAAGAAAAAGAGAAAGGAGGAGAAAATGAAAGGAAGATGGGGTAAAGAAGAAAGATGTGAGGAGAGGAGGATGGAAGGGAGAGGAAGGGAAGGAGAGAGGGTAGGAAGGGGAAGAGGAAGAGAAGGAGCAGGAGAAAGGGAAGGGAAGAAGGAAGGGGAAGGAGAGAAAGAAGGAAGAAAGTAGAGAAGGGAGGGAGGGAGAAAAGAAAGGGAAAATAAGGTGATGTTACAACAGGAGGAAGGGATGGTAAATAAAGCAACCCAAACTGTATATTATAACCTATTAAATGAAATAATAAATGTATAAGAATGATAAATGTAAAGAAAAATAACAATTATGTGAATGTATACTTAAAATGCCATGTAAGTGAATTATTAACAATTGTTTGACTAGCCCCACTGTCTATTAACCATTTGTATCTGTTATTACAATAGTTAACTTTTGCCACAGCAATTTGTCCATCAATTAATTTTCTTCCTTGCAAATAGTTTTTTTCCTTACAAATAGTCCCTTTTTAAATGTGTCTTTTCACCACAGATGAAACACCTCCATTGTTGCTGTTCTTTCTGCTTAGAAAATCTTTGCTGGGTGTAACCTGATCTCTGCAGACATTTGGCTGTTGCTTTTCTCTCTCTGTTCCTTGGGCCCACCTCAGGAATTTCTCCCCTGGCATCTCCTAAAATGACATTTTTGCTCTTCAGAAATTAAACAGGCTTTTAGAGCCTCCATATGCAACTCCTGCTCTGGTTTGCACTCAAATACTGCAGAAACTATGACCCACTTTTCATCCAGATTGTTTAACACCAACAGCACCCTTTGAGATTCAAGAATCTGCATCCCACGCTCTTCCAGCTCAATGAACAAAGTCTAATGTCAGTGTTCCAAATATCATGTAGAATTAAATCAGAGTACAAGGCAAAATGATCCTTAAAGTTCCAATTTAATAAATCAGACATCTTAGCACATCTGTGGAATCCCAATTCTGGAAATTACATCAGATTCCCACCCAGTTGAAAGTTCATGATCTTGTCCCCACACCCACAAATCCATCACATGGTCCAATCCTCTTCTTCCACGCTGGCATCGCCACCCAGCTGGTTCCGGTCAGGTGCCGAGGTGCGGAGACAGATGACGACCTTGGCTTCTAGATAAGAATGAAAACAACACATTCCACAATTCTACTCCTTTCTATTCCCCCTCCCAACTACTACACTAATGAAACAATATAATGAAATAAGAGAGAGTGTGGCAGGACAAAGATCCTAAAAGGGATATAACTGAAGGCCTGACACTAATTGTGCAACAAATGCTGCTTCACAATCATGTGGCCGCAGCCTGGATCTGTACAACTTTCTTGATAATTGCACAATATTGCATGCTGATGCACTCACATGCAGACTTCTCAACTTCAGCCAAACCTCATTTTCAGTCTTCAAGTCAGTTACATTCAAAAATTATTCATCTTCTAAACTCAAGATGATATAGGCCATTGCTTTATCATGCTGCCTCTGAGCTGCAGCTGCCAATGGCCCTGGGGTGGATTAATAACAATATCCCAGAACTCCTTAGCCTTCAGGAAACACTCCATCTTTGCAGCCCAAATTATATAGTTCTTCTGTCTCAAACGAGACAGAAAGCTCTCCTTAAATTCAATAGCCATCCTGCAAACCTTCTCTGTCTGGTTTCTCACATAGGCTTAATTACAGTTCAGTGTCTCAGTGTGCTTTGGTGTGTTCTGGGCCTTTCAGAGTTTTTTGCAGCAATCACATCCAGAAAGCACACACAGGTAACTGATTCAGCAGGATTCATTAACTTCTCTTTATATATAATATAACACATGAAGTAAATCAGAGGTGGGTTCCTCCCTAAATGGTCTGGTACTCCAGAAGAGGTAGTGAAAATCTGGTGTACCAGATAGCACTGGTAGTAAAAATGATGACTTGGTCACGCCTCTGAACCAGTTCTCCTGTCAGAAACTTCATCAGAAGCTTTTTTTAAAAAAAAGTCGTCCCCCCCCTTGCTGGTTCAGGCAAGGGAGGAAAAGCTTTAAAAAGTAAGAGAGAAAGAGGGAGAGAGGGATGGAGGAAGGAAGGGAATGGAGAAAGAAAGATAAAGAAAGAAGGAAGGAAGGAAACTCACTTTCCTGCCGGGAGATTCAGCAAAGGAGAAAAACAAATGCTGTCACTTTAAATTGGAACTGAGCATGCTTGGCTGTGGAATTCTGGGAGTTGGTCCACAAGTCTTAAAGCTGCAAACTTTAGAGTCCTGCTTTAAATTGAAAAACTGCTCAGGTTTGCAAAGTGACATTCAGCAGTTTTTTTTGGGGGGGGGGTGTTTCCCACAGAGGGAAAGGAGAATGAAAGGAAGGAAGGAGAGACAGAAAGAAAAACAGCACAGCAATTTAGGGCTAGAAGTCTACTCAGAGGTCATCTAGTCCAACCTCCTGCTGCAGCAGGAAACCTTACATTGCCTGGATTATTTTGGTGCCTCTAACAGATAGGAAAATTGCCAGAAAGGAGAAGGAGTTAACTAGCACAAGACTGCCATGCAGAGGAAGGCAGAAATAGTCCTTGACTTATGACTACAATTGAGCCTAAAATTTTGGTTGCTAAGCAAGAGCATTGTTAAGTGAGCTTCACCACATTTTACCTAATCCATGATATCTCCTGGTGAGTGACATCAAATTGACCATGGCCACCCAGTCTCATGACCACAAAGCTATACCCCAAAATAGGCCACACCCACAGAATAGGTAGTAAAAATTTTTGAAACCCATAATTTTAAAAGAGATTGGATTTCCAATCTGTTGTCACATTTACATTCATATCCCAAAGCAATTGGTGAGACTCCAAACATTCAGAGATAAAGCACCCCATTTTGCAAAGTAGCATCCAAATCAAGTATTTTGATCTCTATATATATTTTAGAACAATCAGACTGGGTCATTTCTTCTTTTCCAAACTGTTTCTGATCAACCTGACTTAATCAGTAATATTATCAAGTTTTACACTAAATAGGATATAGTTTCTTTCCTGAGTCAAATCATTTTTAATCAACAGCAATTTTCTATTGTTATTGATAAAACAGCAAAAAGCATATTTTTTATTGTTAATCACTTATATGTGGTAGCCTTAGATGAAATATGAAAATTAGATACAGCAGTGGTTCTCAATCTGTGGTCTGTGGAACCTTGGGGGAACTACAATGTCATCACAGGGACTGTGAAAGCTTGGAGAAAAGTTATGATTTAAATATTTAGTTAAATCTTGGTGGTCCTTGGCCATGGTCTATGGTATTTAAAAGGTATTTAAAGTGAGTCTGTGGTGAAGTAAAGGTTGAAAACCATTGGGCTACAGTATATATGCGAAGGCACACAATTGTTTACCAACTGGTCTACATTTAGTTCATCTCATGAAATTAAGACCATATTTCTTCAAGGAATGCATCTTCTGGAAACTGCAGCAAGTTAAGAAAGATTCTTGGTGGTTCTTTTTCCCCACGTGGTGCCCTCTGATTATATTAAGACTTTGAACCCCTTGGAGTTCAGCCACTATATCGTATGTATTTGCTAAGTAAAGATTATGGTAGGTATAACTTAGATGGAAGGCAACACACTGAAGAAAGCTCACTTGAGAATTGTATTAAATGGCATAACATCCTTTACATGAAATAGGGTGATATTTTATCTACCTACTGAGCAAAAATAGCAATGTTAAATTGCTTTATGTCATAAAATGGATGCTTTTAGCAAGTCATAGCCAATTTACTTAGTGAAACATTTAAAAAATGCTAGGTACACCATAGTAATCTTAATTGCAAGATATTGATTCTTAGAGTGTGAACACACTTATTTTTGAAGTTTATATTTAAGATACTGCAGCAACTATAATATTTTATGCTTATTTCCTTAATAATATTTTCCTTTGCATCATAGGACTTCTGACTAGTGACCAATAAAAAAATTGCAAATGCATGCAAAGACAAATTCTCATGACAAATTTGAGAAATACACCTTCTTTATCAAATGATGATGTACATCCTTATTGCCCACAATATATGACTAATTTTTTTCATATAATTTGTATAAATACATTGATAAATCTTACACATAAACAATGATCATTAAAGCATAAAGAATAGAAACATTAAAAAATATTTTTCAGAAAATAATACATTCCTTCTACTAACTAATTACTACTAACTAAGTAATACAGTGCTTAATTTTCAACTGACCATTTTTACATTTAAAAAACTGAGTACTATTGGTGTTATTAGTTGAAATGGCTTCCCATTAAATGATTATTAAAAACTAAAACTAACTTAATAGCTTCATACTCATCTGAAAATATGACAGAGTCACCTTGTGAGGCCATATGTTTGACACTGAAATAATGAAACCTGCATAATCATAGCATATATGTGAATAGGATGGAGGGGGTCCAGTGTTCCTGTTAACAGGAGAAGATGAAGATGACCATTATGACCAAAGTTCTCCTGCATACATAATGCAGTAACTTGGGGCAGTCATAAATATAATACAGTACTCTCATGAAAGGAGCATGGCCTACATTTTGTGAAATGTAACTACATGCTATAACAACAAATAAGTAGTTGAGAGTACTAGAGTAAGCCTAATTCCCTGAAAGAATAGAATAGATATGTTTTTCTGCTTTCCAATAGGTGCAATCTCTAATATAAGTTCAACAGGTATAAACTATAACTTATGATAGATTCTACAAGTTGTTTGCAAAATATTAAGATATCTTCCTGTTACAAGGGATTGTGGGAATTGGGGTAAGAAGGAAAGGAAGTCTTCTGCCCCTTGTCTGTACTAGCTATGCTGAGATGAAAGGGAGTTAACCATGGTAAATTATCCATAACTTTCTCTGAGACTTATTTATTTGTCTGGAGTTTATGAAAACTGCCTTTGAAAACACATCTAAAGGGAGATAGCGAGTTCACTTAAAATCATAATTCTGCTCATACAACTGACATACCCCTTTGAAAAATCTTGGGAATATACTGTTGACTTTAAGCTGACCTTTCCAAGTTTGTCTGCTGCCTCATAGGACCCAAACATGTGAACTGCAGAGTTGATTTGAAGCTGTTTTAATTCTGAAAAGAGAAAAAAACTTCCTACCTAACAAAAGATATGTCAAACAAGTATCCTAATGCCATGACTAGAAAGGACTGAAATAACAAATTGATGTATACTGGGCTTTACAGTTATGTGTAATTGCTGTGTCCAATGAAAAATAAAGTTTATGTTTCCAAGTTAGTGGGCTACTTTTCTTTTTCCATATTAAAAAATTATTTGAAGCGTGTTTATTTGTCAAGGTATCATTTTTGTCATTGTTCTATTGCTTTGGTTCAACTTCAAGTGTGTCAGTTTTTTTTCATAATGTCTCTTCATCACAAGTGGATTGAGTATAACCTGAACCTGATGAGTCAGAATAGAAAGATTTGTGGAATCCACGGGATTTACAAAGTATTTTTGAAAAGACACAGTTTTTGAAGAACAGTTTGATGTATAACTTGAATTTTTGTCCCATAAAGAAATAGATGATTGGATTCAAACAGCAATGAAAATATGTTAGGATTTGAGTCACCTGTTCTGCATAGTCCAGGTTTTTGTTGATTTCACATTCTCCAACAATACCTACATCATCCAAACATTTTAGAAAAAGTATAACATTGTAAGGTGTCCAACACATAAAAAACATGACCACCACAACGAAGATCATCTTCACTGCCTTCTTTTTTTTGTTATTTCTGCAGTGCAGCAAGGTCAGAATTATTCTTGCATAACAAAAGGAAATGACGATAGAGGGCACAATGAGGCCTAATATGTTGATTTCTATACAAGTAAAGAGTTTCCATGCTGTGCTATTCTTAAAGTACACTAATTTGCATTCAGTACGATTATAGTCATTTACTGATGAGCTAAATATGAGTTCTGGAACAGAAACATTGATGGCCACTAGCCATATAATAAGACTAGTGAGAATGCCGTAGGTGGCAGTTCTTGCTTTCAGTGAAAATGCAACATGAACAATAGCAAGATACCTATCAATACTCATGAACATGATAAAAAAGATTCCACTGAAAAATCCAATCTGGAAGATCCAAGAGCTTACTTTACACAAAGTATCTCCAAATATCCATTTATCAGCCATGAAGTAAGACCAAAAAGGAAGACCAAGAACAAAAAGCAAATCAGATATGGCAAGATTGAGTACATAAATATCTGTCATGCTTCTCAGCCTCTTGTATTTCAATAATACCAAGACAACCAAAGTATTGCCGGTCAAACCAAGCAAGAAAACCAGTGAATAAAGAGTGGGAAGGAACAATGATCCAAAACCCCTTACTCCATCTTTGATGCATGGTTCATATTCATAACCATACTCATCGGTGGTTAAAGAGTATTCTATGGTGATGCTGGCTGATTCACTGGTAGACATCATTTTTTTTTGGAAACCTAAACAAAAGGATTAAGGAGTGAATAGAGGAAATAATAGCTTTCTATTCAGAGGAACTAAGGTTGCTATCCTACGCATGCTTACTCTGGAAGGCCCACTAAATTTGGTGGTATTGCTTCAGAATAATCATACATAAGACTAGACTGCCAGTATTATAATTTCAAAAAAAAAAAAAAAAAAGGATTTGGAAGATATGAATTTCAGAACCAAAACAGAAACTTCATACTGAACAACATAATTATAGTGCCACCAAAAATTCTATTACAAGTATTACTCATTTTAATCAATCAATCAATCAAATGCCAGGACATTTATGCCTTCAGCACTGATAAAGAATAACAATTGCAGTTCAATTTTATTTTTATTGGTTCTGCGTGCCCCTTTCATCTCACTGTTCCCCTTACTTTCCCTTTTCTTTTCATTGCCTATATATCAATGTTGTTTTGCATTATTATAAATCTTACTCATAGGGATACTCTTCACTTCACTAAAATTTAGAGAAAAATCCATTAAACATGATGATATTTAATGGACACCAACTCACTTGGACGACACCAGTTTAGGAAAGGCTACATTAAATTATGTATCTCTTATACAGCACCATAAATCATATTGATAATTCTTACAGAGGAAAAAATAACGAGAACTAATCCAACTCTTTGTAATCAGTGGATTTATTTCTAAGAGGTATAGTATCACTTCATAAACAAAAGCTTTATATCAACACTAAAAATTGTCTAGTTTTTTCATCTTACCTACAGAAGCTCAATTTGGATTGGTGAAATAGGTGGTTGAGAGTCCTTGGATGGATTGGTTGGAGATTCCTGTCACTACCAACTATCTATCACCTGTGTTAAGAGCCTCCCTGCAATTAATTGTAGCAACAATTGTAATCACAGTGCAAGAAGATCTTATCTCAAAGAAATGAATATATATGTTTAATTGATTTGCATATGCCTGACCACTTTATTCTTTTATGAAATTAAAATTTCACATATAATTCATTGTTTTCAATCCCATATATTTTATAGCTCTAGTAGTTGAGCTTAAGTAGATTTTCTTTTGAATAAGCATAGATATGATTAGTTTGTGTATGTTGTAGCACTGTAAAATAAACATCAATTTGGGATGTTTGTCCCAGTCCCAAAATATCTCTTAAATGATGCACAATTAGTACTTAGTAAGTTTAATTCAGCTCACAAAGCTTTCCATAGACAGTTATAGATTTGTGCTATAAGTCTCTTCATTTTTTGCAAAACAATATGAAAGGTTTTTATTGTTCTTTCTCCCTCCCTCCCTCATCTATTTATCTTATCTTATCTTCTAATCTAATCTATTTTAAATTATCATATTTAGTGATTTACAGGAATTAAGTAATTTTTCCATTTTTCAAATCATTAAGCACAATAAATAAGAGATTCATTGTTTTAAAAAATGTTTAGTAGAGTTGGGCACAAGTTATGTTTCACATTTTTTATTTTTTGTTCTTGGTAAAGAGTAAAAAAAAAAAAACAAATTATGTGAATTTCTCTAGAAAGAAGAGAAATTCTCCAACAATGCCCTAAGGACAGGATTTCATTAGTATCACAGTGGAAGAACAGTCTTCAAGAGGAGATTTTATTTTGGGAATGTATTGGGAATATAACATAATCATGAACATGAGAACCCAGATCACCATACAAATATCCAATGCTAATTTATAAATACTATTCAATGACTATGTAACTAAGTAAATGCTAGAATATCATATATCCTCCACTGTAAATTCTTCAAAAGCCTTTTGAAAACTAAATTCTGTAATTAAAAATGTAATTAAAAAAATATAAACAATTTTCTGTGCCTGATGCTACACCTAATACATATATTTACCTGTTCACGAAGATAAGAAGTGTCTTGCATAAAGGTGATGTACCATCTGCCTAAGGAAGTGGTTTAAATCAAGTGAGATAGACTGCACAAAAGTTAACTGAAAATAAAAAAATTCATTGAAGTACACATTACCTTTCTCTAGATGAATGGCAAAGCCTCGCTAACGCCCTCTTGTGAATAATATCATGCTAATACTACACTTTTATATTTTTCTATAGTAGAAACATCATCTAGCTCTTAAGAAAATTACATTCTATTTATTTCAAAAAGTTTAATAGTTGTATGCATCATTGCCTTTTATTTTTCAAGTCCCTCTTCAGAGCTTTTCACATCTCTTCCACAATCAAAGATACTGTCAAGGCAGCCTCCCTCAGTAACCAAGAAAGAAACCACTCAACTCCATTTTTGCAAAATTAAAAGTACTTTTACTGGTCATGAGTAGATAGCAGCTAAGCAAAGCAAGATCAGAGGCAAAAGCACACGTAATCATAGATATCAATATGTGACCCAACTCCCTCCCCCTGGTAACCCCATCCCATAGTCCAATCTGCACATCTCTTAGGTGTCATGTGGGAGACATCTTCAAAAAGCATCATCAGATTGGTATGCCGGACAGTTGGCCTTGGCGGCAAATCCATTATCTGCATCATGCGCAGTAGATGATGAGAACAATTCCCTTTTTACAATCACTCCTGTACTGAATACTTCCCCACCCAAATACCATGCCCCCCTCCCCATTTCAATGGCAGCCAAAAGCAAGTAGCGAAGCAGAGGCTGACATCCAGCCCTCTGTCAGGAAAGGAAGTCATCCCTGCAGGAAAAACAAACACACCAAAAGAAAAACAGGAACAAGACAATTTAGAAATGTACAAGTCAATTTGGGTCAGGGCTTATTGGGGTAGGCAGAGTAGAATTTACGCAAAAGTCTAGGAGCCCTAACATGGAACTTATCGACCCATTCAGCTTGGGAGGGGGAAAATATTTCCAGGAGACTAGATATTGAATCCGATTTCTACGTTTCCTGGAGTCCAAAATTTCCTTAATCTCAAAATATTGCTCTCCTTCAATGAGAAGAGGGGCAGGTGGGGTAGGTAGGGGTGCCCGGAAAGAGGAAGTGTGTTCCGGTTTCAAAAGGTTTACATGAAACACCAGGTAAATACGGTTAAGATGCTTTGGTAGTTCCAATCGCACAGAAACAGGATTAATGATCTTCACAATAGGAAACGGACCCACGTATTTAGGCCCCAGTTTCTTTGACTTTTGGGTGGTTTGGAGAAACTTGGTAGACAAAAACACTCGATCTCCAATTTTGTACTCCCTCTGTTTCACCCTCTTCATGTCGGCCTGTTTCTTGTGTGCCCGATGAGCAGCTTCCAATGTTTTGCGGGTCATGGGCCAGATTTGTTGGAGTTGGTCACTCCATTCGGAGAGCGACAAAACTTGTGGTTTTTCTCAGGGTAATCTGGAATAGGTACAAAATCCTGGCCAAACACTATTCGAAAAGAGGTGAAACTGATGCGGCTGCGTACAGCGTTGTTGTAGGCCACTTCAGCATGTGGTAACAACTCAGTCCAATTATCCTGCTGATAATTAATAAAACACTGAAAGTACTGTTCCAAAACAGAATTAATCTGTTCACAAGCCCCGTTAGTCTGAGGATGGTGGGCGGAGCTTAGCCCCTGGACGGAGCCAATCAACTTCAAAAACTCCTTCCAGAAGAGGGAGGTGAACTGGACCCCCCTATCCAAAATTACGCATTCTGGTATGCCACGTAGATGGTATACATGTGTAATAAATAATTTAGCCAATGATTTAGCTGACGGGATCTTTGAACAAGGCACAAAGTGAACTTGTTTAGAAAATAGGTCTGTGATGACCCAAATCACGGTATTTCCTTGACTTTCTGGTAATTCAACAATGAAATCCATTGATATCTCCTTCCACGGGGCTTCAGGACGGGCCACACCTTGGAGCAGGTCCTGGGGTTTTCCTGGTGGGCGCTTCGCGGCAGCACATATGGGGCAACTGGCCACATAGGACTCAATGTCTTTTTTCAATGAAGGCCACCAAAATTGTCTTTTAATGAGATGCAGAGTCTTTACAAAACCAAAATGGCCTGCCATTCATGAATCATGGGCCCGCTGTAGAACAAAAATTTTCATGCTCACAGGAACATACAATTTAGCCTCTATCCAAGCTAGA
The DNA here is from genome assembly GCF_009769535.1 of Thamnophis elegans. Taxonomy (NCBI): domain Eukaryota; kingdom Metazoa; phylum Chordata; class Lepidosauria; order Squamata; family Natricidae; genus Thamnophis; species Thamnophis elegans. Next base: position 60,765,246 of record NC_045558.1, on the reverse strand, counting down.
CCATCTTTCATGGTACATTCATTTGAATGTTCTTTAAACCAGTGATTAGACTCAAGGCTTTCCTTGAGTTTGCAGATGACATCTGTTGTGACCTCAAAATTAAAAGAGTTGCTTTGGCTTCTGGTAACCATCGGGGCAGCAAGACTCTTTGCTGGGATGACTGGGTGAACCATGCTTAGCTTTGAGCGGTTGTATTGTGGGAGTCTGGATACAGCATCAGCCATAAAGTTCTTCCCTCCTGGGCTGTACTTCAGGGTGAAATTGAACCGGTTGAAATGTTACGCCCACCGCATTTGTTTAGGAGATAGCTTTCAAAGGGTCTTCAACGCCTCTAAATTTTTGTGATCAGTCCATACTTCAAAAGGGTGTTTAGCCCCCTCAAGGAAATGTCGCCAGGTCATCAAAGCCCACCTGACAGCAAAAGCCTCCTTTTCCCATATAGCCCATCATCTCTCTGTCTCTGTTAGTTTTCGAGAGGTATAAGTGCAAGACTGCAGGTTCCCATCAGTGTTCGTTTGCAGTAACACTGCTCCCACTGTCACATCACTAGCGTCAGCTTGGACGATAAATGGTGAATCCATGTCTGGGTGTTTTAAAATGGGTTCAGCTGCAAAGAGTCACTTCAGTTTTTCGAACGCGGCTTGACATTACATAGTCCAATTCAATGGCTTCCCTGGTCTGGGTTTGGCCTCCCCTTTTGACTTTAGGAGATATAATTGGCAGAGCAATGCTTGCGAACAAGGGAATAAATTGACGATAAAAATTTGCAAATCCCAAAAAACTTTGTAATTGTTTGAGGGTGCGGGGGGGCGCCCATTCAGTGACAGCCTGGACCTTTGCTGGGTCCATCTCGATGCCATTGTAGGAGATGCGATAACCAAGGTAATCAATTTTTCCCTGATGAAATTCACATTTAGATAGTTTGGCATATAATTCTGCAGCCAAGAGTTTCTTGAGTACTGAACACACCAATTTCACATGTTCTTCATGTGTTTCCATGTAAATAAGGATGTCATCAAAATAGACCATCATGCCCTTGTACAGGTGATCATGCAAACTTCATTTATTAGTTGCATGAAAACTGCTGATGCCCCCTGTAGGCCAAATGGGAGTACTCAGAATTGGAAGCAACCAAGTGGGCAGTTGAAAGCAGTTTTCCATTCATTTCCCTCTTTAATTCTGACTCTGTAATAGGCTTCTCTTAGGTCAGATTTCGTGAAAATCTTTCCTTTACCCAATATGGCCAACATAGCCTTCATCGGAGAGAGGAGGTATACATTCTGAATACACACAGCATTAAGGTTTTTGCAATTAACACAGAGATGAAAGGAGCCATCTTTCTTTTCTCTAAACAACACTGGAGCAGCCACTTGGGGCCTAGCAGGTTCAATAAACCCCTTTGCAAATTTTTGTCAATAAACTTCCGTAATTCATTCATTTCACCGGGGGGGGTGGGTGGGTGTCGTCGAATAGATTTGGGATTTTGGAAGTTTTACTCCCGGGAGGATATCAATGCTGCAATCTATGGTACGGTGAGAGGGTAATTTATCAGAGGGTTTTTCACTGAAAACATGTCTTAGGTCCCAATATTCTTTTGGGATTTTCTCCTCCCCCTCAATTTTCTCTTCCCATATGGCTGCTAGGTTAGATTCAGCGTTAGCAAGTTTGGGAGCCCCCCCCCTCTCCCCCTGTGTATTAGTTCGGATTCATAACCACCCTTTCCTCCAATTGATGTGTGGGTTTCATTTACGTAACCAGGGTAAGCCCAATATAAGAGGCCGGTCCATTCCTGCTGCGACAATAAAACTTATTGTCTCTTGGTGAGTTCCCATCCACATGTCTATTGGTTCAGTTACAAAATGGGCAGGGCTCCCTCCAGCTACTGAGCCGTCCAGCTGGCAAAAAGCAATTGGGACTTTTATAGTTCTCAGTTTCAGGCCCAATTTTTCCACCACTTCAGGGCTAACAATGCAACGTGTGCAACCCAAATCTAAAAGTGCCAGCATTTTTTCTTGCGCTCCAGTAGTGGGCACTTTAAGTTCTACTGGGATAATCATGGGGCCTGATTGGGAACTTACCTGATGTTCATCGTCAGATTCGGTTTCACTTTCCTCCGATGAGGAGGTTGGTTCCCCTTCCCCTGGAACAGGGCAGAACTGCGCAGTAGGCTCCACCCCTTTCATGGTGGTCTCCCTTCTCTTCCCAGGCTGTTTATCTGGCTTTCTCTCCCCCCCCCCCGGCATAAGGTTTTGGGCCCATCTTGGTGCGGCAGTTTGCTGCTCAGTGCCCCTCCTTCCCACAACGGAAACAGATGGTCGGCCAGGGCTTGCTTATAGACCCACTTTTCTCTCCTTTTGGAGCTCCTGGGGGGGGGGGGTTGGGAGGGGTAGCCTTCTCTTTCTCACTGTCTTCACGGTACTTGTCTTGGGCTAAATCAATTTCCACATCCGCTGCCAATTCATACCAGGGCTGCGATTTATGGGGGAGGCTGTTTACACAGTTCTGGTATATATCTTTGTTTAAACCATCCATAAACCCGTCCATCAAAGCCTCTTCAGACCAACCCCACATAAAAACAGACAATTCACAAAATTCTTGTATATATTCAGCAACTGGCCTATTCCCCTAGGTAAGGGTTTTAAATCTAGTTCTTGCTTTTCGCTCTGTGAGCGGATCATCAAAGTGTTTCCTCAGGGCGGCCATAAATCTATTATAGTCTCTCAGTAGAGGGGAGTCAGCATTATGCAGGGCAACCATCCAAGCAGCAGCTTTATTTTCTAATGCTATCGTAACCATTCCTACCTTGGCTTCTTCTGTTGGAAGATCTTCTCTGAACTGTTGCATGTAATTCCATACTTGAACCAGGAAAAACCCTAAATCTTTAGGTTCCCCACCAAATTTCACACCAAGTGGGGGAACTTTAGCCATCCGGAGTCTGCGGGGGGGGGGCTCCCCCTCTTGGGATGGCTCTGGCAGCTGCTGCTGCTGGGGTCGGGGCTGGGTCATCCTGATCAGTTCCACCGTCTGCCCCCCCTCCGGCTCCTCTCGGGCAGAACAGGCCCTCTGCAGTTCTCTCCTCTGTTTCTGGAAGATCCGCTTCTCTTTCAGGACCACTCTCACGGAAGTGTCGCCTCTCCCAAGCCTCTTCAAAGAGCTTCATAGCCTGGGACATCATAAGGTTCTCCTCATCTACCTCCTGCCAAACAGCTGCTGGTCACCTCTGTCTCCTTGTGGTAACTCCAGCTGGAGTTTCCTCGGGGTCATACTTCTGTCCCACTTCCAACGTCCATCTGGGGCAAATGGAACATTCTTCCAAGTGTAGTCCAGTCATTTGCTCCGTTTCCAAAGGGCACAAGGATGTAGCCGCTCCCATTTCATCCTCCTGGTTGCTGCCTGGGTGGGACATTCTTCAGGGGTTTGGGATTTTGTTGCACTCCCCTCAGAAGGTGTTAGCTTCTGGATGAGTGCGAAACTGAGATCTTGCTTAAATGTCAAGGCAGCCTCCCTCAGTAACCAAGAAAGAAACCACTCAACTCCATTTTTGCAGAATTAAGAGTACTTTTACTGGTCATGAGTAGATAGCAGCTAAGCAAAGCAAGATCAGAGGCAAAAGCGCACGTAATCATAGATATCAATATGTGATCCAACTCCCTCCCCCTGGTAACCCCATTCCATAGTCCAATCCGCACATCCCTCAGGAGTCATGTGGGAGACATCTTCAAAAAGCATCATCAGGTTGGTATGCCAGACAGTTGGCCTTGGCGGTAAATCCACTATCTGCAGCATGCGCAGTAGATGATGAGAACAATTCCCTTTTTACAATCACTCCTGTACTGAATACTTCCCCACCCAAATACTATGCCCCCTCCGCATTTCAATGGCAGCCGAAAGCAAGTAGCGAAGCAGAGGCTGACAGATACCCTGGTTCTGCATGATGTTTAAAATAGTAATTCATTTAGTTTTGCATTTCTATTTTTGGAATGCTTGAATAAAAATGCCCCAGAGCCTTTTACTCACTTTGCACGATCTGCAAAAGTGGTCAACCAGGAGAAGCAAAATTGCTCTACAAAGGGAACCCTGCACACAATGTCTGAGCAAAGCGGTGAGCAAGGAGAGGGAGAATGCTGGGGTGAAACTTCCACCACCACCCAGCCAGAAGCCAGCTCCTTCTGCCCCATTGATATCAAAGCCCACAACGCCCAGATGGTCAAACAAAGTGGGGAAGAAAGATAACTAGGATGGAAGAACCTGAGGAATCATCCTCATCTGGGACAGTCGACAACTGCACTGGAAACGTGAACTGGAAGCCCTGTCAGACCAGGAAGAACCGATCAAAGAACTGGGCAGAGATGTTTGCCTCAAGAGAAATGTTATGCAGTTTGTGATGGAGGCTCTTAAAAACCTCAGAACCAGTGGGGAATTAGATTGACACCAGAGAGAGGGCAAGGCAGCAGCAACAACCAATGAGGCTGAGGCAGCAGCAGCAGGCCAAGCAGACATGGCAGGGGGGTGGGGAAGCAGCCATCCAGGTAAAGCCATCCCATGCAGCACCAGATCTTGCAATCATTCCTGGCCAGCCCAGAGTACCACAACTGGAGAGGAGTGAAGTACAATGGTGATCCGCAGTAGCTGGGATTTTTCCTGGCACATGTCCTGACATACATGAAACAGTACGGGAGGGATTTCCAGACCCAGAGCGCTTGCATCCAAATCATCACCTTGGTCCTGGAAGGGGATGCTGCCTGCTTGATGGTGACCCTCCACAATGCAGACATCATAACTGTGAAACAGGAGCACCAACAGGTAGCTGAATACACTGAAGAGTTCTGAGACCTTGCCTGCAGAGTGGACTGACCAGAAGACATCCTAGTGAGCTGGTTCAAAGATGCCCTGAATGACGACCTCTACAATGCCTGCCTGGCTTGAGGGCCCCTAGATTGCCTGCATGACTGGTACACCCTGGCTGAAAAAGTGGATATCGACATGGCCAGAAACCAGTACCAAGGGGAAAGAGCTAGAAAGAGATCTCTACCCAAGGGGAAGCAAGAGCCATTCAAGCTGCAAACCCCCCTGGTGCTGAGATCATCTGCTTGCTTCAAATGTGGGAAGGGGAGGTCATGTAGTTGAGTGTTGTTCAAAAACTTCTGCCTGAAAGCCAGAATGCCTGTCTGGAGGAAAGCCCATGAAAACAACCCTTGAGGAAAAGACACTGAGAAGTGGAGAGGCCTCAGAGTTTCGCCCCCTCGCAAAATTGGGGGAAGGAACTCTGGCATCACCTGGGGAGGAATTGGACCCATCTGAGCTTGATCCTGAAGATGACCCGCTGGTAAGCGAACCAGTTGAGCCACTCACTCTGCCCCTAAGACTGTTCATGCCCAGTTGGGGAAAAGAGTGGAACTCTCCACTCTTTTGGACTCAGGGTGCACTTGGTGTTTGATTAGCCCAACCCTGCTGGGAAAACTGGGCATAAACTTGCGGAAGCTTTAAAGGAAGCTTGTGTCCTGCCAGTTAGGAGGGTCAGTCGGAGGGGGGAACTGAGCATTTTTGCCACAGAACCCCTGGACATGAGGACTCATGATGAGAGACTTGCTTTCATTGTGGCACCCTGAATGGAATGGCCGCTAATTCTAGGGATCATCTGGTTGAGGAAATTGGAACCCCAGAATGAACTGGAAGAAGAGGACTCTCAGATTTCAATGGGGAGTGACTGGACCCAATGGCCGAAGGGAGGAAATTGGGGAGATCCAAACAAAGAAACAGCAATGGCAGGAAAGGCCAGGGCATCCTCAGGGTGTACAAGGACCTAGCTGAGGTGTTCAGCAAAGAAGGCTTCAATGAGTTTCCCCACACTGCCCCACAGACTGTGCTATCAAGATTTTCCCAGGGGCTAAACTACCAAAACCAAAAATGTATAACATGTCGCCGAGGGAACTCAAGGAATTTAGAGCCTTCATAGATAAAAACCTGACAAGAGGTTTCATCAAACCCACATGACCAAAAAATGCTGCCCTAGGGCTATTCTGAAAGAAGAAAGATGGGTCTTTGCACCTTCCCCCCAAAAAACTGGACTTAAGGGAGCATTACTACCGAATCAGGGTTAAGGAAGAAAAACAGGTTTTAATACTCCTTTGGGGTGTTACCAGTTCAAAGTGCTCTCATTTGGATTACAAGGTGCCCCTGCACCTTGCAACTGATAAATAAGGTGCTCCATGAGTACCTGTGCAAAGGCATCCTGGTGTACTTAGATGACATTTTAATATACACTGAGACAAAAGCCGAGCACGTAAACTTTGTCCAAATGTCCTAAACAAACTCCATGCTGCAAATCTTTATGCAAAACTTTCCAAATGTGAATTCCATAAAGATAGAATTGAAGACATGGGATATAGGATTTCCCATGAGGGTGTGGAAATGGATCCAGGGAAAGTGCAAGCAGTGATCGATTGGGCTCTCCCCCCACAAACAACTACAAAGCTTCCTAGGGTTTGCAAATTTTTACTGGCAATTTATCCCAGCATTTGCACAAATTGTGCTCCCAATCACTAACCTACTGAAAACTGGGGGGGGGGGGGCTGAAACCAAAACCGAAGCAGCCCATAAACTGGATCATGGAATGCCAGGCAGAATTTGATAGACTGAAACAATTGTTCTCAGCTGAACCAGTCCTAAAACACCCAGATCCAAAACAGCCATTCATCATACAGGCAGATGTCAGTGATGTAGCAGTAGGATGGCTATCCTACTCCAAAAAAATGAGCAGAACCAACTGCAGCCCTTTGCATACATGTCTAAAAAATTAACTGACACTGAACAGTGTTCTCTCCTTACTTAGAGACATTTCCTAGAGGGGAATAAAATCCCTTTCAACATCTGGACTTATCATAAAAACCCATAGGCCCTAAAAACCCCATGGAAACTCTCCCCAAAACAAATTTGCTGGGCTCAACATGTCAAACATTTCAATTTCAACTTAAAACACTTCTCTGGGGCCTGGGGAACTTTTTAGCAGATGCACTATCCAGACAGCTGGGAAATACTGGGAAACCTGAAGTGATCAATGCCTTGCTCCCAGCCTCTCAACTGGCAACCAAAGTGATGACCAGGGTGCAAGCTAAACAATAACCACTAACAGACAATGCTACCACTCAGGCGTTTAAAAAAGTCCTACAAACCAATGATGGTTCCTAGCTCATAAAAACACTTGTTTAATTAAAGCTGACTTAACTTGGGTAGGATGAAAATTATACATCCCAGCTAGTCAGAAAATTCCTCTCATGCAAACATGCTATGACTCCAAATGTGAAAACCCTACACCTTATCAAAAGGCAATTCTGGTGGCCATCTCTTAAAAAAGACATTGAAAGCTATGTTGCCAGTTGTCCTATCTCTGCAGCAGCAAAGAGGAAAAAACGGAAAACCCTCCGTCTTTTACAGACAGAGGCTGAGCCTTCAGCACCCTGGAGAGAGATCTCTATGGTTTCTCTGTGGGAATGGGGAAACGTCCAATGATTGGGTCATTCTCACATCCATCTGTCCTAAGACTGGGTTAATTTCGAAGCCATGCCTCTCTGTTTTCCGTGCATGGCTCCACTTTCAACTCAGTCTAGCCCAAGTGAGACTTACTTTTTGTGGCTCCCAGATTGGATTTGAGAACAAATTTCCTGGACTCTTCCCTTTCCCTCCTTTCCTCTCCTGGCCTTCCTGTTACTGGCTGTTTAGTAGCCATAGGATTGGGGGTTGAAGGCACCAGCGGGTGCTAAGCGTTGGATCTGGGTCATAACAGACCTTTTCTCCAAACAGGCCCACTTTTTTCTCTGCCAAAACATCCCCACTGCTCAAGTGCTTGTCAAACTGTTTCTGCAGCATATCTATTGACTACATGGGCCCCCATAAAGGATAATATTTGATTGGGGGGGGGGGGTCGAATTCACTTCAAAGTTCTAGAATGCTTTTTTGGACCTTCTTGGAACCAGACAGGGCCTAAGTTTTAGTCATCATCCTCACACTATTGGATTGATAGAGAGATTGAATTTGCTTCTGGAACAATATTTAAGATGCTTTATTAACTATTAACAGGATAACTGGATTGACCTCCTGCCTTTTGCAGAAGTTGCCTATAATAACTGTGCACTCTAGCACTCAATGGGATGAACACAATGGGTTCATCCCATTTCGAGTTGCCATTGACCAGGACTTCATCCCAATGCCAGAATTACCAGTAGAGAAACCAATCACACCCTCACTTAAGGAGTGTATACAACAACTACAAAACACCTGGCCAGTAGTGAGACTAGCCCCTGAATGAGGCTAGAGCTATTTTTAAAGCCCAAGCTGACAAAAGGACAGAATCAAACCCATTTAAAATAGGTGATAAGGTTTACCTGTCCATAAAATTCCTACAATCCTTACAACCCTCAAAGAAATTGGGACCCAAATTCATAGGGCCTTTCCCAATCATTAGAATAATCAACCCAGTAATGGTAGAATTACTGCTCCCCAACACACTTAGGTTCACCCAGATTTTCACTGCATCCTATTGAAACCTGAAATTACATCCCCTTTAAGGTTACAAGAAAGCACACCTCTAGCCCCTATTATGGTGGAAGGGGAACAACACTTTGAAATAAAAGAGATCCTTGACTCCCATACTCACAGGAGTTCAACTCAATACCTAGTCTCCTGGAGTCTGCATACCAAATGTTTGCCCACAACCCTCCCCCCAGTTACCCCAACCCAAGGTCCAATTTCCAGCTCTCAAAGGTGTTATGTAAGATGCATCTTCAAATGGCCTCATTCAGTTGGTATGCAGAAACAGTTGACCTTGTGCAAACTGAATGAGGCTGTTCGAAGATTCACCCCACAATACTTTTGGGAGCTGGAGATTGGATATTGGGTTGGGCTAACTGGGGGGGAGGGTTTTGGATAAACATTTGATAGGTACCAGTTCATGCTTTTTTGCTTCAGATCTTGCTTAATGTCAGACTTGCCTCACTCAAAATCCAAGAAAGAACAACCTCAACTCCATTTGTTCAGAGAAAGATACTTTTATTGGACATGAAATGAAAACAGCAAAAGTGAAGCAAGATCTGAAGCAAAAAAGTGTGAACTGGTACCTATCAAATGTTTGCCCACAACCCTCCCCCCAGTTACCCCAACCCAATGTCCAATTTCCAGCTCTCAAAGGTGTTATGTAAGATGCATCTTCAAATGGCCTCATTCAGTTGGTATGCAGAAACAGTTGACCTTGTGCAAACCCAAACACGAGCCATCAGCATGCGCAGAAGATGGTGAAAACAAAACTCCCTAAGCGATAACTCCACCAGCACCTATTCCTCCCAAATACCATGAGCCATGGTATTTCTATGGCAGCTGATAGCAAGCAAGCAAAGTAGAGGCACATTTACCCCTCACAAAATTAGTGGGTAGCTAAGAAACATGTTAGGGCCCCTGCATTGCTGAAAAAGTTTCACTCGAAGTATCCTAACAAACTGAACTAACTCTCTATGATGTCTATCTTTCTGTTCTCTCTTACAGGTAATCATCTCATTTTTAAAAGGGGGGAAGCATGTGGCTTGGCTCATTCAACATCAAATTGAGAGGAGGAGCTTCTAACCACTTTATCCTAACAGAATTGCCTGGGGTGAACTCAGACCCTGTTTTCCTTTTGTTTTGCAATGACTCCCTTTAAATAAAAGGTTCCTTTTGAAATGCTGCTGTCTCAAGAGTCCATAAGTTCTTGATTGGGGAATAGAGGCAGGACCTTACATGTGGCCTCGAAACAAAATGGGTCATAAACAATACTTATAAATAAATGTGCCACAAAGCACCAATGTTCCCAGTCACATATTTTCCAATAATGCTATCAAATATTCCATAGATTCCATCAATGTCATTAGGAAAAATATGGTGAACGGCTGCTGCCTAGAGCTTTGTGTATGAGACATGTTACACAATGGTGGGCTGTAAATTTTTTAACAACTGGTTCTCTATGGGCATGGCTGAGTGGTCATGTAACTTGGGGGCATGGCCAGCTCGATGTCACGTCAAGGGATGCTTCACCTTGGCCACCCTCTCATGACCATGGGAATGCTGCAATGTGGGAAATTATCCCATAATTGGCTGGGTGAAATTAGCTGGGATCAATAGGATAGGATAGAATATCTGGATCAATATCTATCTGGATCAAAGGTCCCAGTGAACATTTGCCAAAAGCCATATGGAGAAAACAGTCCTGGGAAAGCTTTTAGATAAGGAAGCCGAATTCATTTCGGGTGTCTATACACGGATACACACAGAGATGAGAGGCCTCTATTATCTGAGATATAAACACACAGAATTAGCCTTGCATCCTTTTGCCGCCTCGTGTAACAAATCAAGTCATTTCCATATGCCTAATGTAGCTCTCTGTGATTTACAATTCTAAGACCGTTTGTTCCTCCTTCCTGCTCTCCTTATCAGGATGTGATTTACAATTCCATACTTCCTCTTATCAAAGAGTACCTTTTGTCCCTCCTCCCTGCCCTTTCTGCCAGAATGTGTATCAAGAAGTGATTTGTAACATACTGTGAGATGCTTTGTTTGTATTAAACTGCTGACTAGCTTTCTTTGAACTTTCCTAATAAAAAGTGTTCTGGTTTAGCCAGAAGACGCCATTTTCACCCAGTCTGCAGAGTGTGCGTGTGTGTCTCATTGCCAAAGCAGCCTAGGAATCAGAATTCGTGATTTGGACCACCGGATTGTGAGAATGCTTGTATCATCAATGCAAGCCCACTCTCACAAGTGGTGACCTCCGACGTGATCCATTTCACAACGCCAGGAATCAGTCGAGGTGCGACGCAGGGAGGCCCGGACAGGTCGGACGGACTTTCAGCGTGCCCAATATTCCCATCTCTTACCCAGCGCACCTTACGTAAGTATGGGAAAAGATTTGTCTAAAGGGCGGGCGGCCCGTCTTAAGGAAACAGGACCCCTGTCCAGAGAGCAGAAGGCTCACCTTAAGGAGATTGGACAGATAATTGGAGCTCACAAAATTATATTAAAAGATAATACTGAAATTCCCACAAAAAAAGAGGTTAGAGAATTAATGAGGTACATTTGGCAATACTGTCCGTGTTACCCAACATTTGGATCTCTTAATATAGACACATGGGAGAAAATAGGCTCCTATTTACACGAGGAGCCTAGAGCACCGACAACCATATTAATCAGCTGTAAAGCTGTTTTAACTGCTCTTTGTCTTCATCACGGAGACACATTCACGCTTTCCAAAAAGCAGGCAGATGAATTAACATCTCTAAAACCCACTGCCCCTCCCAAGTATGAGGAAATAACAACAAAGGCTGTAGGGGAAGAGAAAAGGGAAAGCAAAGAGGAGATTTTAAAGCAAACTCCTCAAGAAGAAATTGTAGATGTTTTATTGCCAAATGAATGGTACTCAGCAGCAAAAATACTTTCCACTTGGCAGATCATCACGGAATGTTTAAAAACTCATGAACAAGCCGTGATGGGGGGACCAGACACCCCCCCGCTATATTTGAAAACCTCTTTGCTAAATTCACACTCTCACTCTGAATCCAAGGCTTTCTTTTTCCTTGTATGTATGCCTTTGAAGCTTCTCAACGTTACGCTTCTGTCTGTTTCATGGTCGGGAGATTAATTTTGGGGCATTCGGCCAGCCCCACACAAAAGGCTGTCTTTTATTTTCCTTCTCATTTCAATCTCTTGGCAAGTGAATCTGCCTGGCTCTTCCTATTTCTTCTGGTGATTCCGGCTACCTCTATTATTTCATGTCTCAAGGAGTTCTCGCTACTCCCTCTCTTACTGACTCTTCTGATTTCTCTTCTGATTGCTTTAAGCACATTCTTCTGCCTGAGCACCTGAAACTTTTTCACAGATGTTTCATTTCTCAGAAACCTGCACTTTTTGCAGCTCTAATTACAAAAGCCCGTGTCAGATCTGAATTGGAATGGAGAAAAAATGTTTTTGTGCATGCATGAATGTGTGCCTAAGTTTTTGTGCACCCTCAAGGTAATTGTAGATAAGATGTTTTCAATCCAAAAGACAGGGATTTTAAAGTGTTCAATTTTGTAACAAATTTGCTGACTTTCTGGCCACCATCAGATGAAAATTGTTGCAGTTGTAATAGTTGTTTTTTAAAAGAAAAGTACAGCTCGAGCCCCACTCAGATGCAAATGATGTGTTAATAAAATTTCTATATATCTTGCTCTTTAAAAATATGCCAGCGCTGCTGGGAGATCAAGATAGAAACGGAACATTCCAGGTTCTGTGATTAAGGCACGTATCCGACCGGTTATTTTAAAACTGCATGTTAATTTGTGGGGGAGAGATTTGTTGTCTCAGTTTGGGGCAACCCTAACTTTGGAGTAAAGTAGAGAAAGAGTGATAAAAGAGTGAGAGAGAGGTAGAGAGAAAAAAGGAAGTGAATAGAGGAAAAGAGAAAGAGGAGGATTGAATTGAATTGATGTTTGAAGTTTGTAAATGGGCTTTTGGCTTGAAACTGTGAGGGTGAGAAGATTAGTTAGGATTTAAACTGCTCTCTGAAATTCCTCGCTGTTTGAAGAATGCATGACTAAGGATTTTGCATGTGAAATTAATTTACACAAGCAGTTTGATTGCAGTGTTAATATATGTTAAATGGTAAAAGTTGGTATGCACGTACTTTGATTTCTTTCATATAAAGAAACAGTAAGTTGCAAAAGTTGTTTAATGGGATGTGTGTATGCTTTTGTGATATCATTTCCAAATTTGTTGAGAGAAAGCATGTTTTAAAGAGCAGGATAGCCGTTTGTAGAATTGTTCAGCCCTGGGCTAACTTAAAGTGATTGCGTGCGTGAGTTCCACCCCCCCCTTCCCCCCTGAGTCATTCCTTGGAGGGAAACAGGAGAAGGGGGGGAGAGAGAAGCTTGTTGAGAGAAAGCAGAGTGAGAACAAAGGAGAGTTTGTGAGAGGTTAGCCCAGCCATTCCCCCCCCTTTTTTTTCCCTGAGCCTTTCCTTGGAGGGAAACAGGAGAAGGGGGGAGACAGAGAAGCGTGTGTGAGTGACTGCTTTCAGACCTAGAGGGAGAGAGACAGTAAGAAAATAGAGCTCATTGGCTTACGTATAGCTTTTTGAACTGATGGTAATGAATGTTTTGTATTAAGAATAAATGAAATGGACCCTTTAATGAAACTAACATTAAAAAACAATGACCCAATTTGGATTGAACAGTGGCCCCTCCCCATTGTCAAGTTAGAAGCCTTAAAAGAAATTGTGCAACAGTTGTTATTAGATAAAAAAAATAGAATTGTCAAATAGCCCTTATAATACTCCTGTATTTTTAATTAAGAAAAAATCAGGGAAGTGGAGAATGCTTCAAGATTTAAGAAAGATAAATGAAGTAATTTGTCCCATGGGGCCCCTGCAGTGCGGGTTACCCAACCCTAACATAATTCCTCAAAATTATGCTTTAACAGTTATTGATTTAAAAGATGCCTTCTTTTCAATACCTTTACATAAAAAGGACAGAGTATTATTTGCATTTACAATTCCTGTACTAAATTATAGTGAGCCAACAGTAAGGTATCAGTGGAAAGTTTTACCCCAGGGAATGCTAAATAGCCCAACGCTTTGTCAATATTACATTAATAAAATTTTAAAACATTTTAGAGCCAAGTATAAAGGTATCCTATTCTACCACTACATGGATGATATCTTGCTAGCAATAGAAAAAGATGCACAAAGTGCATATCCACAGATTTTAACAGAGATCATACAAGGATTTAATGATAAAGGATTTAAAATTGCTTCAGAAAAAATTCAAACTATGCCACCATATTTATATTTGGGACATAGAATCATGACTTCTCACGCCTCACCAGTAATTCCAAAACTACCTGAGATGGATAAATGTAATTTGGTGCAGTTACAACAATATTTGGGTTCAATTAACTGGGCACGTCCCTACATGGGATTAACTACGAGTCAGTTACAACCTTTATTTGCATTGCTGGCAGGAGGAAAAGAGCCTGCTGCTATACTAACCATAGGGGACAAAGAAAAAGAGTGTATTCAGGTGATTGAGGCAGCCTTAACAAAAACCTGGGTAGACAGGATGATTTCACACGTTCCTATCTCAGCTGCTATTTTCAATACCAAAAACTTGCCCACAGGGTGTTTGCTGCAAATACAACAGAACAAAGTGTTAGTGATTGAATGGATACACTTAGCAAACAGCCCGGGGAGAACAGTTTCAACAAAACCTCTATTGTTATCCCAGATAATTATAAAGCTAAGAGAGAGAGCTCGAGCTACACTGGGAACGGATCCAGAAACTTTTTACGTTCCTTACCCACTACCTTGGTGGGAAAAATACTTTCAAATATCAGATGCACTTCAATTGGCCTTAAGTGACTATTTAGGGACAATTAAATACCACTATCCCACAGATTATAGGTTTTTGTTACTGAATCTACAACATTTACAATTGACTTCCTTACAAAGTAAACTGCCAATTAAAAATGCAGTCACAGTTTTTGCTGACGGAACTAAGAACAGGGGTGCATGTGTGTATCAAATCTCAGGACAATGGGTGATTTACCACACGCACCCTCAGAGTTCAGCACAGCGTTCTGAGTTGGCTGCATCCATATTAGCATTTGAGAAATTAAAAGACCAAACATTCAATTTAATTGTGGATTCATTGTATGTTTACCAAGTGATTAATAACTTGTTTGATGCATATCTTTCACCAGCCCTAGATAAGCAATTGTTAGATATGTTTTTACAGTTACAGCAATTAATTGTTGATAGAAAATTTCAATATTTTGTGGCTCATATTAGGAGTCACCAGTCACTCCCTGGAATGCTAACAGAGGGAAATGATTATGCGGACAAAGCCGCTAGAGAAAGTTTTATTGGATTTGCAACTCCATGGGAAAGCCATGAGTATTTTCATCAAAATGCAAAAGCCTTAGTGAAGATGTTTGGAATTTCAAAAACTGAGGCTGTAGCGATCATCCAACAGTGCTCAACCTGTAGCAGGCAAGGTAACGCAATTCCTATGGGAGTTAACCCCCGAGGAATTAAACGATGTGAGATATGGCAAATGGATATCACACAATATTCTTCTTTTACACCCTGGAAACATATTCATGTCATAGTGGATACCTTTTCAGGTTTTATTTTTGCAAGCCCACAGCGGGGGGAGACAACCAAACAAGTGATCAACCATTGTATGCGCTCTTTTTCAGTCTTAGGAAGCCCCCTGGAAATTAAAACAGATAATGGACCCGCATACAGTAGCGCTGCATTCGCTACCTTTTGTGATCAATGGAAAATTGTCCATAAATTTGGCATCCCATACAATTCCCAAGGACAAGGAATTGTGGAAAGAGCAAATTTAACACTAAAAATGATGCTTGATAAACAGCAAGGCCCCTTTAAGATAGGGTTGCCTGAAATCCAAAACCGTTTAAGCAAAGCCTTATACACACAGAATTTTTTAAATCTTACAGGCTCACCCATAGCTTCCACAGCTGGGGAAAGACATTTTCAGAATAGCGTAGTTTCTCCCCGCCCTCTTGTTTATTACAGACAATTGCCAGACCCTCAGTGGAAGGGCCCCGTGGAGCTCGTTACTTGGGGACGTGGATACGCTGCTGTGCAACTCCCGGACAGAGTGTTGTGGGTTCCTGGAAGATGCATACGACCGTTTCATGAGAGACCAGTGAAGACAGATGATAACAAGGATCCCGAAGCAAGCCTATCCCTTTTGTTTCAAGCAACAGACGACTAAAATTCCTATTGCGACCAATGTGCTGGTTCTGCCCGTGTCCCTGCGAAGCCTGTTGCTGCTCCCACTGTTATTCCTGTGAGCTGTGCATTGACTGCAGGATCCCGTGTGACATTGTGATAATTGAACAATATCTTCAAGAATATTTTAACTACACCGATCCCTCCCGTATCACTACTGAACTTCGTATTACACCCACAGTACAACAAGCTCTTGATAATCCTTTTTCTAACGATTATCACGTAAGATCTATTGACCCCTCTTTTGATATCTAGTACTCAAGATGAAAATCCGTCCGGAACAGGTCGTTGGCCGGTCATATGTTCCCAGAGTACGTCAGCCCCGATGCCCATTTTTCAGAGGACCTTCGCCTGGACAGGAAATGGGATTTTGGGATTTTTGGGCTCTTCCGATGTCTTGTAAGCATTTTCTGTTACACCTTTTACTAATGATGTTGGGAATGGGAATTGTGCTTTTAATCATATGGGGGGCATGTGAATATGAACGCAACAATAAGAAGGGAATAGTGGAGGATATTCAAGAAATTCCTTTCACACACAACCACTCAAAAAGAGTGATCATTCCATACTCCAATGGGGAAAACTGCAATTCTCAAGGGATATGCATCTACCCTCACAATACATACGGAGAAGCCAATACACAAGTTACCTTAACTTGTTATTTGGAAAATTCAAAAGCACCGTGTTTAATTACATGGCAATTTTTGCCTGCAAAATACAAAAAGGCAATCCAAAATGTGAGAGGTATTTCACACCCGAAAGAGAACGGCTGTTTATCACACATTAAAGTAAAAATTACAGAGAATTCTATAGGTTGGTATCGATGCACACAATACCAAAAAGGGCTACCTAATAAAATGATAAAAACAGAAGTAACCTCAAGAGCAAGTATAAAATTTCCCCCAGTTAGTGAATGGTTCTTAACACTATTGAGTTATCAACAAGAGATAGGAGGAGACAACTCTCGCCACCTTACAAAAAGAGAGATAAAAGAGGACATTTGCACAGCCTGTTTACAAAAAACCAAACAAGGCAAAACAATTTCCATGACCTTAATATATTATACTATGAAACCTGAATGCAATGGAACTTTAATACCACCATGCACACATAATAATACACAATACAATCAGTGCTATACACCAAATGGAATACAGTGTTATGAACCGAAAGCGGTAGGACCTATAACAAGTAGCATCTATGTTTATGGCTATAAAGGAGGATCAACTAATTTAAAACATCAATTTCTTACAGCACAAAGATTATCAGGATACATAGCCCATAATGTTTCAAAGGGAATGGCACCCATTACTGTTTGTTTTGATACATGTTTAGCAATTGCTATAGGGCAAGGAACAGGATCCGCAGGGGTAACCTGTGGAGGACAGTCGTGGGAACAATCATATATCCAAAACCATAGATATTTATTCACTCGCTCGACACTCTCAGCACATGGAGGCTATACCCAACCAAGTGTATATTGGTATACAAGTGGCTATGGACCTAACAATTTTGATCTTTCTATTACTCCAGTCACTACTGATTGCCAATCCCATCACTGCACACCACTCTGCCTTACTGCACAGGTAGCAGGTACTTTAGGCACCCGATACTATCATTATGGTATTGGTATAGATAAAGCAGGAAAGGATCCTTATGGATACATCATTGTAAAGACTGAAGCAACAAAATTAACAAATCAACCTGTAAAGTTTTTTTGGAGCTATGAGCAGGAGATTGCTAAACTTAACGATCTACCTACACCTCCAAAAGCAAAAAATATGTTTATTAATTTGGCTCAAGAAGTTGCTACAGAACTTATGTTAAAAAATTGTTTTGTATGTGGAGGAACCACTATGGGAGATCGCTGGCCATGGCATGTACAAGAAGCAAACTATACTGAAATAGCTCAATGGAAAGGGAACTTCACCTTTAATAACAACTTCAATGAAACCTGGCAAGTTACCTCTCATATAATAGGTCACATATGTTATACCAGAAATAAAAATAATCAGACTAAAAGAAATAAACCTATGGGATTTTTAAAATGTTCTAATGAGTGGGAAAATAACACTTGGGTTTCACAAACTAATATGACCAAACCTGAAAACTCATTGCTGGAAGTAACTAAGTTACGAGGACTTTCAGACCCTGAAAATGATACTATTGTGTGGAATTCACCTGATGGGTTATATTGGATATGTGGTAATTTTGCCTATAATATGTTACCCACGGGTTGGTATGGGTCATGCATCTTAGGGGCGATTCAGCCTTCATTCTTCCTAATGCCTATAGAGAAAAAACAAAAACTGGGAGTCCCTGTATATGATACTCTTGAAAGACGTAAACGTACAATAGATCTTTCTAAAGGGATAAAAATAGGTAACTGGAAGGATGATGAGTGGCCCCCTGAGAGAATTATTGCATATTATGATCCTGCGACGTGGGCACAAGACGGATCATGGGGATATAGAACGCCTATATACATGATAAATCGCATTATTAGATTACAAGCTGTATTAGAAATAATTACAAATGAAACTGCATTGGCATTAACTAAGCTTGCTAAAGAAAGTGTATTGTCAAGAACTTATATTATGCAAAATCGTTTAGCCTTAGACTATTTGCTCGCTGCCGAAGGCGGAGTGTGTGGTAAATTTAATCTTAGTAATTGTTGTATACAAATTGATGATTCTGGAATTGTGATAGAAAAAATAACTCGAACTATGATACAAACTGCACATGTTCCTGTACAAACTTGGAAAGGCATATTGGACACTGACGGTTGGCTTGGAGGTATTTTTAACAATTGGAAGCAAGGTTTATTTTTTATTGGGATGATATTTTTGGGATTAACTATGTTGCCATGCATAATACCATTATTGAGATCCACTATGCAGAGTATTGCGGACGCTGCTATCCAGAAGCATCACGCATTATTAATAAGTGTCAATACATCAGAATTAATAATCCCTGGATATCCAATGGAAGGGGGATTTGTGAGAAAGAAACAACCCATGGCAATTGCTTCCATTTAAAAAATAAAAAAGGAGGAGATGTGGGAAATTATCCCATAATTGGCTGGGTGAAATTAGCTGGGATCAATAGGATAGGATAGAATATCTGGATCAATATCTATCTGGATCAAAGGTCCCAGTGAACATTTGCCAAAAGCCATATGGAGAAAACAGTCCTGGGAAAGCTTTTAGATAAGGAAGCCGAATTCATTTCGGGTGTCTATACACGGATACACACAGAGATGAGAGGCCTCTATTATCTGAGATATAAACACACAGAATTAGCCTTGCATCCTTTTGCCGCCTCGTGTAACAAATCAAGTCATTTCCATATGCCTAATGTAGCTCTCTGTGATTTACAATTCTAAGACCGTTTGTTCCTCCTTCCTGCTCTCCTTATCAGGATGTGATTTACAATTCCATACTTCCTCTTATCAAAGAGTACCTTTTGTCCCTCCTCCCTGCCCTTTCTGCCAGAATGTGTATCAAGAAGTGATTTGTAACATACTGTGAGATGCTTTGTTTGTATTAAACTGCTGACTAGCTTTCTTTGAACTTTCCTAATAAAAAGTGTTCTGGTTTAGCCAGAAGACGCCATTTTCACCCAGTCTGCAGAGTGTGCGTGTGTGTCTCATTGCCAAAGCAGCCTAGGAATCAGAATTCGTGATTTGGACCACCGGATTGTGAGAATGCTTGTATCATCAATGCAAGCCCACTCTCACACTGCAACAGTCATAAATGTGAAAAATGGTCATGCGTCACTTTTTTCAGTGCCATTGTAACTTTGAATGGTCACTAAATGAACTGTTGTAAATCAAGGATTACTTGTACAAAAAATACAAAAAGCTTCTTTGCTTGCAAAAAGTTGCCCCCTAAATACCAGTTATTAGATTAGAAATGAAGGAATACACACTGAAGATCAATGAGTCATAGTTGCTATGGAAACCTAAACCAGTTTCCGAAGAGAAGGTGAGGGAGGAGTAACCATGGGTATTAACCAAATCTGCTTGCCTATTGGAGATTGAGGAAATCTTTGGAAGCCACACCTCCTGCTGTTCCTGTGGCCACCCAGATTAACCTCAATCTCGTCCTGAATGGAGTGTTTTTTTCCTCTCTCCCTTCTCTCCGAAATTCAGGAGTTTTTTTAGTTTTAGCAAACCTACAGCAAGAATTTCGCTTCAAGATTCATCTCACCTGCCTTCTGCTGTGCTCCACACCACTAATTCAAGCTTCGGCTTGCCAGCGCGTGCACAGATGCCCGCGAGGCCGTCCAGTCGCTCCAAGGGGGTGGAAGCCCTCAGGAAGACGCAGGATCGGAGAAAATATCCAGGCGACAATCAGAGGAGCCCAGGAAGACTGGAGGACCGAGAACCCTTCCAAGATTGCGAAGGGGGTCTCAGCGGCGAAAAGGAGGCTCCCGATGGCACCAGCAGTTGCCATTTTGGATCGTCGCCATCTCAGGAGCACGTGGGAGCGCGTAATCAGCGTTCCGACGCCAAAAGCGCTCACAATACAATAGGAAGCGGGAAGAGGCTTCCTTTCTGCTCTGCCCCGCCGGTGATCCAGGGGGAGAATCCAGGGCCTTGTCTGCCGGCAGCGGAGTCCGCAATCAGCGAGAGAAGCTGCAGATCCTATTCCTAGGAAGGGAATCCACCTACAGCCTGTTGCAGAAGGAGGACGTGGGTGAGCAATGAACCGTGAGTAATGGCGGAGGCGATCAGGAGTAAGGATCCTAGACCCAGAGCCCCAGGGGGTGCGGATCCAGAGGAGGGGTCCTCTAGAGCGATCCCCTCTGCTCCCAGAGGCAGATCCCCAGCTAGGAGGGATAAGGCCAGGGCTCCCAAGAAGCCAACCCCCAGGAAGGAGGCCAGGACAACCAGGGCCTCGGCCAGAGAGCACAGGGCAAACATCAGCCCTTCTCCTTCCAGATCCCGCTCCCCCCGCAGGCCCTCTGCCCGGGCGGAGTACAGATCACCATCCCCAGCCTCTCCAGGGGGCTCCCTGAGAAGGCACAGCTCCCTTTCTCCTCCTCTCTCTCCTGCCCCCCTGGTGGATTCGAGAGCGGATCCCTTTGGCCATAGAACAGCCAGCCCAGCCAGGCCTCGCCTAGCACCTCTATCCCCTGAACCCAGGGAATACTCCCAGCCGCCAGAACTTCAGCCCACGCTGCCTGATCTAATCAGCAGCTTCCAGGACATGCTAGCCAGAGCTCTGGCCCAGGTTATGGCTTCTAGCCTAACTCAGCAGCCATAAGCTCCCAAGAGCAAGGCCCCTCAGGAGCCCCCCAGAGGACAGAGCGATCGCCCTAGCACCTCAACTGCAAGGGAAGCCAGGTCTCCCTCCCCATCCACGGCTAGTGAGGCATCCGATCTAGAGGAGGGAGAACTAAAGGAAGTGGGTTTTTCGGAGGATGAGGACCCCCAGGTGGAGGAGGATTCCACCATGGCGGGCCTTTCCCCCCCTCCTTATTCAGCTCCCTTTTACGCAAGGCAGCAGCCACAGCTGATCTGGATCCACCCCCGGATCCTAAGCCAGCAGCTGAATCCTCTGGCAAGGGCAAGGGCAAAAAGAAGAAGGGACCCTTTCATAGGCCCCCTGTACCCAAGGAGGAAATTCCCACACCAGAAATGTTTATGGAGGTGCTTAAATCACAATGGGTAAAGCCAGGGTCCTTTCCCACCCCAGAGGGGAATGAAAGGAAATTTTATAATCTCAATCAAGCTTTCGCCCAAGCTTTACAGGTTCCTGAAGTGGATAATCCGGTGGCCACCCTGGCATCCTCTTCAGCGGTCGTAGCAGGCGACACCGCCAATTGCCTCAAGCCTGAAGATAAGAAGGCAGACATTGTTCTATGCAAAACGTTCCAGGCCATCACCTGGGCTATCAGGGCGGCCGCCTCTGCCTCTTTCTTTAATAGGTCCACGGTCCTGTGGCTGGAACAACTGAGGGATAGGACTCCAGCATCTGAAGTGCGACTCTTACAGGACATCTCCAAGATGCTGGCGGCGACGCAATTCTCAGAGGACGCCACCTTGGACGCGGTAAAGTATGCGTCACGAGCTATGTCTTCCTCAGTTGCTTCTAGGCGACTACTCTGGCTACGTCACTGGCAGGCAGAATCCCGGATGAAGTGGCACCTAACCGGCGCAGACTACACCGGGGACAAGTTGTTCGGGATGGCGCTGGATCCTCTCCTTGTGGAAGATAAAAACAAACGGAAGATCCTCCCATCAACAAACAAACGGTCGGATTTTCGCCATGCACCGTACCCTAGGAGGACCTCCTACAGACCACCTGACGGAGACAACCAAGGCCAGAGGTACCAAAAATCCCAGATTTCACAGGCAAGGGGATAGACAATTTCAGAACAGGTTTAGGGGCCAACACCAGGGAAAGCGGCCCTTTTAGGGAGGAGGCGGTCGCCCCTTCCGCAGATTCAAGTGATCCGGCCCCGGATCACCCCATTGGTGGTCACCTCTCCATGTTTGCAGATGCCTGGGAGCGTATCACATCAGATGAGTGGGTTCTCCAGACGGTAAGGCTCGGGCTTCGCCTGGAGTTGTGCTCCCTTCCCCCCAGTAGGTTCCGCACCTTCACCTCCTCCTCAGACCCAACCAAGAGGGCCCTTAAGGCCAAGGCCATTAAACATCTCCTCGACATCAGGGCCATCGAGAAGGTTCCAGAGGGGGAGAAGGGGTCAGGATTTTATTCAAACCTCTTCCTTGTGCCCAAAAGCTCGGGGGGTTGGAGAGCCATCCTGGACCTAAAGTTACTCAACTCCAGGGTGGTATACTGCAAATTTAAAATGGCTTCCCTGAAATCCATCCTGGAGGGCATCCGGCCGGGCGACTTCCTTGCCTCCATCGACCTTACAGAGGCATACCTGCATATCAGGATCGCCCCGGAACACCGTAAATTCCTCAGATTCTCCCACGAGAGGAACCATTTCCAATACAGGGCCTTGCCCTTCGGGTTGGCCTCAGCTCCCAGGACCTTCACCAAGGTGCTCGCAGCAGTAGCTGGTCACCTACGTTCCCTCCCTGTCCGTTTATTCTGCTACCTAGATGACATCCTCGTCTTGGCCAGGTCTCCTGACTTGGCTGCAAAGGATCTGAGTACTACCATCGACACTCTCAGATCCCTGGGATTCTCCATTAACCTGGAGAAGAGTCATCTCGTGCCCTCCACTAGGCTCCTTCACTTAGGGTCCATCATCGACTCCGTGGCGGGGGAGGTTTTTCTCTCCCAAGATCGCAAGGACAGCATCGTTAAGATGATTCACGAGGTTTGCAAGTCACGCTCTGTCCCTGTAGTTCTTCTTTCCAGGCTCCTGGGGAAGTTCATCTAGTGCATAGGGATCATTCCTTGGGCTCGACTGCACGCCAGGGAGCTCCAGTGGCTCCTGCTACCACATCAGAAAGCCGGGATGAGCGACGCGACCTTCGGGATCCGAGTATCACCCCAGGTGCTGCTATCCTTCCACTGGTGGCTGTCTCCAGCTCTGAACAGAGGCTGCCTCTTCAGAGAACCATCAAGGATGACACTCACCACCAACGCAAGCCTGTTCGGCTGGGGGGCCCACCTGGAGAACCAGATCGCCCAAGGTCGGTGGACTCCAACAGATCTGAAGCACAACATCAACTGGTTGGAGCTCAGAGCCATCCACCTGGCCCTCCGACACTTCAAAAACATGGTCAGAGGTCAACACGTCCTAGTCCTGACAGACAATGTAGTGGCCAAGGCACACGTGAACAGACAAGGAGGCACCCATTCCAAAGCTCTCCGCGACGAGGCACTGTGCCTGGGTCACTGGGCAGAGAAACACCTGGCGTCCATCAAAGCGGAACACATCTTCGGAACAGAGAACCATCAAGCAGATTGGCTAAGCAGAGAGATGATCGACAACGGAGAGTGGCAGCTCCATCCCTCGATCTTCCACAAGATCTGCGAGAGGTTCAGTCATCCGACGGTGGACCTGTTCGCGACGACGCACAAGGCCCAGCTACCGGAGTTTGTCTCGAGGTTTCCGACCCCGGGAGCCATGGACACGGATGCCCTACGTTGCAGCTGGCCACCAGGGGGCCTTCCCCCCTTCCCCTCATTCCCGGGGTTCTGAGGAGGGTGGTATCAGAGAGGGCAGATCTGATAACGGTGGCTCCCTTTTGGCCATGCCGCCCCTGGTTGGCAGACCTTGTGGACCTGTCCACAGCTCCTCCCTGGAGGATACCAGCAGGGGAGGTGGCGCTCCACCAGGGATCTCTAGAGCACCCGGACCCGAAGTGGCTCCATCTGACCATCTGGCGCTTGAGTGGGAACAACTAAGACAGGCTCAGTTCTCCGAAGAGGTCATCAGGGTGGTAGAGGCATCCCGGAGACAGTCCACCACCCGTATCTACAATGCCTCTTGGGTGGCCTTGTCAGACTGGTGCTGGGGTAAGGGCATCTGTCCTACAACGGCCTCAGTTCCTCAAGTTCTTGACTTCCTCCAGGAAGGTCACCAGAAAGGCCTAGCCACCAGCACCCTTAGGCGTCAGGTTTCTGCACTTTCCACCGTCCTGGGAGGGGTGAACGCTCCTCCCTTGTCCCAGCATCCGGTTCTTAGGTGATTTCTCAAGGGGGCGGCGAATCTGAAACCCTCGGTGTCCATCGATTCCCCTCCTGGGACCTCCCCATGGTTCTACAGGCCCTAACGGAGGCTCCGTTTGAGCCTCTAAAGGAGGTCTCCCTCCAGCTACTGACCCTTAAGGTCGTTTTTCTGGTCGCCATCACTTTGGCCAGAAGGGTCTCAGAGATCAACGCCCTCTCCAGCAGAGCAGACCTCTGCACCTTCTTAGACAACAGGGTTGTCCTCAGACTCGACCCTTCCTTCATGCCCAAGATCAACTCCCCCTTCCACAGAGGGTTAGAGATCATCCTTCCAGATTTCTGTCCCCATCATTCCGGGGAGAGGGAGAAATCCTGGCATAAGTTAGATGTTAGAAGGGCCTGCACATCTACCTGAAGCGCACGGCGTCCTTTCGACGTTCAGAGGCCCTCTTCGTGTCCTTCCAACCTTCCACCTGAGGGGCCAAGGTCTCCTCGGCCACCATCAGCAGATGGATCAGAGCAGCCATCTCGCAAGCCTATGAGGCTCGGGGTCTTTAGGTCCCACAGGGTATCACAGCACACTCCACTAGAAGTGCTGCCACCTCAGCTGCTTGGTCCTCCCAGGCTCCCTTAGAAGAGATTTGTCGAGCGGCCGCCTGGGCCTCCCCATCTCCTTTCATTAAACATTACAAATTGGACGCCTACGCCTCTGCGGAGGCCGCCTTCGGCAGGAGGGTCCTTCAGGGCGTCCTGGACTCACAAGGGGGCTCAGGCCCGTCTATTCCCTCCCAGGACACCTAACTTTGGTATGTCCCATGGTTACTCCTCCCACACCTTCTCTTCGGAAACTGGCAGTTGGACTTACCTGAACTGCATGTTTCAACGAGAAGTGTGGGAGGAGTCATTTCCCACCCGTTATGGCGCTCCATGCCATGAAGGAGGGCCTAAGCATGTCCAGGTTCAAGCAACGGCTAGGAAAGGATTTGTGTTGGCTGTTTTCTTTTCCTTCCTTTCAGATGCCGTTTCAGTCCATCGGTTAATCTGGGTGGCCACAGGAACAGCAGGAGGTGTGGCTTCCAAAGATTTCCTCAATCTCCAATAGGCAAGCAGATTTGGTTAATACCCATGGTTACTCCTTCCACATTTCTCGTCGAAACATGCAGTTCAGGTAAGTTCAACTGCCATTCTGTCTGAATACCTTCTTTTTCCTCAGCAATACCTGCAACCTGGAGTTACAAATCAGGCAGGTTACCAGAGCACACTGAGGAATTAAAATAGTTAAACTTTAAGGATAACTATCAGCAGCCGTTACTCTTGCTTATAAAGTAAAACCCAAAGCGGTCATTTAAGCTCTCCAGAAGGTGGGTGGGCATATTTGGGCTACAAAATGCTGAGCTAAAGAGACAAATTAACAAATTAACATCTTGAGTGAGGGCTAATCCTATTCTGTCTTTGTTCAGACCTAGCTGCAGGGACTTTTTGCATATAAATATAGCTATCTATCTCTTTATCTCTTAAATGCTGACATCTGCTATGGGCTATTAAGGAAGGTGGGGGCTGCTTTCTCCCTCTAAGAAAACATGTTTCTCCATTTCCCTCCATTGAGGGAAATATATTCTTCCTTTTTAATATTTCTCAAAATATTTCATTCTTCTAGGAGATGGGTGGGTGCTAACTTTCCACAATTGGTGGCATGTTACTATGTCATATTATAATGAGAAAATGAAAACTAATTGGAAGGAGGATCCACTTATTATCAGTGAGCAATCATGTGCCTGGCCCACTCCGAAGCAATGCAAAAGATTCCTGTCCCAAAGATGCTTTTTCTTGAAAAAAGCACATTTGGGACAACCATGACATGGATGAATGAAGACTCCTCATAGACAAGAGATTCCTGTGCTCAGTGAACTGACAAAGCACAGTTTCCCACCCAGGAGAAGCAATAGTTAGATCCATTTGCTCCACTAAAAGATACTAGCTGGTCTCACTCACCTCACAGAATAGGTAACCATCCAGATGTAAGGAAAGATCACATGCCCCCAGAAAAGCATAAAAAAATAGACAGAATGCCAAGCTTGCATCCTGCCTCTCAGCCATTTCTTCTATGGCTATGCCAACCCTTCTGTAAATAGCTGTTTCAGCTGTGTTGTAAGTATAATCCAAAAATCTTAAAACACCTTTAGCAATCTTTAACAAAGTCAAGCCCAAATAAAAGGCAAATAAAATTGACACAAAAAACTCGAGGGAGCAGAGACATTCCGGAGAAGCTCAGTCTATAGACAGAAAATCTGGGTGTACTGCTAAAGCTTACAATGTAACAAGCTTAACCCAGAGGCTGTTTCTGAAAACACTTAAAGCAGCAGGGCAATTAAGATAAGGATTAGGCTAGAAATATAGACATACCAGAATGTTTCCTTCCTACCTGCCTTGCATGGTGAATTTGAATCTGCAGAGGAAAGTATGGAGCTGAGTATTGGTCAGGATCAAGCTTCAGAAAATACTAGTCTGATAGAGCAGCCTCAGCTGGATTGAAAGGACTAGTGATAGGCTGAGGCTGAGGGAGGTGAGCCACAGCTTCAGCAAGTTGGCCTGGAGGCTGCAGGTGAGGATCGGGAGCAGCTGCCATCCATTAGTAATGAGTGGGAGGTGGAATCCACATCTCCTCTTGATGCAAGAACACATAGAGCAGAGAGGAGGCAATCACAATGCTAGATTATTCATTTCATTTCATTTATTTAATTTCTATGCCGCCCAATCCTGGAGGACTCCGGGCGGCTTACAGAAATGAAAAAAAAAAAAGAATTAAAAAGAATTATTAAAAACAATGGGACACAACAAGTTAAAAAGGAACACAACAGACACTCAGTCAGACAGGGCTGGACCTCCATCAAGGGGTCAACAGCCACAGGCCTGCCGGAAAAGCCAGGTTTTAATGGCTTTGCGAAAGGCCATGAGAGTGGGTAGGGCCCGGATCTCTAGGGGCAGGTCATTCCATAGAGCCGGAGCGGCAACAGAGAAGGCCCTCCTCCTAGGCACCGCAAGCCAGCATTGTCCTGGAGACGGCCCATCCTGTGTGATCTTATTGGTCTGAGGGAGGTATGTGGCAGAAGACAGTCCCATAGGTATCCAGGTCCTAGACCATGTAGGGCTTTAAAAGTACCTTGAATCGTGCTCGGAGACCAATAGGCAGCCAGTGCAGCTCGCAGAGGATAGGTGTGATATGGGTGTACCTTGGCACACCCAGTATCGCTCGCACGGCTGCATTCTGGACTAATTGCAGTCTCCGAACACTTTTCAGGGGCAGCCCCAAGTAGAGCGCATTACAGTAATCCAGTCTTGAGATGACGAGGGCATGAGTGACAGTCGGAAGTGCCTCCCGGTTCAGGTAGGGCCGCAATTGGTGCACCAGGTGAACCTGTGCAAAGGGCCCCCTGTTACAACCAACAGGAGGTGTTTCAAGGTCAGCTGTGGGTCCAGGAGGACCCCCAAATTGCGAACCCTCTCTGAGGGGGGCAGTTTTTCTCCCCCAGGGTTAAGGACGGACTGGATGGGCTGTCCTTAGGGGGCAACATCCACAGCCACTCGGTCTTGTCAGGATTGAGTGCAAGTTTGTTCACTCCCATCCAGACCCTAACAGCTTCCAGGCACTGGCACATCACTTTCACCACTTCACTGAGTTGGCACGGGGCGGACAGATACAACTGAGTATCGTCCGCATATTGGTGGTATTTGATCCCATGCCGGTGGATGATCTCGCCCAGTGGCTTCATGTAGATGTTAAATAGGAGGGGGGACAGGACTGACCCCTGCGGCACCCCATAATTGAGGGGCCTAGGAGTCGACCTCTGTCTTCCGACCAACACCGACTGCAACCTGTCGGAGAGGTAAGAGGAGAACCACCGTAAGATGGTGCCTCCCACTCCCACCTCTTCCAGCCATCGCAGAAGAATACCATGGTCGATGGTATCGAAGACTGCTGAGAGGTCAAGGAGCACAAGGACAGAGGAGTGCCCTCTGTCCCTGGCCCACCAGAGATCATCGGTCAGTGTGACCAAAGCGGTTTCGGTGGAGTAACCAGGCCTGAAACCAGACTGAAAAGGGTCTAGATAATCTGCTTCATCCAAGGTCCGCCAGAGTTGGAGGGTCACCACCTTCTCAACAATCTTCCCTAAGAAAGGGAGGTTGGAGACTGGACAATAGTTTTTAAAAATAGCTGGGTCCAGAGAAGGCTTCTTGAGGAGGGGTCTCATCCCCACCTCCTTAAGAGGCCATAGAAAGGATCCCTCCATCAAGGAGGCGTTCGTAATTCTCTGGAGCCAGCCTCGTGTTACCTCCCTGCTGGTCAAGACCAGCCAAGAGGGGCACGGATCTAGTAAACAGGTGGAGGCACGCATCGCTCCCATGGCCTTGTCCACTTCATCAGGGGTGACAAGCTGGAACTCATTCCAGAAAGTCTGAGCAAGACCCTCCCTCGACATCTCTGCTGGTTCTGTCCAAATGGAGTCCAGGTCTGTCCAAATCTGAGCGATTTTGTCTGACAGAAACTGAGCAAAATCCTCAGCTCGACCCTACAAGGCATCCCCCATTTCCCCCCCATTCAGGAGGGAATGGGTTATCCTAAACAGGGCAGCTGGGCGAGATTCTGCGGACGCAATAAGAAAAATGCGCACATTTTGCCGCCCTTATTGCCACGAGATAAGTCCTAATAAAGGATCTTAGCAGTGTTTGGTCGGATTCGGAGTTACTAGCCCTCCAGCATCGCTCTAGGCGTCTCTTTTGGCACTTCATCTCCCGGAGTTCCTCAGTGAACCAAGGAGCCCTGGATCCACTGCTGCGGAGAGGCTGCAAAGGCGCAATCCGATCCAGGGCCCCAGTCGCCACTATGTTCCAAGCGGTGACCAGGGGCTCTGCCGGGTTGTGGGCAAGAGAGTCAGATATCTCCCCAAGCTCCTTCTGAAAACCCAATGGGTCCATCAGGTGTCTGGGGCGGAACCACTTAATCTGTTCCAGCTCCCTGCGGTGGGGGAATAGCTTCCAGAAATCAAGCCTCAACGGGAAGTGATCCGACCATGACAAAGGCGATTTATTTTGTTTGTTTGTTTGATTTGTTTATTTCCCTTAACTTGAGATCACGTCTCCACTGCCCCGAGGCAACCTCACCTGTCATGAACATCTGCACAAGCATTGCTCACTTAACCCTGCCCCGAGGAGTGTTGCTGGAGAAACGTATCCAGTTCTGCCTTGTGTGCTTGTAGATGGCTTGTTTGATTCTGCTTTCCTGGACCCATTGGGCATGGTACCGAGTGACTCTTTCTGGACTGAGCTTGGAACCCAGACCTGCACAACAGAGTGCTTTTCAAGGATCTATTTGAGGGGTTTGAATAAACACCTGTAGATTTCTTGCCATGTGTGTTGTGTGTGGGGAGCAGGACAGCACAATATCCATGAAGCCTGCAGGATTCAAGTTCAATTCCCACATATTTTAATGTGGATTTTTAGGAAAATAGATTTCAGTGTAGTTCTGAATTATTTCTGCAACAGAGGATTGTTAGTCTTGAACAGGATAGTGTTTAATGCTTTAAATGTTTAAAGTTACTACCTTCAGTAGTGAGAAGTAGAATAGGTTTGTGTGTGTGTGTGTGTGTGTGTGTGTACGCGTGCAAGAGCTGGAATAAGAATCAACAGTACATGTAATTCCTGGTCTCATGGACTGCTCTAGCTCTTCCTATTTGTGTGCCCTCCTGAGATCCAATATGGCTCTGATACTAGCCAGATTTCTAACTATTGATAACAAGTCCTTATATGTACAGGACTGTGATAAATAGTTTCAAAGGGAGAAAAATAACTTTTGGCTGAAAGATTTATCCAGTAGATTTGGACATGCTGGCTATATGAAAATAGTATCAATCAAAGAATATATGTAACTCAATGTTGAACTGTGGAGTTGTTCATATTCTCGAACTTTGTTGTTGATCAGCTGTATGTGTAAGTTCCTGGCTCACAAGTCTTCTCAAAAAGCAGAACTCTTGAAACAAAGAGAACTGGGAACGTCCCCAGGTTGGTGGGCTGGAGGGGAAGTTGTGTGGGCCTGGAGGTGGCAGGGAGGCAGGGCTTGAGGCTGCTCTGAGTACCTGCAATGGGTGGCAACCTGCTGCCCACAAGTCTCGGAGGAAGGAGGCAGAGAAATGAGACCCGGGCCTCATCTCTGCCTCCTTCCTAAAGAACAAGGCTCAAGTCCACCCACAGTGACTCCCTCACACCCATGGCCAATGCAGCAGGGAAAGGGAGGAGGAGTCCAGCCTGTCACGCTTAACTGTTTGGCTCATTGGACGCTCCCATGTGAAGCCGAGCAAAGATGGGCAAGTGCCTCTCACCTTTGCAAATTGAAGGCTAGCATTTCATCTCTGCAGTGTGAATTGGGCCTTGAGCCATAGCACACCTGCCTCCCCTTCACGCCCCTTGCAGCTGCCGGCTGCTCAGGGAAGACGGGAAGCTTCAGCTGGCCAATTTGTGTAAGACAAGACAAGCAGGCATGTGACTCTGCCCAGGAAAACGTAGAAGGTGCAGAATCAGCTCTGCCAGAAGGCGAGAAGGCTCAGAGCTCCCCACCAGCTCGCCCAGTAGTAATAGCCTCCTGAGAGGTTTGGGCTGGTGGGCGCATGGGGGCAGCTCCAAGCCTTTTTGCCTTCAGGCAGAGCTGATTCCACGCCTTCTACGTTTCCCTGGGCAGAGTCACGCACCCGCCCGCCTACCTGTCTTGTCTCACACAAGTTGGTTTGGAGTGGGTGAGATCATCTTTGGGGTAGGGCCACTCCTTCTGCTCAGCTTACACACTTGAAAAGACCCCATGGTTCCACATTCACAGCTGATCCCTTTCTGGCCAAAAGGGTGCCTTTTTGGTCCCAGTGGGGCTTCTGGAAGAGAGTGGTTGAAGCAGCTTCTCTCTCCTCCTCCTGCCAGCTGAAGGAAAAGCCCCAGGGAGATGGGCTCCACGCGCTGCTCTGCCAGGCTGCCACAGCCAATTCTCCGCTGACCCCTAAAGAAGAGAATCCACCACTGCTCCTTTTTTTAAAAAAAGAGTTTTTATTTTTAAAAACAAACATACACATACAAAACATGACACATAAAAAGATCTTCCAGTTACATCCAGCATGTCAATTGGTTATGAAACTTTGTGCATCCTCTCCATAATCCTCACTTACAATTTATATAAAATCTCATATTATCAATCTAATATATATATATATATATATATATATATATATATATATATATATATATATGTATATGTATATGTATATGTATATGTATATGTATATGTATATGTATATGTATATGTATATGTATATGTATATGTATATGTATATGTATATGTATATATTATTATCATTATTGATCATTTATTTGACTATAACTATTCTTCCTTCATTTTATAGGAGATATTCTAAATTTTGAATTCATTACATCCTCCTAAATCCATCCATAGTAGTACATCTTTGTATTATATTCTGTATCATTCCATTATCCTTATATTGTAAAATTCTCTATCATATTTCATTTCCATAGTTTTTTGTCTAACCATTGATAAAATAAGTCCCATATCTTATAAATTTTTTTATCTTCTTGTTCTCTAATTTCAAACGTCAATTTGCTCATTTCGGCATATTCCATTATTTTCTGAATAACTTCCTCCTACGTTGGTATTTTCACATTTTTCCAATTTTTAGCAAATATAATTCTAGCCGCTGTCAACACATTTACAATCAAATATTTCAATTCTCTACTGTATGTTTCCCCAATAAAAATATCTCTTGTTTAAAGTCTGTATTTTTTTCTATCATTTTTCCAACCATGTGTGGATTTTAGTCCAATATTTTTTTAGCTCTTCCACACATCCACCACATATGGTAATATGAACCCGGTGTCTGATGACATTTCCAACATTTTTCAGATTTATTCTAAAGCATTCTTGTGCTTCTCATCAGGGGTAACCTCTTCTGTCTTCAAATCTAACTTTACTTTTAGTGTTTTAGCATGTTCTCTCAAATAATAATGAATAAAATTATCTCACCAAATTGACACACTTTATTTCTAGCTTTTCTTCTGTTCCGGTGCTGTCCCAACTTCAGTGGCTTTAATGGCCACCTCTCTGCCACCAGAAAAAAGGGCTTCTCCTGGATCTACCAGGGACTTTGCGATGTCCCTGGGATCAGCGGGATGTGCCCTTCTCTGTCACCATCTCTATGAGACCGTTAGGTCCCAAAAGACCATCCAGTGGCAGAGATATCGATGGCGATCTTGGAGCTTCAAGATCACATGCCATATTGTTGTGACATCAGCCCCACCTCCCCACCACCAATTCTTTAGGGGTCAGCGAAGGATTGCCTGTGGCAGCCCAGCCCCACCCACCTTTTCCCAAACCGAGACAGTGCTACTCCCACCTCCCCAGTGTCCGAGCTGCAGCAAATGAAGTGCCACTTCAGCAGCACTTATCTCCAGCCAGGCTGTCGAGCAGAGAGCAGCCACGCTCATAGAAGCAGAGACCAGCCGCCGCTGCTACCCCGCTGTTGCTGGTGGTGGTGACATGGACGGATCTTCACTGTATGTTTTACTGCACCCAGTCTCATGAGAGGCAAAATGGGAGGCGCCCTGCCAGCAAAGCCTCTGGGTGGAAGGCGAGTGAAGGGCACAGTGGTGGGAGAGGGTGACTATCCCCAAAGCCAGCTCCCAAGGAAGGAGGCAGAGATGAGGCCCGGGGCTCGCTTCCCTGCCTCGTTTCTCCAAGAGCTGCGGGCAGCAGGGAAAACGAGGCTTCTTTGGTAGCCTCCCACCTGGCAAAACAGAAATTTTCACCAACTGGAAGGTGTGTGTGTGTGAGACAGAGGGGGGGGAGTGAGAAAGAAAGAGAAAGAAGAAGGAAGGCAGGCAGGCAGGCAGGCAGGCAGGAAGGAAGGAAGGAAGGAAGGAAGGAAGGAAGGAAGGGAAGAAAAAAGAGAGACAAATATAGAAAGAGAAAGAAAGGAAAAGAAAGAAGGAAAGAGAAAGAAAGAAAGTTGGAGAGAGAGACACACACAAGAAAGAAGGAAAAAAGAAAGAAAGTGGGTGGGAGAGAAAAGAAAAAAAGAAGGTAGGACGAAAAAAGAAAGAAAGAGGAAGAAAAAGGAAGGAAAGAAAGAAAGAAAGAAAGAAAGAGGGGGAGAGAGACAAGAAAGAAACAAGGATGGAAGAGGAAGAGAAAGGAAGGAAGGAAAGAAAGAGGGAGAGACACAAGAATGAAAAAAGAAAGAAAGAAAGAAAGAAAGAAAGAAAGAAAGAAAGAAAGAAAGAAAGGGAAAGAGAACTTATCACAATTGAGCCCAAAATTTTGGTTGCTAAGCAAGAGCATTGTTAAATGAGTTTCACCACATTTTACAAGTTGGTCACTCCCCCCTGGTCACATAACCACCAAGGTACACCCACAAAATAGGCCACACCTACAGAATAGATTCTAAAAAATTTTGAAACCCACCACTGATTTCAGCACCTCATTTATCAGCTGCATGAACATTGCAGGGGCCCCTTGGAGCCCAAATGGGAGCACTATAAACTGGAAACATTCCAGTGGGCAGTCAAAAGCCATTTTCCACTCATCCTCCTCCCAAATCCTGACTCAGTAATAGGTTTCCCGCAAATGCTGCTTAGAAAAGATCTTGCTCTTCAAAAGCTGGGCCCTTCGAAAGGTGAGTACACATTTTCCATGCACACTGCATTCAGAACCCTATAATTGATGCATAAATAAAGCAAACCATCCTTCTTTTCCCAGAACAGTGTGGGGCAGCTACTTTGGGTCTAGCAGGCTGGATGAAGTCTAAATTTTTATCTATGAATTTGCACAGCTCATCTAGCTCCCAGGGTGTCATGGAGTAGAGTTTCCACTTCAGTAATTTAGCTCCCAGGAGGATCTTGATGGCAGTCAGTAGGTCAATGAGGGGGAGCTCATCCAACTCCACTTTACTAAACACCTCTGCTAGGTCATGGTATTCCCAGGGAATGCCCTGCAGCAGCTCATTTTGGGTGGCAGTTACCACTTCATTTCTGCAGCTGGGGTTTTCTTCACAACTTCTTTCTCCTGGGGTTTTCCCCTGGCTCAGGAATGTCATGGATCCTTTTATCCAATCCACCCATAGGTTCCACTTTTGTAGCCTTGATAGTCCTAGGACCAGGGGCCATTCCATATCCAGAACCACAATAAAAGCATTAGTTTTGGAAAGATTGTCTATGGCGAGTTCCAGGGGCTCTGTGGCAAACGTAGCTAGGACTCCTCCTGTAGTGGACCCATCAAACTGGCAAAATACTATGTTTTTTTTTTAGCTGTCTTAGGTTGGTCCCCAGCTTTTCCACTAGGGTTGGACTTATTAGGCACCGGATGCACCCCAAGTCTAGTAGGGCCATCAATACCATCAATACTTTGGACCCGTGCTTGGGATTAGCAGTTGTATAGGCACAGTAATGGGTTCAATCATCTCCCTTACTAAGGGGTTATCATCATAGTCACTGTCCAGTGGGCTTGCTTCTTCTTTTCTTGTGGGATCAGAGTTCCAGGTCTGTGCTTAGGAGGCAGTGGTGGGTTTCAAATTTTTTTAGAACCTATTCTGTAGGTGTGGCCTGTTTTGTGGAAGTGGCTCAGCGGTTATGTGACCAGGTGGGCGTGGCCAACTTGGAAAATGTGGTGAAGCTCACTTAACTATGCTCTTACTTAGCAACCAACCAAAATTTGGGACTCATAAGTTCTCTTTCTTTCTTTCTTTCTTTCTCTTTCTTTCTTTCTTCATTCCCTCATTCCTTCCATTCTCTCTCTGTCTGTCTGTCTGTCTGTCATTCTCTCTGTGTGTCTGTCTGTCTCTCTCTCCTTCTCTCTCTCTGTATCTCTCTGTTTCTCTCTCCTCCCTCCCCATCTGTCACTGTGTGTATGTGTGTGTCTGTCTGTCTCTCACTCTCTCTCTTTCTCTCTCTCTGTGTGTCTCTCTCTGTCTCTCTGTCTGTCTGTCTCTGTCTCCCTACCTCTCCCTCTCTCTATCTCTCTCTGTGTCCCTCTGTCCCTCTCCCCTCCCTTCCTCTCTCTGTCACTCTGTGTGTATATGTGTCTGTCTGTCTGTCTGTCTGTCTCTCACTCATTCATTCACTTAATCACTCACTCTTATGAGTCTCTGTCTATGTGTGTCTCTATCTGTCTGTCTCTCCCTCCCTTTCTCCCTCCCTCCCTCCCCCTCTCTGTCTCTCTGTCTCTCTGTGTGTTTCTGTCTGTCTGTCTCTGATTCCCTCCCTTCCTCTCTCTCTGTCTCTCTCTCTGTGCCCCCCCTCTCTCTCATACACACACACACACACACACACACACACACACACACACACACTGTGGTCACCTTGTGTTCCAATCACAGGTTAAAAGTACCTGGCAGCACCGTTTTTCTCTTCGAGGACAGGTTCTTTTCAGAAGGACGAGGCCCCGCTGGTTGCCCTCCCGTTCCTCGTCTCCCGGCTGCAGCTCCACTTCATGGAAAACATAGGTGCGCGAATGCCCCACAAAATTACAGCCTGGAGCCGGACCATAGCCCCTCTCCCAACTGTTTCCTGCCATTACGAAATCTCCAAGGCTGTAATTTATGGGGTGTGTGCATGTGCCTATGTTTTCTATGGCGTGGAGCCGCAGTGAGGCTCTGCGCGGCTGGTGATGACTCCAGAGCCCATCCGGAAAGATGAGGAATGCAAGGGGGACCCTTCCCCCCACAGATGGGCTCCAGACCAGCGAAGTCTCATCCTTCTTTTTAACCACAGACTCAGGGATGTCTGTGTGTGGAGGGTCACCATCCAATGTGCTGCAGCCCCCTCCAGGGCCAGGGTAACAACCCTGATCCGCACCTCCTCAGTTGGGAGAGCCCTCCCATACTCTTGCATGTATGTAAACATATGAATCAGGAAGAACCCTTGTTGCTGGGAGTCTCCATTGAATTTTATGCCCGGGGGTGGTGGTGGTGCATTCCAGTTGTGGGTGTCACCTTCCACCAGCATGAGGAACTTGCACTTCCTGGGTCTCTCTGAGGTAGGTTCACTGGGGTGGTGATAGGTTCATCAGTATTCTCTGTGGCACCTGTGGATGTCCCAGGAACTGGCGAGTCCTTTTGTTCCCTCTCATTCCCTATCTTCTCCAACAGCACAGGCCCTGGTGTCTCGGACTCTCATGCCCTGGATGGCTTCCCTCATGAGGTGCATTTCTTGCTTCATGAGTGAATCGGATCAGTCCGAGGCTTCCTCTATCTCTGGGATGGCGAACATATGGCACAAATGCCACAGGTGGCACACGGAGCCATTTGTCAGAGCACGTGAGGCATTGCCCTGTTAGCTGGCCAGCGCACATGTGCGTGCTGGCCAGCTGAGTTCAGCCTTTTTTTAAAGCCATTTCTTTTTGCTTTCCCCAGGCTCCAGAGGCTTTATAGGAGCCTGGGGAGGGCGAAAAGAGCTCCCACTAGGCCCTCAGGAGGCTTCAGGAGCTTCCCTGAAGCCTCTGGAGCACAAAAATCAGCCCTATGGGCAAACTGGAAGTTTGGGAGTGGACTTCCAGTTTGCTCGTAGGGTGAGTTTAAGCCCTCCAGGAGCTTCAGCGACCTTCAGGAGGCTTCCCTGAAGCCTCCAGAAGGCTTAAACCAGCCCTACAAGGGCCTCCAGGGGGGCGGGGAGCAATGTTCCCTCTAATTTTTTTTCAGTGTGAGCAGAAAAGTATAGTGTTTGAGCGGCATATTTTCATACCTGAGCACCTGAATTTTTTTCACAGATGTCACCTAAGACAACAACAAAATCAGTATTATTTGAAACTCATGTATGTTTATTTATGTTTATTCAAGGTACACGCTTAATTAAAAGTGTTATATAATATCAGTATCACTTAACAACGCTCCTGCTTAGCAAGCAAAATGTTGGCTCAGAAAGTCTGGCATTTGAAGCACGCAAGTCTTAAAGCTGTTGTTACAAGACCCTTGCACCCCTAACCCTTTAGGGGGAAAAAAACCCAGGGGTCTTCAAACGTGACAGCTTTAAGACTTGTGGACTTCAACTCCCAGAATTCCTCCCTGAGGGGAGTTATATATGTGGACTGTTTCATAGTTACATTAGAGAACTACATTGTTAGAACTTAGCACAAAAGATACCTTTTATCTGAAAATCCAAATAGAGTAAACCTGCTATTATCCCAGAGCACTAATGTCATTTGTCCCAATCTGTTTTACGAGTCTGTATTAAAATAGATAGAAATATTTTCACTAAATTTTATAGATCTATATTTCAGGAACCTATCAGAAGTTAGGGCAAGATAAGAGTGGAAGAATGAATTTTGTTGCAGGTCATGGGGATTTTTTCAGCATCTTAAAAGTGGAGCGCATGTGCATTGAACTAGCAATACCGATTTAATAACAAAAGGAAATGGCTGAATTAAATTTGGTAAAGTTGCAAGCGAGCTGTAAAAAGCTTGTGGTTTTTAAAATCA
This sequence comes from Thamnophis elegans, assembly GCF_009769535.1. Taxonomy (NCBI): domain Eukaryota; kingdom Metazoa; phylum Chordata; class Lepidosauria; order Squamata; family Natricidae; genus Thamnophis; species Thamnophis elegans. The sequence continues at coordinate 60,727,319 of NC_045558.1, read as the reverse complement.
GAGAATCAGAAGGGATACTGGAGGTCTTCTAGTCCAGCCCCTTGTCCAAGGCAGGAGTCTTTATATCATTTGAGACAAATGGCCATCCAGTCTTTTGAAAACCTGTAGCAAATGAATTAAGATTCCATTGATTTTAATTGTTCTTACTGTCAGATTTCTCCTTATTTCCAGCTTGAGTCTCCTTCTGACAAGTTTCCATTGCTTCTTGTCCTGTCCTCAGGTGCTATTGCTGACACCTCCTCCTCCTCCTTCTCCACCAGCACCAACACATTTGCTGCCCAGCGCTGCGGCTGAGGTGAAGCCGCCAAAGCTCCCGCTGGCGCCCCCGCAGCGTTGGGCGGAAATCCGGCGGTGCTGTTGGAGGAGGAGGAGGCGAACCAGCCTGCCACCACCGGCCACCGCCAGCCCCGCCCCCTTCCCAGCCCCACAGTCCAGCGGTCGCAGCAGAAGCAGCCCCGGGCTCCGCTGCCGCTCCCCGCATTTTCTGGACAGGGTCTTACAGGAAGGAATCCCCCTTTGAAGAGCCGTGCTCTTCAAAACAAGTCTGGGGAGGTCCTTTGCAGGCGGCCAGTTGTAGCCACCTGCAAAGGACTTCCCCACGTTTGCTTTAAAGAAATCTCTGCGTGGCAGTTAGAAACTGCTGCGCGGGGGTTTCTTTCCACGTGAGCAGCCGCGCAGCTGCGCACCTTAGAGGGAACAGTGGCGGGGAGGCTGTTTTCACCCTCCCCAGGCTCCTATAAGGCCTCTGGAGCATGGGGAAGGCAAAAAAAAGCATGCAAAAAATGGGGGAAGTGCCTCTCATGCACGCATGTGCACTGGAGGGTTGCACGTTGCATTATGGATGCAGCCCCCCCTGCACTCCCCCTTTATGGCACATGAGCCAAAAAAGGTTCGCCATTGCTGCTCTATCTCATAGTCCTCATAAAGGGTTTCTAATTCATGTTTCCATCCCTGCTGTCAGTTGCCCTGGGTGAAGGTGAGTCCTTGGGTTCTCCCATTCCAGTCTTCCTTCTTTCCTATGCTGACGGACAATTTTGTGAAATTGCCAGGATTATTCTATCCTTTGTCCACATGCTGGGACTTTCATTGGATTAAGCCTCAAGGGAGGGGGGCTTCCTCCTTGCATTTGGTTTCCTCATGATTGCTGCCCTGGTTGGAAATTCTTTGCAAGATCCCCACAACTCTCCGGGTTGATCACTTTGCAGATTCTGCCAGTCTTCTCAAGAAAGCAGAACTCTTGAAACAAATGGCATTTCAAAAGGAACTTTTATTGGAAGGCCGTGATAGCAGAGAGAGTGTAGGTAGAATCTGAATTTTGCACACTGGTGTGTTAAACCACTCCTTTCAATGCCCCTCCCAATGTCCAGTTCAACCATGAGCCAATCCCAATGTGTGACAATGTTGTGAGAACTTCAAGCTGAGAAGGCACCATGATCTTGCTCCTCCAGTGGTGAGACAAAACAGAAGGCCCACATCATATTCTTTCCCCCCTCCCAACATCCCAAAGGTACATCAAAGCAGAGAAAAAGAACAAAGAAATCTCCATGCAAACATACCAAAATTCTCCCTCATCTCATCATAATGGCAAAATTCTGATAAACATCAATGGGACCTGACAGTATGTTTAGGGGACATACCATCTTTTTCAAAGTATAAGACACATCCCCCCCCCCTAAAAGAGCATGGAGATGTTGGTGCATCTTATACACTGAATACAGCTATTTTTGGCCTCCCAAAGCCCTGCCCCCCATCCCATTTTTGTGAAAAACAGGCAGTTTTTTTCAAAAACTGAGGCTTTTTTGCCTTCCCTCATCCCTAGCAGCACTCTACAGGCTTCGGCAGGGCAGGGGCAAGGCAAAAATGTCCCTGTTTTTGAGTAAAAATTGGCAAAAAATGGACTGTTTGTTTTGCAAAAACAGAGCCTTTTTTTGCCTTACCCCAGCCCTGCTGAAGCCTGCAGAGTGTTGCTGGGGGCTGAGGGAAGGCAAAAAAGCCTCCATTTTTCACAAAAGCAGGGGCATTTTTGCCTTGCCCCAGCCCTATTGAAGTCTGTAGAGTGCTGCTGCGGGCTGAGGGAAGGCAAAACTTTTCTTACTTACCTCTTCAAAATATTGGTGTGTCTTATACACTGGTGCATCTTATAGTCCGAAAAATACAGTAGTTTGGATTGGACATTTTAGGAGGACAGCCACATTAATCTAGGGTGGCATAAAAATATCAGGAATTTAGTCACATTTTTGGTCCATCTAACACAAGGGTGTCAAACTTGATTTCACTGAAGGCTGCCTCAGGATTGTGTTTGACCTCAAGGGGCAAGGGTGGGTGTAGCCAGGGTGGTCATGGTCAGCTTGACATCACTCATGTCATGGGATGTTTGTGATGGTCCGAGCAATCTGCCAGTGATAATGGCTCCTGAGCTCCATTTTCAGCTGGGATGGTCTCCTGCAACCCTCTGCCAGTGAAAATGGAACTTGAGAGGGTCGCACATGACCCTCCCAAGTTCTGTTTTCACTGGCAGAAGCAACACAGGCTGATCCTTTGCTGTTTCCAGGGGCCCCGTGGGACAGTTCTAAACACCTGTGGGCTGAATCTGGCCTGCTGGCTTTGAGTTTGACATCCCTAATCTAACAAATTGTATTAAAAGCATAAACCTTTGTGAGCTCAGTTCATTAGATACATAGCTAGGCTTCATTGGGTATACAGATTCTATATGAGACTTCAAATTGTAAAGTGTTAAAAGCTCATATCTGTTGAAATCTTCTGAAGTAGAACCTTTTGATAGATGCAGATTCATAAATTTTTCACTTAATTGAGCCATCCCACTTTTCACAGGAACCTGTAGTTGGATAATCATCTTATCTTCCCTTCCCCTTCTTTCCTTTCAACCTCACCCCACTTTAAATCACATATCAATCTGTTCCGACCCCCCCCCCTGGCCTGTGAATAAACTAGAACACAGGCTTGGCTGTTTGCCACTATTTAATGAATGCGATAACAAATCCTTTGGCTGAAGGCCCAGGCAAACTCACATTCAAGATAATAGGTTGGCAGCAACCCAGAAAGCTCCAAGAAAGCAACACAGATAATTCCACATGACACAGCTAGAATACAGATTTCTTCAATACTAGTTCGAACGGTTGTTTCCTGCAAATGTCCCCTCCCAACACCTCACTTATAAACCCTCTTGGGAGAGGCCCAAGCACAACCACCTGTGCATAATTATCATCTATGAGACTGCCTACGGAATTGCTGCTTCCATTTCTCAGCCCTTCGTAATCTTGCCTTTGATCCTCCCACTGCTCCCTGCCTCAGGCTCCTCCTGATGGCCAACCAGCCTCTCTGGTCCCTGCTCTGAGTCTGAACCCTACAAAGGATCCTCCACATCTTCCATGGCAGATTCATATGGTTCCTCGCTATCCGAGTCCATCAGCAGCTCGACTGGATCCTGCTGGGCCACAACATCAACCTATGCATCTGATGAAGCAAGTTGCAGCCCACAAACTGCAGACTTATGTCTTTTAATACATAGTACCAGAAAAAGTGAGACACGGTGGCTCAGTGGCTGCTGAGCTTGTCGATCAGAAAGGTCGGCAGTTTGGCGGTTTGAATTCTTAGCACCACATAACAGAGTGAGCTTCTGTTACTTGTCCCAGCTTCTGCCAACCTAACAGCTCAAAAGCACATAAAAATGCAAGTAGAAAAATAGGAACTACCTTTGGTGGGAAGGTAACAGTGTTCTGTGTGCCTTCAGCGTTTAGTCCTGCCGGCCACATGATTACAGACATCTTCGGACAGCACTGGCTCTTTGGCTTTGAAATGGAGATGAGCACCATTGTATCAAATGAAATGGGAATGGAGTGTTTATATTTTAGTATTATTTTTATTATTTTTTCAGACCAAAAGAGAAGGCATGAGAAGAGGGAAATAATATTGCAGATATTGGATTGTATTTTACATTAGCAATTTAAATCATAGAGTTATAGAACTGTAGAACTAGAATGGATCATACTATGGTTAGAAGATAATAGTTAACCAGCATCTTCTTAAAATCATTCAGGGAAGAAGTATCCATATCCTGCCTAAATATACTATTCTACTATTGTATAGATCTTATCATTAATACATTTCCCCTCCATTTAAATGAAACTTGAATAGCTGTAATTTATGTTCATTGTGTCTGGTTTGCATATTTAACTGAAAATGTATCAGTGGCTGAGATAAAATTTAAAAAGTCAAATTACTGAATTGGTGAGCCATGGCAAGAAGAAAAGAATTTAAAAATCAAAACCAAACATGCTATGAGAAATCTAAAGGAAGGACACTTTCATTCTATGGTCGTGTTATTTAAGCTGATTTCAAAACAGAATATATGGGGGACAAAGAACAGAAGTGGTTAATCTATCTAGTTTATTAGCTACATTTAGGACTTTCCTTTGCAGGTTCTCTGTACTTTTTTTTTAACAAGATGATTTATTTCTCCTTTTACAACTTCTGGTACGGTTGAAATAGAGTTAGATCTTCCATCTTTGCCAGAAGAAAAATTCCTTTTTCATCAAAGTTAATCAATTAATAAGAATAATTATACAGTGTTTTTACTCCCCCCCCCCCGGTCATTTTTTTATTTCTCTGTTTTTCCCATTTTAGGAAAGCATTTCAAAAATTTCAAAAAAAAAAATTGTCTGGTTACTTAATTAATACAGTGAGAGTCATGTTTGTAGACAAAAGCTGCAACTCTATAGTTATTGCTGTCCAAAACTTGTGAGCATTCAAGTAATTTAAAAAGCTCAAGGTTGAAGTTTCAGAATGTCTGAAAGAGAGAGGTAAAAATAATGATCAGAATAGAACTGGAAGACACCTTGGAGGTCTTTTAGTCTAATCCCCTGCCCAAGCAGGAGACCCTATACCATTTCAGACAGGTGGCTGTCCAGTCTTTTCTTAAAAATCTCCAGAGATGAAGCACCTACAACTTCTATATCTGCTTTAATAAACATATTACAAACCAGAGTTTAATATAATTAAGATGAATCAACATAAGGTGACAATTTTATTTATTGCAATCATAAGAGTTAAGGCATGATGGCTGTGTCATTGCTTTTTAGACCCAGTGGTTAGAAGTGGGCTTTTTTGTGCAGTTGGTTGGTTATTCTGAGAACATATTGCTAATCTAGATATGTCAGGGATCTAATTCAACAGGACACTACTTACCTTCTTTCTATAAATATTTAAACAGAGGCTGGATGACCATTTGTCTGTGCTCTATGTTGGATTCTTGCATTTGGTAGGAATTTGGACTGAATAATTTCCAAGATGTTTTCCAACTCTAACTTTCTTTAATTCTGACAAACATATCCTATGATCTAAATCAGGGGTGGGTTTCAGCCAGTTCGCACTGGTATGCTAGAACCCATTCGTGAAATTTAGCGTACCTTTTGGAACCTGTTTGTCCGGTGGCACAGTATTGGAATGCTCCTTCCCTCCTGGCCCACCCACACACTCGCTCGCTCGCCCTGCCTGTCCTCACCATGCTTTCCCCACCCACCACTCACTGATTGGCTGGCTCACCAATCGCCCCACCTCTGAGAGGAAGTGAGGGGGGCTTTCTCACACGCCTTCTTTCTTTCTCCAAAGGCGTGCGATAAAACCCCCTATTGGCCAAACATGTGAAGGAAGGAAGCTGCAGGCTCCTTTGCCTTGGCTATGCAACCTTTTTTCGTTCTCTGTCTGCCAATTTCACTTATTCGGGCAGCACTTAGCCAAGGGCAAAGAAGCCTGCAACTTCCTTCCTTCACATGTTCGGGCAGTGCGCAGGGGGCTTTCTCACACACCTTCTTTTCCCCCCCTATTGCCTGACAGGGAAGTGAGCCCCAGGCCTCATCTCTGCCTCCTTCCTTGAGAGATGGCTTTGGGGACAGCCTCTCCCATCACTGAGCCCTTCACTCACCTTCCACCTGGAGGCTCTGCCAATGGGGCGCCTCCCATTTCGCTTTCTGAGAGAAGCTTGGGAGAGATGTGCAAATGGCTGCAACTCAAGGCTTCCGAGGAGGACACTGGACACCAAGGGTGGGGGTGGGGCCCACTGCTGCTGCTTCTGCTTCTCCTGGTAATGCAGGCTTCTTGGAGAGTATTAAGTTGCAGGCGCAATGATTCCAGCAGCTGTATTTTGCCTTGAAATTTGCTATCCTGGCAACTCGAAGGGGACATTCACCCAGGGGCATCTCAAGTGCTCCCACCCTTAGCCTGGAGGGAGTGAGGACAGCTGGGTGCAGTTTGGCGCCTCCTGGCTTCCCTCAGATCATCGGGGGCCTTGCGCGCCTGCTCATTCGCATGGCCTGTGTACTTCTAGTGGGAATGGGAAGCATAGGGATCTTAATGTAGTAGGGTGGGGGAGGCTGGAGCAGGAGGTTCCCCAGTGCTCATGGCTGCAGCTGCTGCTTGGGAGAAAATCAGCTGGAATCTCGAGCGAGAGCCATAGGGCGAGACGTAAGCGACAAAAATGGGTCACCGGGGGCATAAAAAACACCATCAGATCACCTCCCATGGTCCAGGAACCAACCAACCAAATAAATAAAGTTGCCTTCGCTTCCTTGTGCAGCAAGAGAGAAAGTTGCCTGAGACACCACTGGGAGAATGTCCCCTTCGGGTTGCCGGAACAGCAAGTTTCAAGACAAAATGCAGTTTCCTTGCACAGCAAAAGAGGAAGTTGCCTGAGACACAACTGTCTTTTGCCTTGAAACTTGCTGTTCCAGCAACCTGAAGGGGACATTCTCCCAGGACCTCTCAGGCAACTTTCTCTCTTGCCACGCAAGGAAGCGAAGCCACATTTGTTTATTTAACCTTCTGCTCCAGCCTCCCCTGCCCTACTACATTAAGATCCCTGTGCTTCCCATTTCTGCTTGAAGCACACAGGCCATGGGAGCAAGCAGGCGTGTGAGGCCCCTCGATGATCTGAGGGGAGCCGGGAGGCGCCAAGCTGTGCCCAGCCATCCTCATTGCCCCCCACCCAGCTAAGGGTGGGAGCGCCTGAGATGCCGCTGGGAGAATGTCCCCTTCGGGTTGCCGGGACAGTACATTTCAAGGCAAAATGCAGTGCTGGAATCGGTGTACCACTGCACCTACAACTTAATGCTCTCCAAGAAGCCTGCATTACCGGGAGCAGCAGAAGGAGCAGCAGTGGGCACCACCATCACCACCGGTGTCCACCATCCTCCTTGGGAGCCTCAAGTTGTGGCCATTTGTGTGTCTCTCCCGAGCTTCTCTCAGGAGGTGAGATTGCAGGCGCCCCGCTGGCAGAGCCTCTGGGTGAAAGTCAAGTGAAGGATGCAACGATGGGAGAGGCTGGCTGTCCCCGAAGCCAGTTCTCAAGGAAAGAGGCAGAGATGAGGCCCAGGGCTCGCTTCCTTGCCTCTTTCCTCCAAGAGCTGCAGGCAGCAGGGAAAACAAGGCTTCTTTGCCAGCTTCCCAGCTGGCAAAATAGAAATTTTTGCCAAATGGAAGGTATCTGTGTGTGGGGGGGGAGAGAGAATAAAAGAAAGGAAGAGGGAGAGAGAGAGAAGAGACAAAGAGAGAAAAAGAAAGAATGAGAAAGAATGAAAAAGAAAGTAAGTGGGGGAGAGAGAGATAAGAAAAAGAAAGAAGGAAGGAAGGAAGGAAGGAAGGAAGGAAGGAAGGAAGGAAGGAAGGGGAAGTAAGGAAAGAAAGAAAGAGGGAGAGACATACAAGAAAGAAAGAATGGAAAGAATAAAAAGAAAGGAAGGAAGGAAAAGAAATAAAGAAAGAAAGAAAAAGAAAGAAAGAAAGAAAGAAAGAAAGAAAGAAAAAGAAAGAGAACTTATGATCACAATTGAGCCCAAAATTTTGGTTGCTAAGCAAGAGCGTTGTTAAATGAGTTTCACCATATTTTACAAGTTGGCCACTCCTATCTGGTCACATGACTGCCAAGCCACACCCACAAAATAGGCCACACATACAGAATAGGTTCTAAAAAAAATTGAAACCCACCACTGATCTAAATGTACCCTATTTTTTTCCTTTTAATGCCTAATCTCTTGTTCTAGTGGTAAAATAGGATAATAGAAATGCAACAGAGTACCAAATTCTTCAGGTGAGCCACTAAAACTTTATTTTGTACTAATTCTTCCCATTCCCCCATTTATGTGAAGTACTGAGAGCAATACTTCACAGGCAGAGATTCCAATATAAAACCTTTCTCTATCTAAATAATATGTTGTGGAACAAGGATGTAACTGCTTAAACAATAAGTAAGAAACAAGGATGTAAACAATAAAAATATTGGTTATTAATTTTATTTGTTTGCTATTCCTCATAAAGAGAATAAACTGATACTAAAGCAGGAATGTAGAATAATATTACTTCATAAATAAAATAAATTTATATTTCTGCCTATAAAGAGAATACTTGAAACATAGTCCTATTAACTATGGTAGATAAAAGCAGTTGTGCTAGGAATATTGAAAAACTGAAGTCTATGGATAATCTGGATAAAATAGTTTAGCATTCAATATGACCCAGTATTCAATCCTCATTGGCATCCTTCAGTCTCAAAAGACTATGGTATCATGCTCTGGAAAGAGGTCTTAAAGCAGCATCTGGTGTGGCTAAAAAGGCCAATTGCCACTTTCTGTGTTGTTTCAATGCTGTTCGCAAAGCTGGAGTGTCCTCTATAAAGCATGAGGCCTGGGTAGATTAATATGGAGGATAGACTGTTACCCAAGCAACAGGTCCCTCCTCTCCACGTCACTGAAATAATCTAATGGAATGGCAGGACCAATACGATTGTTCCAGCTGCATTGCAGGAGTTACCAGAACGTGATTGTACACAGTCACATACTACTTCCGGAACTCTGGCTCCGGATTTTGCCTTGAGGTTGATTCCTGAACCCTTTTCCAGTAGTAGATATAGCTACAAGGCAGTGGAGGTTTGTAATCAGAATTTCCCTTCTCCTAGAAGATGGTTCTGCCATTTTATCTGCCATTGGTGTGTAGAGCCCTCTTCTGCCTTCAGAACGGTTGACAGTATTCTTCTTAAATAGTATTTAATACTATTTAACTGTTAACAATTAAACAAGTAGAGATACTTCTCAGTCACTGGTATTCTGGGTGTTATTACTGGTCATGGCACAATCTGGAATAGCAGTAGGCACTCCACTGTAATATTTGCCACAAGGCCCACAGGCACATTTGAATGAAATGCATCTGAGAATTAAGTGGGAAAAGTATTTTCTGGATTTTTGACCAGCAAAAACATAGATGATTGGGTTAAGACAGCAGTGGCTGAAAGCTACTGTCTCAGTCACTTGTACACTATAATCCTTAAGGAACTGCAGTTTTTGAAGACTTCAAAGTACTTACTTGATCAGTTTCTATCCATTATTCCTTGTCTGGCCATCAGGTGCCTTGGAAAATAGCTTGACCCCTTCCTCTCTGTGGTAGCCCCTCAAATATTGGAACACCTCTATCATGTCTCCCCTGGTCCTTGTTTTCACTAGACTAGCCATTCCCAGTTCCTGTAACCATTCTTCATATGTTTTAGCTTCTAGTCCCCTAATCATCCTTGTTGTTCTTTTTGGCACTTTTTCTAGAGTTTTAACATCTTTTTTATAGTGTGGTGACCAAAACTGGATGCAGTATTCTAGGTGTGGTCTTACTAAAGCTTTATAGGGTGGTATTGATACCTCCCTTGATCTTGATTGTATCCCTCAGTTAATGGAGTTTAGGATTGCATTAGCTTTTTTGAGTGCTGCTGCAAATCGCTGCTCATATTTAGCTGGTTTTCCACTAAGACTCCAAGATATCTCTTACAGCTATTAAGTCTGGTTTCACCCGACAATCTGCAAATTTGGTAAATTCCCCTTTTATTCACTCATCTAAGTCTTTTATGAAGATATTGAAGAGTACTGGGCCTAAGACGGAACCTTGTGATACCCCACTGCTTACTTCCCCCCATGTAGATGTAGACCCATTAAGGACTACTCATTGAGTACAATTTGTCAGCCAGTTACAAATCCATCTGGTGGTATTGCTATCTATCCCACTTTTTTCCAGCTTACCAAGTTGTGATCTACCTTATTGACTGCCTTGCTGAAGTCTAAGTTTATTATGTCCATAGTATTTTGCTGGTCTACTAATTTAGTCACTATGTTGTTGTTTTGTTTTATGTCAAAGGGCCATATCCTCATACTGAAAGTGTCTCCAGATTTTAAAGAGCTTATTAAATTAATTAATAATTAATAAAATAATAGTGAAATATTTTATTTCCATGACAGCATAATATATACTGCTGTCATATTCCATCATTCATTTTGTGAAGATTTCATTTTCCATAAAATATAGGCTGATGAAACTTAATATATATGACATGCATACACCAACTCTGAGTACACCAATTCTGGTTAGATTGACTATATTATTTACTTATTTATTTATCCAATTTATGTAGTTTCCATTTCACCAAACAAGTGATTCTGAGTAGCATACAACAGTGCTAAACAGTTAACAAATAGGTAGAACTAGAATCATTATTAATTATTTAAAAAAGGTTAAAACCCTCAAAAACACTATATAAATAACACGAACAAAGCAATAGCAGAGAAAAGAATGTAACAGTCATCTCACTAGTTCAGCCATTCCCTGGGACCCTGGGCATAATGATATTTCCCCATGCAATGACCAAATAGCAACCCTTTCAATATGGGGAGCTGAATGGGGTGTATAGAGGGAAATATGTATATTTAAAGGAAATATAACTTTATGTTCCTTTTTGTTTCTATATTTGAATATACATTCTAAATCTGTATAAAAAGTAAATGTCAACAGTCTGATGGTGATTAGATGAAGAAGTGTGTGTCTGGGGGGGGGGGGAATTATCCAATAATTATAGAGAACTTTAAGAAGAGAAAGTTCACATTTCCCACAGATAGAGAGAAGAGTAGAAAGAATAGTAATTCCAGCTCCAGGTTTGGGCCTTCATGCTAACCATCCAAGCAATATGATCATGCTTCACAAGAAGCCACAAAAGAGGAAGCAAACAAATATGAAGAAAATGTGAAGGGAAAGCGCTCTACTTGCTTCCCCCAGATTCTTAACAGATGTGTACAAAGCACACACAGTATATATAAGGTGACCAGATTTTCAGATTGGAAAAGAGGGACGCCTTTGACCGGGGGGGGGGGGGGGGCTTGATTAAAAAAAATTTTTTTTGTCAAAAGGTCACCCCAGGACACTGAAACCAGCATAAATACGAATCTGTTGCCAAACAAAATTTTGATCACGTGACCATGAGGATGCTGCAACGGTCGCTAAGTGTGAAAAATGGTCATCAGTCACTTTTTTCAATGCCATTGTAACTTTGGTCACTAAATGTTTTCCCCCTCCTCGAGACTCCTCACTTCTTCCTTCATTCCTCTTGCTTATCTACCTTCACCTTATCTGTCTTCTGCTCTTTCCCTCTCTTCCTTCCTTTCTCCTTCCATCCTCTCTTCTTTCCTCACTCACTCCCTTCCTCCTTTTCTCTTCCTTCCTCCTTCCATTCTTTCAGCTCATTCTTTTGCCTATCTACCTTCTCTGTCTTTCTGCTCTTTCCATTTCTCTCTTCCTCTTCGCTTCTGTTCCTTCCTGCTTCCCTCCTTTCCTATTTCTTCCTTCTTCCTTCCTTCTGCCTATCTACCTTCACCTTCTCTGTCTTTCTGCTCTTTCCCTGTCTTGCCCTTTCCTCCCTCCCTCCCTTCTTTCCTTTCTAGTTCCATCTTTTCTTCTTTCCTCTCTCCCTCCCTTTTTCTTTTTTCCTTCCTTCCTCTTTCCTCTTGCCTATCAACTTCATCCTCTTTGTCTTTCTGCTCTTTCCCTCTCTTCCCCTTTTCTTCCTACCTCCTTCCCTCTTTTCTCCCTCCCTTCTTCTTTTTCTTCTTTTTTTCTTCCATCTTCCTCGTTCTCCTCCCATTCTTTCTCCTTCCATCCATCTTTTCTCCTTCCACCTTCTCCCCCCTCCCTTCTTCTTTTCCTTCCCCCCTCCCTCCTTCCTTCCTCTCCTTCCCTTTCTCGCACACAGGAAGGGGAGGGGAGGCTTTCTAGTCGCTTTCACAGCATAATTTCTTTATCTAACTTTTAAAAAACAGTGTGCAAATCAAACTTGAGAATTTCGTAACCTGCGAAGCACCAAGTTATTATCTTCTGTTGTTACAAATTCGCAGCTACTCCATTCTTTCCGATAGGGAACTGCATTTCCCAAGATGCCTCAGGTCCTCAAAGTGCTGAACGCGGTTTTGCAATTGACTCCAGCGAGGCCCGGTAGCCGCCGGCTGGGGTGGCTGTCAAGGCGCTGACAGCGGAGCAGACGCGCCGTTTGTTACTGCTTCCAGCAATCGAGACGGATGAGGGAAGCGGCGGTGGCGGACATCAGCAGCGACTGTAACGACCGCGCGGGCGAGGTGCGGAGGAAGAACGGAAGGTCCCTCCCGCCCGCGACGACGGCTCCAGCCATGGACGAGCAGGCTGGCCCCGGCGTCTTCTTCAACAACAACAACAACGTGCTGCTTTTGCCGCCACCTCCGGGTGGGAAGCAACCACGCCTTGCAGACTTGCACCGCAGCACAGGGGCCGCACAGGCGTAGTTGCTTCCCATCCGGAGGTGGCGGCAAGAGCAGTGCGTTGTTGTTGTTGGGGCCAGCCTGCTCGTCCATCGCTGGAGCCGTCGTCGCGGGCGGAAGGGACCTTCCGTTCTTCCTCCGCACCTCGCCCGAGCAGTCGTTACAGTCGCTGCCGACGTCCGCCACCGCCGCTTCTAATTAATATAATTCTCCCTCTCTTTTTCACTCTCTCTCCAGCACACAAACGCAAATGCATAGGGCAGCCCACCTCACACACAGGTAACTCCGGGCAGCTTACAACATTATGATGCACGTCTCCCCATAGGAGAGGAGATGGGGAAGCCGGGGGCCCGGAGATCACCCGGGGGATGCCGAGGATGCCTTAACCAATCGAAAGCCGGTGTACCTCGTCATAATGGGGGATGGATTTCTTGCCAGGAAATGCGAGGGTTGGACAACAGCATAGAAACAGCTTTGGTCGCATTGACCGATGATCTCTGGAGAGCCAGAGATGGAGGCCATGCGTCCATCCTGGTTCTCCTTGACCTCTCAGCGGCTTTCGATACCATCGACCATGGTATCCTTCTGCGACGACTGCGGGAGGTGGGGGTGGGCGGCACTGTTTTGCAGTGGTTCTCCTCCTACCTCTCGGACAGGTCGCAGTCGGTGTTGGTGGGGGGGCAGAGATCGTCCCCGAGGCCCCTTACTTATGGGGTGCCGCAGGGCTCGGTCTTATCCCCCCTACTATTTAACATATACATGAAACCGCTGGGCGAGATCATTCGGAGGCACGGGATAAAATACCATCAATATGCGGACGATACACAGTTGTATCTGTCCGCCCCGTGCCAACTCAATGAAGCGGTGGAAGTGATGAACCGGGGCCTTGAGGCTGTTAAAGACTGGATGAGAGCTAACAAACTGGTGCTCAACCCGGAAAAGACCGAGTGGCTGTTGTGTTTTCATCCCAATAATTTGGCTAATGTTCCATCAATCAGGCTGGGGGGACAAAATTTATACCCCTCAGACAGGGTCCGCAACTTGGGAGTCCTCCTGGACCCACAGCTGAGTTTTGACCATCATTTGTCAGCTGTGACCAGGGGGGCATTTGCTCAGGTTCGCCTGATGCGCCAGTTGCGGCCCTACCTGAACCGGGAGGCCCTCACAACAGTCACTCGAGCCCTTGTGATCTCTAGGCTGGAATACTGCAATGTGCTCTACATGGGGCTGCCCTTGAAGAGCATCCGGCGACTTCAGCTAGTCCAGAATGCGGCCGCGCGAGTGATCGTGGGCGCACCACGGTTCGCCCACATAACACCGATCCTCCGTGAGCTGCGCTGGCTACCTGTTGATCTCCGGGTGCACTTCAAGGTCCTACTTACCACTCACAAAGCGCTCCATGGTAGTGGATCTGGCTATTTGAGAGACCGCCTTCTGCCAATTACCTCCCTGCATCCCATCAGATCGCACAGGGTAGGCCTCCTCCGAATTCCATCCGCCAGTCAGTGCCGACTGGCGACTACGCGGAGGAGAGCCTTCTCAGTCGCAGCTCCGATGCTATGGAACAATCTCCCCGTGGAGATCCGCACCCTCACCACCGCCCAGGCCTTCCGCACGGCCCTTAAGATCTGGCTATCCCGTCAGGCCTGGGGATAAAAATCTTAGTTTGTCCCCTCCCGAATGATGAATGTTGTGCTTTATTTTTAATATTATGTATTGTCTTATGTCTTCTGTCTTTGTACCCCCCTCCCCGTGTTTTGTAAGCCGCCCTGAGTCCCCTCAGGGAAAAGGGCGGCCTATAAATTATAATAAACACTCTAAACACTCTAAACACTCTAAACAACGGCGGAGGCTCGGGTTTGTTTTTTTTCCCCGGGAATAAAAGTGAACATAAGACTTCTAAATCCCCAGCAAGAAAAGAAATGCAACTGTAGTGGTCTCTCCCCCCCTTCCTCTAAAGAACAAATGTTATCCTGCCGCAGAAGCGAAAAAATCTCAGATTTCGCCCTTCTGCAACAGCCTCCCTCGGGATCCCGCTCCTCCGCTACAGATGCATCGCGTCCCAACAGCGGAACTTCACAGCCCCAAACCCAGTTTCTGGGTGACCCGTCGAGAGACTAACTGCTTCTTCTCCCCACCCCGAAGACTGTATTTCCCTGCCGCTCCCTCCCCCCGCCCCGCAAAGCTCTCTACAGCCCTTCCGAGCCTACCCAGCACCAAGTCCTCCTCTCCAGCAAATCCTACACGCGCCCGATGCTCCTCAGTCCACACGCCGGCTCCGGGAGAGCTTTTTGGAAACGCGCAGCTGCTGCTTCTCTTTCAAACTACATGGCTCCCAAGTCGGGGCATCTTTCCCTCCCCTCGCAGCTCAGGGGCTCCCTTGAAGGGCTCTGCTGCTGCGGCGGCTCCCCCAGCTAGCACTCCGTTTTCAGAGATTTTCCAAAGAAGGAAACTCACGACTCGCTCGGAGCTCTGCCTTATCCATCTCCCCACCTCAGCGCGGCCCGTCTCGGTCCAGACCCTCCACGGCTCCGCCCCCCACTCATCCTTTTTGCAGCCGAGGGAAGGAAAGGGGGGGAAGGCTTCTGGCGGCTCCCGGGCAGCAATCCCACTGCCATCCGCCCGCCCCAGACTCCCTTCCTCCCTCTTGCAGCCCGCCCCATGCGAATCCCCCCCGCATCTTCTCCCAGGTTTCTCTCTCAGGGTAGGGAGGCTGTGGGCTGGCAGTAGCTGCCGCGGGCTGGCTTCCCCCCCCCCGCCCCACCTCACCTCGCCTCCTCCACTAGCCTTTGTCCCTCCACAGTAGGGTGGCTGGGGGGAGGAGACGGCCCGCCCGCCCAACTCCGCAAAGGGGGAGAAGGAGAGGAGGGCCGTCTCCTCCCCCCAGCCGCCCTGTGGAGGGACAAAGGCTAGTGGAGGAGGTGGGGGGGGAAATCCAGACTCCCTAGGGAAGGCCTTCCCTTGCTAAAGGTTGCCGCCGCCCACTCTAAGCGGCAAAGCCTCCCGATTCCCACCGGTTACTCACCAGTGAAGCAGCAAAAGCAAACAGCGAAGGCGAAATGAAATGGAGACTCGTGCGGCGTGCTTAAGCGGACTCCAGCCAATCAGTGAGCTGGCTAGGATGCCGCGTGCTTAAAGTTTTCCATCCCAGCCAGCTCACTGATTGGCTGGAGTCCAGGCCAATCAGTGAGCGGCAGACTGGGCTGGCTTAGATTTTTAGTGTAGAATAGAATAGATGGGGGAAAGGAATGAGCGAGCTAGCGGCAGCTGATGATGGGCAGGAGAGCCAGCGAGCGCCGAAATAAAGCGTGGGTTTTTGAGAAGCGGGCGGGACGCGGGAAAAATGATGAAAAATCGTTCCTGTCCCGCCAAAAGCGGGACGTCTGGTCACCTTAAGTATATAGTAAATAGCATGTACAACATTTATACTTGCTTTTATTTTGTAAAACTAGTGAACAGCAGAAAAAGAAATATTAGTTCATATTGGATATAGTTCATAAACAATTTTGGATTAATGAAATAATATAATTTATTTTCTGGCTACCACCAAAATTAGTGCTTTAGTAAAAATATCTAAATCTGCTTTCAGTTTCAAATCATAAACATTTCATTGCACTATACAATCTGTAGAAATTAACAATACATAAAGACGATAGACTTACCATTGTACTTCAGTGATATCTTTGACAAATATTATAATTTAACTTATTGTGCATGCTTTCCAATATATGAATATGTATATGAATCTATATGAATCTATATTTTAAAATTTGAGCAGGAGTTATATAATACTATTTTTCTGAGGTTGGTAAAATGAGGATCAGGATTGCAGGGGCAATATACTGACTCTGTAAACCCCTTAGAGAGGGTTGTAAAGCATTGTGAAAGAGTATATCTCCGGATGCGCTTCAAGGTGCTATTAGTCACCCATAAAGCCCTGCATGGTAGTGGATCTGGATACTTGAGAGACCGCCTTCTGCCAATTACATCCCTGCGACCAATAAGATCACATAGATTAGGCCTCCTCCGTATCCCATCGGCCAGCCAGTGTCGGCTGGCAACTACAAGGAGGAGGGCCTTCTCAGTAGTAGCCCCGACCCTTTGGAACGAGCTCCCCGTGGAGATTCGTACCCTCTCCACCGTCCAGGCCTTCCGCACAGCCCTTAAGAACTGGCTAGCCCGTCAGGCCTGGGGACAAGGATAGTTGCCCCTCCCGAATGATGAATGTATGTTGTTTACTATTTTATTATATGTCTCTATGTTAACGTCTGTATTCCCCCTCCCCGATTTTATGTGAGCCGCCCTGAGTCCCCTCAGGGAAAAGGGCGGCCTACAAATATTAATAAAATCTAAAATCTAAATCTAAATATAAGTCTGCTATTATTAAAAAAAATTAACAAGTATTTTGAAAAGCTGAAAATTGTTAACTATCTTAAGAGAAACACCTTATTCTTTTTTTCTAAAGAAGAATAGATTGCTATTAAGTATATTGTACTTATTGTACCGCAATGTATATATACCTTGCTTCAGAACCGCTTGCTCACTGGTAGTCAATTTATAAGCAATTAATTGTATGCAAATTTGTAGTCAATTAATCCATTAAAGTATGATTCATCTATCATATCTATTGAATAGGACCACAATAATGGGATGTTGATATTTTAGAGGACACCTCATGGAAAAAGCTGCGAGGGGGAATCCTGCTTTTCTTTTTTGAGATATTGTATACAGTCTTGCTCTGAAAACATAGACTTTTTAAATCTGGTTTGGCTGAGTCTTACATCTGCTTTAGCTTACAGTCAGGATTTATATAAATATTCTATTTCTCAGTTGCAAAATTAGCAGAGGAAATAAATTGTTCTTTAAAAGAAATTGCATACATTAATAACCACAAACATGGAAATGTGGGCTATTGCATGCATTTCTGGTCTAGTATTTCCTTAAATCTCATGAAAGCCTGTTTTTGGCTTCTTTTTTCCTTTAAACTTTGGATTTAAAATGTACACACACACACACACACACACACACACACACACACACGCACACGCACATGCATACTTGAAAAATGTTTCTCTGTATTCATCTCAGATTTTACTTCAAATGTTTTGGTAACTCAGCATCCTAATTTGTACAGAGAATGGATTATAAACTGATGCAGCTGTGGACAATAGCCTATCCTAGCAAATGTAGAACAGGCAATGACAGATACAATTCTGAAACAGAATTACAAAATTAGTTCAAAATAGTAGTCTGAACAGGCAGATTGTTCCATGCTTGATTAAAGCCTTGACTGAAATATACTCAGCTTCTTAAATCATGCCTTTTCTTGCCCTGATTCTAGATTTCAAGATGACCTCATCTTTAAAGAAACTCTTTGGAACAAACTCAAAGCATCTATAGGTGGCGCAGTGGTTAAATGCAGCACTGCAGGCTACTGCTAGATCAGCAGGTCAGCGGTTCAAATCTCACCGGCTCAGGGTTGACTCAGCCTTCCATCCTTCCGAGGTGGGTAAAATGAGGACCCAGATTGTTGGGGGCAATATGCTGACTCTCTGTAAACCGCTTAGAGAGGCCTGAAGGCCTATGAAGCGGTATATAAGTCTACTGCTATTGCTATTGCTATTGCTATCTACAATTGACAAATACTCACCATATTACAGATAACAGATTAACAGAGTTGTAAGGGACCTTATAGTCATCTAGTCCAACCCCCACCCCCCAGCGCTCAAGCAGGAGACCTTATACCATTTCTGACAAATGGCAATCCAATCTCTTCTTGAAAGTCTCAAGTGATGAAGCTCCCATAACTTCTGAGGGCAAGCTGTTCCATTGGTTGATTGTTATACTGTCAGAAAGTTCCTCCTTATTTTTAGGTTGAATCTCTCCTTGGTCAGTTTCCATCCATTATTCCTTGTCTGGCCTTCAGGTGCTTTGGAAAATAGTTTGACCCCCTCCTCTCTGTGGCAGCCCCATAAATATTGGAAAACTGCTATCATGTCTCTCCTTGTTTTTCTCTTCACTAGACTAGCCATCTTAGTCTACAAACCCTCCATGGAAATATCAGTTTGTTGGTGAGATGCACTATAGCCAGGTATTCTCAAATATAAGTGTATATTGGCTTCTGAGCAAGGAAGAGTTTCTCTCTGCCCCCTCTCCTGGAAACTGGCCAGTAGATCTATTGTATATCTATACTGCTTTATGCAGATGTTGCTGTTATTCTATTCTAAGATCTATATTTTAGAAGAGCTGTCAGCCTCTACTTTGCTTGCTTGCTATCGGCTGCCATAGAAATGGGGAGGGAGGGGGCTTCAGGTATTTGGGATGGGAAACGTATGGTGCTGGAGGAGTTATCAGAGGGGAGGTTGGTTCTCACCATCTTCTGCGCATGCTGATGGCTTGTGTTTGGACTTGGTCAAGGTCAACTGTCTCTCCATACCAACTGAATGAGGATTTTGAAGATGCATCCCACATGACTCCTTAGGGAGTTGCAGTTTGGCTATTGGGTTGAGGTGATTGGGGGGAGGGTGCTGGGTAAATGTTTGATATGTACATGTTCGCACCTTTTTGGCTCAGATCTTGCTTTTCTTTCGCTGCTATCTTTTCATGACCAGTAAAAGTATCTTTAATTCCACAAACAATGGAGTTGGGAGTTTTCTATCTTGGTTATTGAAGGAGGCACACTTGACATTAAGCAAGATCTCACTTCGCACTTATCCTGGAGCTCAAAACGTCTGTGGGGAGTGCATATAAAGAAAAAAAAGATGTCTAATCCCTGTGGTGATCAGGAAGACATGGGGGCTACTGGATCCTCTTTCCCTTTGGAAACGGAATGTATGGCTGAGCTGGATTTGGAGGAAAGGGCCATCCGGCCCAGATGGTCATTGGGAATAGGGCAGAAGAGTGATCCCGAGGAGACTCTGGCCAGAGTCACTACCAGCTAACACCGGCGACCAGAGGCTGCCTGGCAGGAAACTGAACAAGAGGATCTCATGATGACCCATGCTTTGAAACTTCTTCAAGAAGCATGGGAGAAGCACCATTTCCTTGAGAGCCGTGCTGAGAGAGAGATTGAATTTGCCAAGCGGTGGGAAAGACAAACGGATGGCCTGTCTAATCCTGAGATGGCCCTGGTGGCATACACCAGAGCTGGTTAGGACAGAGGAGCCCCAGCTGCAGCAGCAGCAGCCATTCAAGCCACTCCAAGGGGAGGAGTGGGGTCCTGTAGATGTCAACAAAAATCCCTCCCCTTGGAGTGAAGTACGGAGGAGATCCTAAAGAGTTGGGGGGGTTTTTGGTCCAGATTTGGAATTATATGCAACAACATGGAGAGGACTTCCCATTGGAGGATGCCAAAGTGAGAGCTGTTACTATGGGTTTGGAGAACAAAGCAGCTGCCTGTATGGTCGTTTTGCATAATAATGATTTTCCCCTACTGAGGGATTACAATGTGTTTATGACTGCCCTGAGAAAGCGCTTTTATGAACACCCTCGCAAATTGAAAGGCAAGAACCAGGATGAAAACTCTAATCCAGGGGAGGAGGTCGGTGGCTGAATACACCCAGAAATTTCGCGAGCTGTCTGTGCATATGTGGGGGTGGTCCGAGGAGTCTTTGACAGAAAGCTTTATGGACGGCTTGAACAATGATGGGTACCAGAGCTGTGTGAATAGGGGGCCTCCATGAAACCTGCAACGCTGGTATGAGTTGGCAGCGGATGTGGAGATTGACCTAGCCAGAAATCAATACCGTGGAGGCAGCAGCAAAACCAAAAATACCGCCCCCCGCCCTGAAAGAGGCTCCAAAAGCAGGGAGGGGATGGTCTGCAACCAAGCCCCAGTCAACTGTCTGTTTCCATTGTGGGAAGGAGAGGCATCGGGCTGCTGACTGCTACTCAAAGATTGGCCCAAAACCAACTGCAGCTGGAGAGAAGAAACCCAACCGGCAGCCAGGGAAATGCAGAGAAACCACGCTGAAGGGCTTGGAAGTTGCTGTGGACCTTTCCCCAAGCTAGGAGGGAAAAGAGCCCCCTTCCTTTGGGAGAAAGTGTAACCGACTCTGCTGATGATCACCTGGTAAGTCCCTGATCTGGCCCCAGTAGACCGTCCCAGTAGAACGTAAAGTACCCTCAACTGGGTCCCAGGGAAAGATGTTGGCCCTTTTAGATTCTGGCTGCACCCAATGTGTAATTAGCCCAGAGGTGGTGGAAAAAAATGGGTTTAAGATTGCGAACTATGAAAGTACCCATTGCCTTTTGCCAATTGGATGGGCCAGTGGCTGGGGGAGCCCCCGCCCATTTTGTAACTGTCAGCACTTCTTCATTGGATAATCAGGAAAGAAAACCACAAGACTCCATTGATAGAAATCAAGTGTACTTTTACTAATTATAAATGAAGCAAAGCGAAGTCTAATTATTTAGGCGCAAAAGCAAATAATATATTGTATAATTCACTCCCCTCCCCTTGGCATCCCATGTACAGTCCAATCATAATTCTCCCAAGTGTCAGGTATGAGATAACTTCAAAAGGCATCACCAGGACGGAATGCCGGTGCTGTTGGCCTTGGCGGGAACCCTCCTCCGCATGCGCAGTAAGGTGGATAGTTCAAACTCCAGAATCTTCCTCCAGCACAACAGTTAGTCCCCTCCCAAATACCATGCCCCCCTCCCCATTTCAATGGCAGCCGAAGCAGCAGCAAAGCAGAGGCTGACATCCGGCCCTCCTACGGAAAAAGGCGGTCAGACCTGGAAAAACGACAAAGCACAAACAAACAGACGAACAACAAGAAACGGAAAGTGAAAAACAGGGGGGGGAGAGAGAAAAAGTCAGGATACGTGGAAAAACTAAGGCTTGTTAGGATAAACAGAATAGAATTGGCGGAGCAGTTCAGGGGCCCGGACATGTGATTTGTTCACCCACTCGGCATGAGACGGGGGAAAATGCTTCCAAGCCACCAGGTACTGAACACGATTCCGCCATCTGCGAGAGCCCAAAATTTCCCAAATCTCAAAATGCTGTTCATCATCAATCAACAGGGGGGTAGGTGGCAGATCCACCGGCGGATGTAAAGACGAAAATTGTAGAGGTTTAATGAGATTAACGTGGAAAACAGGATACACGCGGTTGAGGTGCTTAGGCAGTTGCAAGCGAACTGAAACAGAATTGATGACTTTGATGATAGGAAACGGGCCAACATACTTAGGCCCTAACTTCTTGGATTTCTGTGTAGTTTGAAGGAATTTCATGGACAGATAAACTTGATGACCCACTTTGTAGTCAGAAGGCTGAGCACGTTTCTTATCTGCCTGTTTCTTATGTGCGCGATGTGCAGCATCTAAAATCTGAAGTGCCAAAGGCCAAACATGTTGAAGATGATTACTCCACTCAAAGATTGACGAAACTTGCGGGTGCTCCCGAGGAACTTCGGGAATAGGAACAAAATCCTGTCCAGACACCACCCGGAAAGAGGTGAAGCCAGTGCTGCTATGCACAGAATTATTATAAGCCACCTCCGCATGCGGTAACAAGTCCACCCAATCATCTTGCTGGTAGTTGATGAAACAACGTAAATATTGTTCCAGAACAGAATTAGTCCTCTCACAAGCCCCATTAGTCTGAGAGTGGTGGGCGGAGCTTAAGCCCTGGGTGGAGCCAATCCGTTTAAGAAACTCTCTCCAGTACACTGAGGTGAATTGTACGCCCCTATCCGAAATGATGCGATCAGGCACCCCATGTAACCGGTAAATGTGAGAAATGAACATTTTTGCGAGGGCTTTAGCAGAAGGAATCTTGGGGCAAGGTATAAAATGAACTTGCTTGGAGAACAAGTCAATAACCACCCAGATAACAGTGTGCCCCTGGCTCTCAGGAAGGTCAACAATGAAGTCCATAGAGATCTCCTTCCATGGGGCGACAGGGCGAACTACAGTCTGGAGCAAACCCTATGGTTTTCCAGGTGGGCGTTTAGCAGCAGCACAAACGGGACAACTGACGACATAAAGCTCAATGTCCTTTTTTAGATTTAGATTTAGATTTAGTTTATTTGTATGCCGCCCTTCTCTGGGAGGGACTCAGGGCGGCGAACAACTCAAAGGGGGGAAAGGGAACATAGAACACAATACATGTTATTAAAATAAACAAGAATCATACAGCCATACAGGTCGAGAGGGGAGGGGAACTCATCAACCCCAGGCCTGCTGGCACAGCCAGGTTTTGACGGCTTTCCGGAAGGCCTGGAAAGAGGTGAGGGTCCGAATCTCCATGGGGAGTTCATTCCAAAGAGCCGGAGCTGCCACAGAGAAGGCCCTCCCCCGGGTGGTAGCCAGGTGGCATTGGCTGGTGGATGGAACCCGGAGGAGGCCGACCCTGTGTGATCTAACGGGTCTTTGGGAGGTAATTGGCAGCAGGCGGTCTCTCAAGTACCCAGATCCAATACCATGAAGGGCTTTATAAGTTACGACTAGCACTTTGAAGTGTATCCGGAGACCGATCGGTAGCCAGTGCAGCTCGTGGAGGATAGGTGTAACGTGGGTGTACCGAGGTGCACCCACAATCGCTCACGCGGCTGCATTCTGGACGAGTTGAAGTCTCCGAATACTCTTCAAGGGCTGCCCCATGTAGAGCGCATTGCAGTAATCCAGTCCTGAGGTCACAAGGGTGTGAGTGACTGTTGCGAGTGCCTCCCGGTTCAGGTAGGGACGCAACTGGTGCACCAGGCGAACCTGGGCAAATGCCCCCCTGGTCACAGCCGACAAATGATGTTCTAAAGTCAGCTGTGGGTCCAGGAGGACTCCCAAGTTGCGAGCCCTGTCTGAGGGGCATAAATTTTCACCCCCCAGCCTGAATGATGGAATACTGGCCAAATTCTTGGGAGGGAAACACAACAGCCAGTCGGTCTTGTCTGGATTGAGTACAAGCTTGTTAACCCCCATCCAGACCCTGAGAGCCTCCAGGCACTGGCACATCATGTCAACCGCTTCGCTGAGTTGGCATGGGGTGGACAGATACAGCTGAGTATCGTCCACGTATTGATGGTATTTTATCCCGTGCCATCGAATGATCTCACCCAGTGGCTTCATGTAGATATTGAACAGGAGGGGGGATAGGACCGAACCCTGAGGGACCCCATATTTCAGGGGCCTAGGGGTCGACCTCTCCCCCCCAACTAACACCGACTGTGACCTGTCCGAGAGGTAGGAGGAGAACCACCGAAAAACGGTGCCGCCCACTCCCACCTCTCATAACCGTCACAGAAGGATACCATGGTCGATGGTATCGAAGGCCGCTGAGAGGTCAAGGAGCACTAGGATGGAGGAATGATCTCCATCCCTGGCTCTCCAGAGATCATCGGTCAGTGTGACCAAAGCTGTTTCCGTGCTGTAGCCAGGCCTGAATCCTGACTGAAAGGCATCCAGATAATCTTCTTTTCAAAGAAGGCCACCAAAACTGCCGTTTCACGAGATGCAGCGTCTTCACGAACCCAAAATGCCCCGCCATCCTGGAATCATGAGCCCGTTGGAGAACCACCAGACAAAGAGAGGCAGGGACGTAAAGTTTCACCCCAATCCATGGTAAGTCATCTCTCATGGTGCATTCACTTGTATGCTGCTGGAACCAATCATCATGAGCAAGGGCATTCTTGAGATTGGGAGAAAATCCTGAGACATGTCCACTTTAGAACGTGCCTGTTGTCTAGTAACCATGGGAGCTGCAAGGCTTGACGTGGGAACAACCGGCTGGACCACACTGAGCTTAGAGCAGTTGTACTGAGGGAGCCTGGACAAAGCATCAGCCATGAAGTTCTCCCCCCCCCCGGATGTATTTCAGGTGAAATTAAAACGATTGAAATGCTGAGCCCAGCACATCTGCTTAGGGGAAAGGCTCCTGGGAGTTCTCAAAGCTTCCAAATTTTTATGGTCAGTCCACACCTCGAACGGGTGCTTAGCGCCCTCTAGGAAATGGTGCCATGTGGCTAAAGCCCAACGAACAGCAAACGCCTCCTTCTCCCAGATCGCCCAACGCCTTTCTGTGTCAGTGAGTTTGCGAGAGGTGTATGCACAAGGTTGCAATTTACCTTGATCGTTTGTCTGAAGCAATACGGCCCCGACCGCCACGTCGCTGGCATCAGCTTGAACCACAAATGGTTTGTCCATGTCCGGGTGCTTCAGAACAAGTTCCTCGGCAAAAAGTCGTTTCAACTTCTCAAAAGCAGCTTGACACTCCATGGTCCAATCCAGCGGCTTGCTAGGTCTGGGTTTCGGGCCACCTTTGGACTTCAACAAGTTAGTGATGGGAAGAGCTATCTTAGCAAAAGAAGGGATGAATTGGCGATAGAAATTGGCAAAGCCTAAAAATTTCTGCAACTGCCTGCGTGTACGAGGCGCCTCCCACTCAGTGACCGCTTTGACCTTAGCAGGGTCCATCTCCACACCCGTGTGGGATATATGATAGCCAAGGTAGTCTATCTTCTCCTGATGAAATTCACATTTGGACAATTTGGCATACAGCTCCGCGGCTCGGAGCTTCTTAAGCACTGTACGAACTAACTTGACGTGTTCATCACGTGTTTGCGTGTAAATAAGGATATCGTCCAAATATATGATAACGCCTTTGTAAAGGTGGTCATGCAAAACCTCATTAATTAATTGCATGAAGACCGCAGGCGCCCCCTGCAGGCCAAAAGGCATCACCTGGAACTGGAAACAACCCAGGGGACAGTTAAAAGCGGTCTTCCACTCGTCTCCCTCCTTAATACGGACTCTATAGTATGCGTCTCGTAAGTCCAGTTTACTAAAAATGTGCCCCTTCCCCAGCTGGGCCAGCATATCCTTCATCAGTGGCAATAGGTAGAGGTTCTGGGCGGAGACAGAATTCAAATTTTTGAAGTTCACACGTAATCTGAGAGAGTCATCTTTCTTCTCTCTGAATAGCACAGGAGCAGCCACCTTGGGTCTAGCTGGTTCAATGAAACCCCTCTCCAAGTTCTTGTCAATAAATTTCCTCATCTCCTCCATCTCCCTGGGTGACATAGAATATATCTGAGGTTTCGGAAGCACCACTCCAGGCAAAATCTTCAGTGGGTCTATGGGGGGGAAGCTTATCGGAAGATTTCTCGCTAAAAACTCCTCTAAGGTCCCAATATTCCTTCGGAATTTTCTCTTCCCCTTCAATCCTCTCCTGCCCCCTGGCTGCCAAAGTGGGGTTGGAGCCAGCAGGCTCTGAGGCTTCAACCTCCCCGTCTGGGGCTGCACTAGTGCAAATGTGTAGCCACCCCTCCCTCCAGTTAATGCGAGGGTTCCATTTACGAAGCCAGGGGAGTCCTAAAATAAGGGGTCAGTCCATCCCAGGCACCACAATAAAAGAGATCAATTCTTGATGGGTTCCCATCTTCATTTCCAGTGGCTCAGTATAAAAATGGGCTGGGCCCCCACCCGCAATGGAGCCATCAATTTGGCAAAAAACAATAGGGGTTTTCAAAGTTCTCAACTTTAATCCCAGTTTTTCCACCATCACTGGACTAATCATACATCTGGAACAGTTGGAGTCCAGCAGAGCTGAAAGCTTCTCCGTCTCACCAGCAGGTGGTACCCTTAACTCAATAGGGATTAACATGGGGCCCTTATTTGAACTCACCCAACGATGTGAGGTGTCGTCATCAGATTCATCAGAGGAACTGGTGGTAACGTCCCCCTCCTCCTCCTCCGGCTGGAAATGCTGGGGAACATTCTCAGCAGCGCACACAGCCTCTCTCTTCTTCCCCGGGGCCTTGCCTGCTCTCCCCTCCCTCCTGGTAGGGGGGTGGAGTGGTCTGAGCCAGTTTAACTCGGCAATTCATGGCGTGATGGCCTTCCTTCCCTCAACGGAAGCACGTGAAAGGCTTGGTCTTGCCGGCGAAGCTTCCCTTCACTTCTGATGCGAACCGGGGCTTTTTGGGCAGAGGGGGGCGACCTCTCTGCTTCTCCCTCTTTCATGCGTTGAAGTCTGGCCAAATCTAACTCAACATCTGTTGCATTTTCGTACCAAGCAGCAACTCGTCGGGGAAGGTGTCTGTTAACGCACTGTTGGTAAATGTCCTCATTCAATCCCAAGGCAAACTGATCCAACAAAGCCTCTTCTGACCAACCTCTCATATAAGCTGACAGCTGTTGAAAATCCTGAACATATTCAGCCACTGGTCTATTTTCCTGCTTTAGGGCCATAAATTTCACCTTCCCGCATTTCTCAATGAGCGGGTCATCAAACCTCCTCTTTAGTGCAGCCATAAAGTCATTAAAATTCCTCAGGAGAGGGGAATTGCATTGATGTAAGCTGACCATCCAGTCGGCCGCTTTGTCTTCCAATGAAAGTAAGACCATCTGCACTTTCATCTCATCCGTTTCTAAATCTGGGCCATAAATTTCCATATAATTCCAAATCTGAATGATAAACAGCCCCAAACTCTTGGGCTCACCGTTATATTTCACTGTTAAGGGAGGGACTTTTGCCATTTGGTGTTGCCTGGGGGGGGGGCTTCTCTGGCAGCAGCCCTGGCTGGGGGGGAGGCTGGTTCTGAATTTCCTTGCTCCCAACCTCCCTTGGCCTCTTCACTCTCCCTTAATCTATGCATGGAGTACCTTTGTTCAAATTCTTCCGCTTCTCCCTTTCCATCGCTCTCCCACAGGTCTTGCACTCGGACATAGCTTCCTCAAGGAGCCGTGTAGCTTGGGACAATCTGTAATCTTCGACCCCAGCCTCCTCCCATTCAGCTGGTTTCTTTTTCAGTCTCCTTCTGGTGACTCCTGCATCCAACTCTTCAGATTCCTCTTTTTGCCCGACACCCAAAGTCCATCGGGGCGAACCGTAGGCTCTTCCACTCTTAGGCCAGCCAGCCTTTCAGTTAAAGATGGTTCTGCAGTTGCCCCTTCAGTCTCCTCTTCATCGCTCGCATGCAAAGACATTCTTTTTCTTCTTGTGAGTACACCCCCTTCAGTAGGTTGTAGCTCCTGGTGGGGTGTGTGAGACTTCGCTTAATTGTCAGCACTTATTCATTGGATAATCAGGAAAGAAAACCACAAGACTCCATTGATAGAAATCAAGTGTACTTTTACTAATTATAAATGAACAGAAGCGAAGCAAAGCAAAGTCTAATTATTTAGGCGCGAAAGCGAATAATATATTGTATAATTCATTCCCCTCCCCTTGGCATCCCATGTACAGTCCAATTATAATTCTCCCAAGTGTCAGGTGTGATAACTTCGAAAGGCATCACCAGGATGGAATGCCGGTGCCGTTGGCCTTGGCGGGAACCTTACTGCATGCGCAGTAAAGTGGACAGTTCAAACTCCAGAATCTTCCTCCAGCACAACAGTTAGTCCCCTCCCAAATACCATGCCCCCCTCCCCGTTTCAATGGCAGCCAAAGCAGCAGCAAAGCAGAGGCTGACAGTAACTGAACCAGTGGAGATGTGGATGGGAGATCACCAAGAAACCTTGATTTTTGTTGTCGCACCGGGGATAGATCGGCCCCTCATATTGGGATTACCTAGGCTGCAGAAATGGAACCTGCACATGAAAGGGTGGCTATGCATCCATTCAGCTAAACTGCCAGAGGGGGAGGGGAAGATCTCCTACCTAGCCAGAGCTGCAACAGACCTAGTAGTTGTTACATGTGAGAAACTTGAGGGGGAGGAAAAAATTCCTAAATAATATTGGGACCTCAAAGAGGTTTTCAGCAAAAAAACTCCCCACCACCACACAATCAATTGCAGCATAGAAATCCTCCCAGGGGAAAAACTCCCTAGGCCATAGATTTACTCGATGACCCCACATTAAATGGAGGAGTTACACAATTTCATTGATAAAACTTAAAAAAGGGGTTCATACAACCTGCTCATACAACGGGTGACCACGTCCATCTTGTTCAGAGAGAAAAAAGATGGCCCTTATCATTTGTATGTCAACTATAAAAACTTGAACACCATTTGCGTGGAAAACGTGTACCTTTTGCCCCTCATGAAGGACATGTTAGCTCATTTGGGCAAGGGGAAAATTTTCACAAAATTAGATCTAAGAGAAGCCTACTACAGTGTCAGAATAAAAGGGAGATGAGTGGAAAACTGCTTTTAACTGTCCTTTGGGATGTTTCCAGTATAGAGTACTCCCATTTGGACTTCAGGAGGCGCTAGCCACCTACATGCAATTAATTAATAAGGTGCTGCATGAACACCTGTACAAGGGGGATTAGTTTACCTTGATGACATCCTCGTTTACACAGAAACTTTGTACCTATTCCTGAGTTACCACGTGACCAACCGCAAGTTTCTTCCGTTGCTGACTGGAGTGAGCGTCTCAGCCGTGTTTGGCCTTTGGCTCTTGCTACGTTGGATGCTGCTCATCGAGCTCACTAGAAGCAGGCTGATAAGAATCGTACGCAGCCTTATCAGTTCAAGGAAGGTGACCTGGTCTACTTGTCCACAAAGTTCCTTCAGACCACACAAAAATCCAAAAAATTGGGACCCAAGTATGTTGGTCCTTTCCCCATCCTCAAGATCATCAATCCTGTCTCCGTTCGTTTGCGGCTCCCTAAGCATCTCAACCGTGTTCATCCCGTGTTCCACGTTAACCTCATTAAACCTGTTCGTGTTTCAACTTTACGTCTGCCTGCTAATCCTCCACCTCCTTCTTTGTTGATTGATGGTGAACAGCACTTTGAGGTCCGTGAAATCCTGGACTCCCGCAAGCGGAGTAATCGCATCCAGTACTTAGTGGCTTGGAAACATTTCCCCCCCTCCCATACGGAATGGGTTGACAAGTCCCATGTTCGTGCTCCCCGGCTGCTTCAGAAGTTTTATGCTGCCTATCCTGACAAGCCTTAATTTTCTCTTTCCCCCCCTTTTTTTTTCTCTTCTGTGTTTTGTTGTTCGTCTGTTTGTTTGTGTTTTTTCATTTTCCAGGCCTGATCGCCTTTTTCCGGGGGACGGCCGGATGTCAGCTTCTGCTTTGCTATCGCTTCAGCTGCCATGAAACGGGGAGGGAGGGCGTGGTATTTGGGAGGGGTTACTCATTGTGCTGGAGGAATGTTCTGGAGTTCACCGGCTGATCAGACTACGCATGCGTGGGTGTTTCCCGCCAGGACTAACGGCACTGACATTCCATCTTCGTGATGCCTTTTGAAGTTATCTCACACCTGACATTTGGAAGACTTATGATTGGACTGGGACTATGATGCCAAGGGGTGGGGAATGGGCTATTCTATATATCAATTGCTTTCACGCCTAATTAATCAGACTTCGCTATGCTTTGCCTTTTAACCATTCTTAATTAGTAAAAGTACACTTGATTTTCCACACATGGAGTCCGGTGGTCTTTCTTTCCTAGTTAATTAATGGAGAGGAGCTGACAGATAGCGAAGTCTCATTAACACCCTACCAGGAGGTTACAGCCTTCCGTGGGGGGTGAAAGCTTCAAAAGGACGAAAATAGAGAAAATGTCTTCCCATGCCAGCGAAGAAGAAATGGACAAAGAAACTTCGCAAAAATTGGAGGATATCTTATTTCCTGAAGAGATGGCTCGGCTGGAAATAACAAGCCCTGCAAGCCCCCCCCCCCCCCGTTGGTCCTTGTCGGTGGGGCAAAGAGAAGAAAGTGCGACCTGGGATGCGGCCGTTACCAGAAGAAAGCACCAGGAAAGGCCGTTTGAAAGGGCAGCCGAACGAAGACCCCAGGAAGGAGGTCAACCTGATTTCTTGGAACAGAGGTACTCTGGGCAAAGATTCAGGGAGGGAGAAGAGGCCGAGAGGGGGTGGGAGCAAGAAAACCCATGGGCAGCTTCACCCCCCCACCCCCAGCCAGGGGTGCTGCCAGACCAGGGGCCCCACCCCCCAGAAGACGCAGAATGGCTAAAATACCCCCCTTGACTGTTAGATATGATGGAAATCCTAAGAAGCTGGGGTCCTTCATCATGCAGGTCTATAATTACATGGAAATCTATGGGCCCGATTTTGATTCAGACACTTTAAAAGTATGCATGGTTTTGCTGGCTCTGGACAACGAAGCCTCTGACTGGGCAACAGGCTTACACCAAGCAAACTCCCCCCTCCTGAGGAATTTTAACGCGTTTATGGGAGCGTTCAAGAGACGATTTGATGACCCCCTGACTGAGAAACGTGGCAAACTTAAATTTATGACCCTCATGCAAGGGGAGAGGCCGGTAACCCAGTACATCCAGGAGTTTCAACACCTGAGTAATTACATGAGGGGGTGGAGTGAAGAAGCCCTTTTGGACAATTTTGCTTTGGGCTTGGATGAAGATAGCAATAGCAGTTGGACTTATATACCACTTCATAGGGCTTTCAGCCCTCTTTAAGCAGTTTACAGAGTCAGCATATTGTCCCCAACAACAATCCGGGTCCTCATTTTACCCACCTCGGAAGGATGGAAGGCTGAGTCAACCTTGAGCCGGTGAGATTTGAACAGCCGAACTGCAGAAATACAGTCAGCTGAAGTAGCTTGCAGTGCTGCACTCTAACCACTGCGCCACCTTGGCTCTATATTTATCAACAATGTGTTAATCGCCACCTTCCCAAGCGATTAACAGTTTGGTTTGAAAACGCAGGTGATATTGAACTAGATTTAATGCGACTCCGATGTGAAAAGGAGGAGAGGCAGAAGCAAAGGGAGAGAGCTGCGAAATCTTCCCCCCCCAAGCCGCAAAACCCCTTTCGGAGTTAGAGGCGAAGGGAGGGGAGGCCCCTCTGGAAAATCCAGACCGTTTACCTGCTTTCGTTGTGGGAAGGTAGGCCATCGCGCGCCAGACTGCCGGGCCAAGCTACCCTCAACCACCCAAACCCCTTCCAAACGGGAGGGGAAATCTGGCAAGTCCCCAGACAAGAAGAGAAAGGAAGCCGCGTTCGCTGTGGATTCCAACCCCCCGCAATTCAGCCAGGCCTTGGAGGGAGAAGCGGACGTCTCCACCAGCTCCTCTGATGACTCTGATGACGACGCCTCGCCTCGCTGGGTGAGTTCAAACAAAGGCCCTATGCTAATCCCAATAGAGTTAAGAGTTCCGCCCGATGGGGGGTCAGAAAGCCTTCCCGCCCTCCTTGACTCAGGCTGTTCCAGATCAATGATCAATCCTGCTATGGTGGAGAAGCTGGGCCTCAAATTACGAACTTTAAAAAACCCCATTGTCTTTTGCCAGATAGATGGGTCCATCGTAGGGGGGGGGGACCCG